>NW_027464662.1:190000-500333 GCF_043290135.1 Rhipicephalus microplus | reverse complement strand
GAAAGGAGCAAGTCGTGTGGCACGCCATCAAATGCCTTTTCGAGGTCAATTTGAAGCATGGCAACATCGAGATGCATAGTGTCACAACTTTTTAGGATTGATAGTTCTATGTTTATGTTGGTCATTATTTTCTTCCCTGAATGCCACAAGTATGGTGGGATTCAACCAGTTTTGTCATAACTGTCGGAAGTCTCCTGGCCAATATTTTCATCAATATTTTATAGTCAACATTAGTTAGGCTAATTGGCCTATATGCAGTAACACTTCTTAACTTCGCGGGATCTTCTGTTTTAGGTATTAAGACCGTGTGGGCTAACAAGAACGATGATGTAAGTTGTTTACATTTAAAAGCCTCATTAAATACCTCTTCAACATAGGCAAAATTACATCTTTGAAACTTTGGTATACTGCAGCACTCAGGTCATCAGGTCCTGGAGACTTATCATTGTTTAACTTATGAATTGCTTTTTCAACTTCTCGCATTGTTATAGGTGATTCTCAAATTTTCTTCCTTTCGTCATCAAGTATTGGCATTATTGAAACGAAGCCCTGCCGCGGTGGTCTAGTGGCTAAGGTACTCGGCTCCTGACCCGCAGGTCGAGGGATCGAATCATGGCTGCGGCGGCTGCATTTTCGATGGAGGCGAAAATGCTGAGGCCCTTGTGCTCAGATTTGGGTGCACGTTAAAGAACCCCAGGTGGTCGAAATTTTCGGAGCCCTCCACTATGGCGTCTCTCATAATCATGTGGTGGTGTTGGGACGTTAAACTCCACATATCACTCAATTATTGCAATGAAATCACTATTAAAACGATCTGCGTGTACACTGGTTGGTGTGAATAACTCTTAGTAATACTCAAAAACGCACCCGCTATTGCTTCTTTCGTATGGTACTTTGTTCCTTTACATTATATATTCTCTTATTTCACTTTCACATGCATGTCTCTTCTCAGCTCCAATAGCTCGTTTCATTGGCATTTCTCTCGCTACAAAGTTTTCTGCTCGAGCTGCAATCAATACTCCGCAAAACGTTCTTGGTCTATCAACTCTAACTTCTGTTTAGTTCTGTTTATCTCCTCTGAAAATGTACCGGCCAGGGTACATTCTTCCGCTACTGACTGTTGCAAGTTTTCACGCAAGCGCACTTCAAGTTCTTTTTCAGCATGTCTCAGGATACTGGCTCTCTCAAGTGCTTTCCGTTTAATGGTCTGCTTAAATAGTTCCCATTTGTGTCCCCAGAATACAAGTGTTCTATTTGCTAAGTCTTCTGTGCCCTCTGAAAATGCGATTAAACTCTTTATCTTTTAGTAGCTTTACAATAAAGTTCTAAAGGCCCCAAAAGAAATGTTTGTTATTCCTTTATGTTTGCCAACTGCGAATGAAACCAAACAATGATCACTAAACGTAACAAATGTAACTCTGTAATCATGGCACGAAGGGGTGATTTCAGAAGACACTTATACTATGTCAAGTCTAGTATGACTTGAACGCTGAAAGTGGGTAAACATAACCCCTTTTCCACTGAAAAGACACTTACCCACGTTCTCTAGCTGAGCCTTCGCCAACATATTGATTAGAATGGCGGTGCTTGAATCTCTGTATGTATAGCGTGAAACTTGATTTATCTATACTCGAACAAATGCAGTTGAAATCCCCGACAAAAATTAGTTTACGTTCACATCTCAAATACACATCAAGTTTTTCAAAAGAACTCCTTTCGATCTTGATTCACTGTAAGCGCGTACACACATATCATTCTCGATTTTTCTCTTAGTAAGGATAAATCACCTATAACAAAACTATCCACCTCGAAGGTAGTTACTGACTCCACTTTCGCATCAAGGCTCTGCCGAAATAACAAGAGGCACCCTGCAGACGTACCCTCCGCGTGACAAACGCTTACATCAAACAGTCTCGTGAAAGGCTGCACCATTCGCCCAGCGTGCTCTTTACTCTAGTTTCCTGTATACAGCGACGATGTTCAGATCCTGTTCTATAATCAGGCGGTTAAGCTGGTTTTGCCGCCATTCGGCAGAAAGCCCATGTACATTTAGCGTCGCCAATCTAAACTTCGTCATCGTGATGAGAAAAAAATTGGCAGATCCCACGTACAGTGGGAGTCGATGATATGCGAAGCACGAATGGGAAATATTGATGTGTCACTTTAAAATCAGCACAACATTACGAGGTGGAGGTAAATGATGCCACGCATGACTTCCGTGTCATGATTATCATGTTTGGATGTGTCGTTTACCTTCTTCATCTATTCACGTCACGTGATACCAAATATAATTCCCGGAAAGCACGCCGTACAATCTCTGCGTTGACGTCAAATGCTACCCAGCACAATTTGAGACGAACCTCTTGCTTCTCTGGGTTGACGACGAGGCAGGGCCGGTTTTTCACGGAAAGTAGGTCAGCGTCCAGAAGTGTCCTCTTGGCCTCATCTCTCTTCATGTTAAGAAGCCAGACGTGCGACATCTGATACGCTCTTATGCTGCTCACCTCTTGAATGATGCCTAGTTCCTTGAGCGACTTTCGGAAGCCATTGATCTCGTACGGGTGCCCTGCAATGTCGCAGTGCAGAACCAACGCGCTTCTGAGTCCTTCTTCTGAAGGCAATGGTGGCAGAATTAAATGGTATAGTCTTTGGTAAGTGAAGCTGCCAAGTAGCGAGAGCATGCGACGGACGCGAATCACATCGGCTCCGGCTCATTTTCAAGAAGAATTTCTTCCTGGCGACCTGTTGCAATGATAGGAACTTGTTCCTAGCATCACCACTGTCAAGCCTATACTGGACTTCAACCTGTGAGTGCGCTTTTAAACGTCTTAACGCTTTCGAAAGTTCTTGAAAAGGTCCACCTCGCTAACCCTAACAAGCCGGAGACGTGGCTTGGACAGAACGCCGCCCCGCTCTACAGCGGATGGCGAGCGTCTCTGGGAGCGTCGCAGCCGACGAGAAGTGCTCATTGCCCTCTCGCTCCACGGACCACATGATGGATACGCAGACCAGTCAAGACGCTAATACGCAGGTGAGCAATGAGCACAACGCACATCCATGGATCACTGTTACCAAGAGTGCGAACAAGCGCCGACAGCTGCAACCCCATACTGTACCGACTCAACAGCTGCCCAGCACGCCGTCTGAGCCCGCTCTACGCCAGAGCCGGCCTAAGACGCGTCTACCAAGACTCCCACCGCTCCCTGCCGAGGACTACAAGCTAGCATTCCGTCCCCATGGTGGATTAAATCTGAGCAAGGTTAGCCCCAAGACGTTACTTTTCGCCGTAGTTCATGCAGCAAATATACGCAGTGAGAAGCCTGATATCAAGCTTCGAGTTGACGAAAATCAAAATGTGCTAACAATAAGCACCTCATCTGAACACATCGCCACGGCACTTGGACAAATCACCAAAATTACAGTGCATGCAGCAACCTACGACATCACCTCTTATGGTATTGCGCCTGATAATTCGTGCAAAGGGGTGGTCAACGGAATAGGGCATGAAATCACACCAAACGACTTCCAGACAGAAGTTGAAGTACCGGGCTACGAGGTCCTTACGTGCAGACACCTCGGCAACTCCGGAGCAATGGTGCTCACATTTTGTGGCAAGCGAGTTCCTTTCTTCGTCAACGCGTACGGACAGGCTCTTCGCTGCTACCTCTACAAATGGACTATTCCCCACTGTAGAAAGTGCAACAAAACAGGACACCACGAGGATGTGTGCCCACAGCCACCTGACACACCGAAATGTCGAGTGTGCGGGGATTCACTATCACCCAACTACCACGAGTGCCGCCCCTCTTGCATGCTTTGTGGTGGCGACCACCCGACGGCTGCCAAACCATGCCCAAAGCGGTTTTTGCCACCAGTCAACCGACGCAAACCATTCTGGTCAGCTTCTCCCACCAAGGAGGCCCAGTCACCATCTCCCAGCCCCGGACGACAGAGCAGTGCGTCCGGGAGACCAGCCAAGTGAAGGAGCCATTCCAGGGATAAGTCGGGGCTTAAGCGAGGAAACTCGTCATCGCGGAGCGGTTTCGCTGGCCAGCCAGGATCTCAAGGCTGGCACACGGACGGGACAATCATCATCATGGCGAGCAAAGCGGTTCCCACAAGAGAGCACAAACGGTAAGCTGGGGAGGGCAGTTCCCTCCTCTCCCTCCCTCTCCGAACCAGCCCCACTCTCTCACACAAACATCAACGCAGGAAAGAACACCACAACCAACGCCACCTAGACTACCACAACCCATGTCAGTAGACACTCAGCTCCACCCTGACATGTCAACTACGGCACGGTCCGACTATTGCACACGAGAGGCTTTGAACGAAATGGCTACTTCTTTAAGGAACGAATTCGCAGCTATGATGCAGGTAGAAATGCAGAAAATGAAGAATAGCATTATGGCTGAACTAACAGCTCCACTCCAACAATTGATCCAGCAGGCCCTGCAACCTGCTGTTTGTCAAGCTCGTCAGAGTGATCGACAGACGCTCGTTACATCGTGACCAAGAAAAAAAGCCTTCTTTAATGTTTTGTCGGGAAATATATACAGTCAGAATGATCACATGACTCCCGGGATAACCGGATAAAGGAAACCAAGATAGCGTATGTCTTGGCGCTTGTCTCTGGAGCAGGTGGCCACGGAATGCAGCAGGATGACGTCACATCTTCCCCGTTTCATAAGCATCGTGGGCCTGCCAAAAAAAGGAAAGCATTTCAGAAATTAATCATCAATAACAAGTCTTTTCGGAGCTCGTATGACGCGCCCATATCGCGTCGTTCTTTGCTCAGGACTTGAAGTTTTGTTCGATGAACGAGACTCTTGGATGTCAGACGACTTGGTAGCTACGATGTCTTTGTCCGTCGCGTCCGTTGGCTCACTGTTTCGTGGATGCTGCTCCATCCTTACGGGGCTTGTTTCTCCTCCGTGTGGGAGAAGGAAGAGATGACGCCTGTTTCTGCGTACGGTTTTTCCTTCAGTTTGGACCCAGTAGGATCTCGGCGTTTTAAAAAGACGAAGGACCGTGCCCTCGGCGCATCTGGCTTTGAGCCATACTTGAGTGCCTGCGGATAGACAGAGAAGAGGTCTCGCAGCATGACGTTTGTCAAAATACATCTTTTGTTTTTGTCTGTATTTTTCGCCTTGCTCTTTCCAAGAAGCCTTTACTACTTCTGGCTTTAGCGCGGATGGCATGCAGGGTACTTTTGAGCGTAGACGGCGTCTCATTAGCAGCTGCGCTGGACTATAGCCGGTTGGACCCGGCGTGTTTCTATAGTTCAGCAATGTGATGTAGAGGTCCTCTGCCTTCTTCAAAAGACTTTTAAGAGTCCCTACCATGTGCTCAGCTTCCCCGTTAGCTTGAGGGTAACGAGGACTTCTTGTGACATGCCTAAAGCCGTAGTTTCTTGCAAAATCAGCAAACGTGAATGAGGTTAATTGTGGTCCGTTGTCTGATATTACCGTTTGCGGTACCCCATATCTGGCAAAGCAGCTTTTCAGGTGCTGGATGACCGCCTTCGACGACGTTCCTCGATCCAGCAGGGCCAGCTCAGGATACCTGGAATGATAACAACGGCAAGATAGACAGCTCCTTTCATCTCAAATAAATCAATTCCGATTTTCTGCCATGGCAGCTCGGTTGTTTCCGATGAAAGCATTGGTTCGGAAAATTGGGTACGCTCTGTGGCGCATGCTTGGCAGTTGGCCATGGTTTGTGCAATGTCTTTGCCAATTCCTGGCCACCAGAGAGATTCTTTAGCGCTCGCGCGGCAGCGTGCAATTCCCTGGTGTCCCTCGTGAACCCTCCGAAGCATTTCTTTCCACAGCGCTCGCGGAATCACCAGCCTTGAGCCCTTCAAAAGCAGCTGCTTGCATACCGTGACGTTACCACGATGCGCCCGGAATGGCTTGAGAAGTTGTGGTGTGTAGTGCTTAGCGGGCCAACCTTGCATACAAGCTTCGAGCAACGACGCACATTCGGGGTCGTTTGCTTGCTCTGAGCGTATGCGTTCGAGCATGTCGTCAGAGAACGCATACTGAATGACTCCCTCCACGTGAGCCGAAACGTCTGCTTCAGACAACCCTCTGACCGAAAGCGTTGTGTTCATCACTCTCGCGCGAGAAAGTGGGTCCGCCGTAGCAATGCTTTTTCCCGGGACGTGTGTTAGCGTGAACGAATACCGCATAAGACGCATAATGAACCTTTAAATTCTTGGCGGTAGAGAATCAAGAGGATCTCGACCCAGTAGCGGGAAGAGAGGCTTGTGATCCGTCTCAAATAGGAACGTGAGGCCTCTTAGGAATTCATCGAAGCGTTCCGCAGCCCAAGTTGAAGCTAATGCTTCTTTTTCGATCTGTGAATACCTCTGCTCTGTTTTTGTGAGCGATCGGGAGGCATATGAAACAGGACGCCTCTCACCAGATGGCTGATCCTGGAGGAGTACTGCGCCAACCTCTAGTGAAGACGCGTCCGCCGATACAATTGTCGAGTACCGGGGGTTGTATCTCACCAGGCATCTGTCTGAGCTGAGAGTGGTCTTGATCTGCTCAAAAGCTGTCTCTTGTTGAGGTCCCCAAAACCAGTCAATGTCCTTGTTGAGGAGGCTGCGTAAAGGAGCAGACATTGAAGCTGCATCAGGTAAAAACCTTGCGAGATGGTTCATCATACCTAACAAGGATTGAACCTAAGCAACGTTTTGGGGTCTGGGCAAGTGCTTGATTGCTCTAACTTTCTCGGTGTCTGGACGCACGCCGTTGGCATCGAAGATCATCCCCAAGAATGCGACCTGTTTAACTCAGAAACAACACTTTTCCCTGTTGAGAGTTACGCCTGCTTGTTGAAGTCGTTTGAGGACGTTACAAAGCCGCTTGTCGTGTTCCACTTGGTTCTTGCCATACACCAGAATGTCATTCATGTAGTTCAGTACGCCGTCTAGGCTTTCTAGGACTTGCGATAACTTTCTTTGAAAAATTTCAGGTGTGGATGTAATCCCGAACGGCAACCAGCGGTAGCAGTACCGCCCGTACGGCGTAATGAACGTCGTGAGCTTTTGACATTCCTCGGAAATCCTAATCTGGTAAAAACCAGAATGCGCGTTTATTTTAGAGAAGACTTTGGCTTCCTGGAAGCTTCCCATAACTTGCTCAATTGTTGGCAGTTGATGATGCTCTCGTCTGACGAACTGGTTCAATTGAGTTAAGTCAACGCAGATCCTTACTGCTCCAGACGGCTTCATTACAGGAACGATAGGCACGCACCATTCTGTCCGTTCTTCGACCTTCTGCATCATTCCGTTTCTTTTTAGCCTGTCCAGTTCTTCTTTTACTTTTTCTTTTATGGGAATAGGAACCCGTCGCGGTGTAGACAGACTGTGTGGGATTGCATGTGGCGCAAGGCGTATGGTGTGTTCTCCCGATACGGTACCCGTGCCTTGGAATATCTTGGGATACTTGCTTCCGATATTGTCAGCAGTGTCTAATTTATCTAGGAAGCGAACAATTCCCAGAGCTTTTATGGCTGGTAGTCCCAACAAGGGCGTGCGCAAGTTCTGCACGACGTAAATGATTTGTTGTGAATCGTACGGATGCTAGTATTGCTATGTTCTTTAAGATCGGCTGCGTTTTCCAGATAAGGCGGAAGAAAAGGGTAATTTTCACCGACGACCGTGACTTCGGCTCCCGTATCTACTTTCATGCGGAGCGTCTGGTCGTTTATCTTTACCGTCACGAAATGCTCAGATTGTGTGTTCGCACACTGCTCGACCGTGCCTATAAACTTGCCATCAGCTTCGGCGATGCTATCGAGATTTGTGTCTCTTTGCTTTTTTTTTCGGCATGCCTTTTCATAGTGGCCCAACTTCCGGCAAAACCTGCACGTTTCTTTTTGCGCTGGACACTTGTTTCGCGGGTGAAATGGTCCGGCACAATAACTGAAGTTATTTTGATGATAAGCGGGCTTCTGACAGCGAGTAAACGTGCTCTTTGCAGCGCCTTTCTTCGACTTTACTGCGGCGACGCAAGCTTCTGTGACTGTGCCCTCATGCTCTTTTCGTTCTGCTTGCTGTTGCTTTACGGTTTCGCTCGTACGCGCTCTTGCCAAAGCAGTGGCCATCGTTAGCTTGGGGTCCATCTGCAGTTCTACCAAAAGAACCTGGTCCCGTAGTCCAACTACGAAGCGGTCTCTTATTAGGCATTCCTTCATGCTTGCGAACTCGCATCTGTCGGCTAACTTGCTAAGCTCGGTTGCGAACTGGTCTACTGTTTCTCCCAGTTGTTGGCGGCGTAGATTAAAGCGAGCACTTTCGTAGACTATGTTCTTGGTGTGGACAAAGTAGTCGTTAAATTTAGACTTTACGAGCTTGAAGTCCTCCATTTCTTCGTCTTTTACGTTTAGGGACCGAAGAATCTCCCTCGACTTTCTGCCCATAGTATAGAGAAGAGTCCTTACTTGAACTTCGTCTTTTTTCTCATGTAGCCCAGACGTGAATCTGTAGTCGTCAAATTCGTCCATCCAGGCGGGCCAGTCCGCTGCGTTCTGGAAGTCGAAGGGCTTAGGAGGCTTGATTCCCGCCATTCTGAAGCGTTGTCGCCGATACGGCTTGTGCTCGTAGATGCAGCTGCCAGTCGCTCGCTTGCTGACGGGGCCGTTGAAGCGCTAGTTGGCTGCATCGGAACCACTTCCGACACTACGTCAAGCTCGTCAGAGTGATCGACAGACGCTCGTTACATCGTGACCAAGAAAAAAAAAGCCCTCTTTAATGTTTCGTCATGAAATATATACAGTCAGAATGATCACATGACTCCCGTGATAACCGGATAAAGGAAACCAAGATAGCGCGTGTCTTGGCGCTTGTCTCTGGAGCAAGCGGCCACGGAATGCAGCAGGATGACGTCACACTGTCCAGCAGATTGTAACGGATGTTAAACAGCAGATATCGGCTGCACTTGGCCAACCTAATATTTCGCCATCTGCACCAAAACGCACCACGTCTCCGACACGTGAAATACAGCGACCGAATCCTTCCATACGCCCCTCCCGTTTCCTATCACCGTCCCGAAAAACCGTCCCAACAGCCGCAGCTGCTGCAGTTCCGCTTCCCACCACCCTCCACCAAGATTTAGCACAGTCTGAAATGCCTTAGCCTGTGGGAGGTAGTGGCCAGATACTGCACCAGGGTGGCTAATCCATCTCTGGTGAGGGAGTGCGTTCCCGGCGGTGGTTACTGGTGAGGCCGCTACCCAGGCCTCTTAATGCAGTTCCATCAACTCGCGGATTTTTTTTCCGGTTGGGAACTGCGCGGCACCGGGATTTGAGCCACGGACCTCTTGCATGCGAGGCGGATGCTCTAACCACTACGCCATCGCCGCACTCTCCCACATGCATACGTCAAATAACTCACGGCCCTCAGTTCCCAGCAGCTGCGAAGCAACTGACCATGGCGGTGGTCAGATCTGCCACGCAGCAGAGGGTGCTAAAAATCTCTGGACTACAGGCTGCCTTTGGAACCGGAACTTGGCAACGTTTAACGCTAGAACCTTATCTAGTGAGGGAAGTCTAGCTGTACTATTCGAGGAGCTAGAGGATGTTAAATGGGATATAATAGGGCTCAGTGAGGTTAGGAGGACAGATGAGGCCTATACTGTGCTACAGAATGGGCACGTCCTTTGCTATCGGGGCTTGGCAGACAGAAGAGAACTGGGAGTGGGGTTCCTAATTCACAGAAACATAGCTGGCAACATAGAGGAATACTATAGCAATAATGAAAGGGTGGTAGGTATTGTAATTAAACTGAATAAAAGATACAAGATGAAGGTAGTACAGGCTTACACACCTACATCCAGCCATGATGACGCTTCAGTTGAAAGCTTCTATGAAGACGTGGAATCGGCAATGAGTAAGGTAAAAACACAGTATACTATAGTGATGGGCGACTTTAATGCAAAGGTAGGGAAGAAGCAGTCTGGAGACCAGGCACTAGAAGATTATGGCATCGGCACTAGAAACGCCAGAGGAGGGTTACTAGTAGAATTCGCAGAACGCAATAATCTGTGGATTTTGAATAATTTCTACCGAAAACGAGAAAACCGCAAGTGGACACGGAGGAGCCCTAATGGCGAAAATAAGAACGAAATAGACTTTATAATGACTGCACACCCAGGAATCGTGCAGGATGTGGAAGTGGTTGGAAAGGTACGATGCAGTGACCATAGAATGGTACGGTCTCGAATTCGCCAAGACTTGAAGAAGGAACGACAGAAACTGATACGCGAGAAGCCAATCAATGAGCTATCACTGAGAGGGAAAGTACAGAAATTCAGAGTGTCGCTGCAGAACAGGTACTGGGCTCTTAGTGAGGAAACCAACCTTAGCGTAGATACAATGAATGATAATCTAACGAGTATCATTACGGAGTGTGCAGTGTAAGTTGGAGGCAGGGTAGTTAGACAGGACACTGGCAAGCTTTCCCAGGAAACGAAGAACTTAATTAAGAAGCGTCAAAGCATGAAAGTGTCAAGTACAACAGACAAAATAGAACTGGCAGAGCTTTCGAAGTTGATTAATAGGCGTAAAGTATGCGATGTAAGAATGTATAACATGGCGAAAATTGAACACGCTCTGAAAAACGGAGGAAGCGTCAAAGCAGTGAAGAGGAAACTTGGGATAGGCAAAAGTCGGATGTATGCACTAAAGGACAAAGAAGGCAAAATACCTACCAATATGGATAGGATAGTTAAAATAGCGGAGGAGTTTTACAGAGATCTGTACAGTAGCCGAGACAACCACGACCTTAATACTAGCAGTAACCCAGATGACACCCCACCAGTAATGATAGAAGTCAGAAAAGCTTTGGAGAGCATACAAAGAGGCAAAGCTGCTGGTGAGGATCAGGTAACATCAGATCTGCTGAAAGATGAAGGACAGATTGTGTTAGAAAAACTAGCCACCCTGTTTACGAGGTGTCTCCTGACGGGAAGGGTACCAGAGTCTTGGAAGAGCGCTAACATCATCTTAATACATAAGAAAGGAGATGACAAGGTCTTGAAGAATTACAGGCCGATCAGCTTGCTCTCTGTAGTATACAAGCTATTTACAAAGGTAATTGCTAACCGAGTAAAGAAAACATTAGAATTCAATCAACCAAAGGAACAAGCAAGATTTTGAACAGGCTACTCAACAATTGACCACATTCATACTATCAATCAGGTAATAGAGAAATGCTCAGAGTATAACCAACCACTATACATAGCTTTCATAGATTATGAGAAGGCGTTTGATTCAGTAGAAATATCAGCCGTCATGCAGACACTGCGGAATCAGGGCGTAGATGAAGTATATATTGTTAAGGCGTTTATTAGCCGGCACACAGCGAGCAAGGACAATGGCGACAGTAACGGCCAAGCACGGGCTCTCAGCGCGAGCGGCATCCCTTTTGGGTAGACCCACTAGAAGGCACCTGAGAGTTCCACAAATTTCAGTGTTCGGAAGCTTCTTTACAATTACCCCGGGGTCAAAGAGGGAGCCGCCTGGCGACCTAACAGCTTGTCACTATGAGCGGGTCATAGTAAGCCTTCAGGCGCTCCACGTTGACTATGTCGCGCCCGCGACGGCGCATGTCCGAAGTTTGTTCAATTGGTTTGATCAGATAGTTGGCCGGAGATGTGCTCTCAATGACACAGTAGGGGCCTTCGTATTTCGGGAGTAGTTTGGAAGAAAGGCCAGCTACAGAGGTCGGGATTGAGAGCCATACAAGAGAACCAGGAAGGAACGTGGGCTCAGAAGTGGTGGAGCCATCACGAATACTCTTCTGCCGCTCTTCCTCATGCGTCGTAAATGTCTTGGAAAGCTCTCGACACTCTTCAGCAAGCCTGGCTGTCTCAGAAATAGGTGCACATTCAGATGTATCCAGCGTGTACGGGAGTATCGTGTCGATAGTGTGTGACGGGTGCCTTCCGTACAGCAAGAAGAAAGGTGAAAACCCGGTTGTGCTCTGAGGGGCGGTGTTGTAGGCGTATGTGACGAAGGGCAGTATAGTATCCCAATTCGTGTGGTTGGCGGCGACGTACATCGAAAGCATGTCGCCGAGGGTGCGGTTAAAGCGTTCGGTGAGACCATTCGTCTGCGGGTGGTAAGCAGTAGTTTTGCGGTGGACAGAATGGCACTCTGTGAGAATGGCTTCGACGACTTCTGACAAGAAGACACGGCCTCGATCGCTGAGAAGCTCCTGAGGTGGACCGTAGCACAGTATGAATCGATGCAGTAGGAAAGATGCGACATCACGCACAGTAGCCGCAGGGATAGCAGCGGTTTCGGCGTATCGCGTTAAATGATCTACGGCGACGATGGCCCAGCGGTTACCAGCCGACGTTAGAGGAAGTGGTCCATACAAATCGATACCTATGCGCCCAAACGGACGCTCAGGGTAAGGTAACGGTTGCAGACTGGCTGGCGACGTGTGTGCTGACGGTTTGCGGCGTTGGCAAGCGAGGCAGGAGCGAACGAACTTCTGCACGTAGCGGTACATCCCGCGCCAGAAGTAGCGTTGTCGAATGCGATTGTAGGTTTTGAATACCCCAGAGTGCGCGCATTGCGGATCAGAATGAAAGGATTCACATATCTCTGACCGCAGACTGTGGGGTATCACGAGTAACCACTGCCGGCCATCGGCGTCGTAATTGCGTCTGTGTAGAAGGCCGTCACGGCTGGTGAAATGGCGAGCTCGACGACGCAAGGCACGCGTGAATGGCGTTGCGGATGGATCAGAGAGCAAGTCGATCAGCGGGCCGATCCAATTATCCTTTCGCTGTTCGGTAGCGATGATGTCAACGTCAATGACAGAAACAGCAGCCGAGGATACTGAGCAGAGCACATCATCTTCAGGCAGAGGGGAGCGTGAGAGGGCGTCGGCGTCAGCATGCTGGCGTCCGTTGCGGTACAGCACGCGGATGTCATAGTCTTGTAAACGAAGAGCCCAACGGGCGAGACGGCCTGAGGGATCCTTCAATGATGAAAGCCAGCATAGTGCATAATGGTCGGTGACGACATCGAATGGGCGACCATACAAATATGGTCGAAACTTTGTAAGAGCCCAGACGATCGCCAGGCACTCTTTCTCCGTGACGGTGTAGTTTGTCTCGTCTCTCGTGAGCGTACGGCTTGCATATGCTACGACATATTCAGGGAATCCGGGTTTGCGCTGCGCCAGGACAGCGCCGAGGCCTACAATGCTGGCGTCTGTGTGCATCTCCGTCGGGGCCGTAGGGTCGTAGTGGCGTAGAATGGGAGGAGACGTCAACAAATGGCGGAGCTTCGCGAACGCGTCGTCACACTCAGACGACCACGAATTGAGGGACCCGTAACTTCCAAGGAGCTTCGTCAGCGGTGATATGATCATGGCATAGTTTCGTATGAAGCGTCGGAAGTATGAGCACAGGCCCACGAAACTACGCAGTTCTTTGACGGACGCAGGTTTGGGGAAATCGGCCACGGCCCGAAGCTTGGCTGGGTCAAGAAGAATGCCATCCTTGGACACGACGTACCCAAGGATGGTGAGCTGCCGTGCTGCAAAGCGGCACTTCTTCAGATTTAGTTGCAAGCCGGCATTGCTGACACGTGCAAAAACTTCTTTCAGACGTTGGAGATGCGTGGAGAAATCTGGAGCGAACACAACAACATCATCGAGGTAACACAAGCACGTGTGCCATTTTAAGTTGCGCAGAACGGTGTCCATCATGCGCTCAAAGGTCGCAGGTGCATTACATAGACCAAAGGGCATGACGTTGAGTTCGTACAAGCCGTCGGGTGTGCTGAACGCAGTCTTCGGTCGAGCGTCATCAGCCATGGGTACTTGCCAGTACCCCTTGCGCAGATCGAGAGAAGAAAAAAATTCGGCTCCGTGAAGGCTGTCAATTGCGTCATCGATGCGCGGCAGTGGGTAAACATCCTTGCGAATGATCTTATTGAGCCGTCTGTAGTCCACACAGAACCGCACAGAACCATCTTTCTTCGCAACAAGAACAACAGGAGACGCCCATGGACTGTCCGAGGGCCGAATAACGTCGCGTCTGAGCATAGCATCAACCTGCTCGTTAATTTCTCGACGTTCAGCAGGCGACACGCGGTAGGGACGTTGCCGTAATGTTGGATGGGCACCAGTGTCGATACGATGCATAACAGCGGATGCACGACCGAAAGAACTTCGCCCGACATCGAAAGAAGAACGATATTCTCGCAACAGGTCCAGAAGCTGGAAACGCTGTACCGACGTGAGGTTGTCATCAATGTAAGGGCCAAATACATCAGGAGATGATGAATCAGAAGTGGAAACAGCACTGATGGTACGCAAATTGGGACAACGCGAGTCATCAGGTATGTCCAGGACTTGTGCGTTATCCACTGGTTCCACTCTGCCGAGACATTCCCCTCGAACCAAGGTAACAGTGTACGGGGATGGGTTGGTCACGAAAATAGCGGCGTTGCCCTGGGTGATTTCCACGGTCGCGAAAGGTACTAGCAACCTTTTCCTTCGGCAAGTACGGTCGGATGGCAAAACGAGTGCAATTGTGTCGGAGAGTCCAGCGCAGTAGACAGATACACCCATCGTGGAGCTTGGAGGCACTATGGTATCGTCTTTCACGACAATCTTGCTCAGTTTCGAGGAACTGTCTTCCGACGTCAAATGCGAGAAGGGGGAGAGTTCAATTTCGGCGGCGGCACAATGGATGACGGCGTCGTTGCGGGAGAGAAAATCTCACCCCAGGATGGCGTCATGAGAGCATGCAGGAATGATGATGAATTGGCCGACATACAGAACGTCCTGACCGACAACGCGAGCTGTGCACCCTGCTGTAGGATGGATACGATGCAAACCGGCGGTACGAAGGGACAACCCAGAAATTGGCGTCAAACCAGGTTGCCGAGTTTACCTGCCTCGTCCCAATGATTGGGGACGCTGACGCGTTCGTACATGGCGAGCCAGTCCTCGACGTCGGTGCCATCCGCGCCGGTGAAGACAGGTGGGTCGCGGATGCGGGGTACACCGGAACATGGCGTCAGCGCAGGAGGAAGCGTTTGCTGGGCGGCGTCTTGTTGCATGGTTGAAGGCACGATACGGGATCTAAACTCTAAGGGCATCGAATGTGAACCGAAGGTGTTTGAAGGGCACAGCACTCTCCACCAGAATGTTAAGGCGTTTATTAGCCGGCACACAGCGAGCAAGGACAATGGCGACAGTAACGGCCAAGCACGGGCTCTCAGCGCGAGCGGCATCCCTTTTGGGTAGACCCACTAGAAGGCACCTGAGAGTTCCACCAATTTCAGTGTTCGGAAGTTTCTCTACAATATAAACATTCTGGAAGAAATCTACAGGGGATCAACTGCTACCATAGTGCTTCATAAAAAAGCAACAGAATACCAATCAAGAAGGGTGTAAGGCAGGGGGACACAATCTCCCCAATGCTATTTACCGCGTGCTTACAGGAGGTTTTCAGAAGCCTAGAATGGGAAGAGTTAGGGATAAGAGTTAATGAAGAATACCTTAGTAACCTGCGCTTCGCCGATGACATTGCATTGCTGAGTAACTCAGGGGACGAATTGCAACTCATGGTTACGGAGTTAGACAAGGAGAGCAGAAAGGTGGGTCTTAAAATTAATCTGCAGAAAACGAAAGTAATGTACAACAAACTCGGAAAGGAGCAGCGCTTCGAGATAGGTAATAGTGCACTTGAGGTTCTAAAAGACTATGTCTACTTAGGGCAGGTAATAACCGCAGAGCCTAACCACGAGATTGAAGTAACTAGAAGAATAAGAATGGGGTGGAGTACATTCGGCAAGCACTCTCAAATTATGACAGGTAGATTGCCACTATCCCTCAAGAGGAAGGTATATAACAGCTGTATCTTGCCGGTACTTAGGTACGGAGCAGAAACCTGGAGACTTACAAAGAGGGTTCAGCTTAAATTGAGGACGACGCAGCGAGCAATGGAAAGAAAAATGGTAGGTGTAACCTTAAGAGACAAGAAGAGAGCAGAGTGGATTAGGGTACAAACGGGGGTTAAGGATATCATAGTTGAAATAAAGAAGAGGAAATGGACATTGGGTGGGCATGTAGCGCGTAGACAGGATAACCACTGGTCATTAAGGGTAACTAACTGGATTCCCAGAAAAGGGAAGCGGGTTAGGGGGAGACAGAAGGTTAGGTGGGCAGACGAGATTAAGAAGTTTGCGGGTATAAATTGGCAGCAGCAAGCACAGGACCGGGTTAACTGGCGGAACATGGGAAAGGCCTTTGTCCTGCAGTGGACGTAGTCAGGCTGATGATGATGATGATAATGATGATGATGATGATAACTATGAAATGCCTTAGTGTACTATCGAGGCCCCGCTGTTGCATGATGATGGCGAGAAACCGTAGGTCAACGCGTGACACCCCTCAACTCCTACGTGTGTGGCAGTGGAATTGCAGGGGGTATCGTAGGAAATGCGGAGGTCTAATGCAATTCATTGCAACGCAGCGGATTACTCCCGATGTCATAGCGTTACAAGAAGTACAATGTACCCCTACTCTTCTGGGTTACACCACATACACGGACGTAACGAACAATACACCACATCGCACAGCTACATTAGTTTCTAAGCATGTCACTGTCATAGAACACACCCTTCAAAGCACCTCCATTTCACACGTACTACTCGAATCAGTCCAGTGCTCTCGTTCCAGTAGCAGCCTGTACGTGCTTAATGTTTACAGTGCACCTAACGCAGGAACGATGACTTCGGTCATCTATTTGCACAACTATGCAAGTTGGGTAAACACATAGTTATTGTAGGAGATTTCAATGCCCCTTCCGGCTTGGGGCTACGCAATAGAAACGCCTAAAGGCCGACGACTCGCACAGGTTCTCGCGATTCATCGCATGACCCTGCTGACAGAACCTGATCAACCCACTCGCCTAGGTAATAGTGTGAAAAGGGACACATGCCCCGACCTCACGATAGTCAAGGGCGTTAGTCACCATTCTTGGTGCAACCTCATGGTGAATCTAGGCAGTTATCACCATATACTAACTACAGAGCTCCAAGTAGCAGCCACGCGTGCCCCAGAGCGCATCATAAAACTAACGAATTGGGATGCATTTAGGCGTAATCGTACAACTACCCATCAGGACTCTCCTTCCCTAGAGGCTTGGATATTACAACTTCACTCCGATTTTCAAGGAGCTACCAAACTCATCGCTGCGACGACAGAAACGCCGGATGTGGACCGGCATCTGCTACATCTCTGGGATACCCACAGAGGCTTGACACGGCGGTGGCGGCGACAGAAATATAACCGAAAACTTCGTCTCCGAATCGCCCAACTAGCTACTGAGGCACATGACTATGCGAACATCCTCACTAGAAACAATTGGCATAACTTCTGTGATCAACTCAACGGCTCACTAGGTACACCTCGAACGTGGCGTATACTCTGTGCTCTTTTAAATCCCACGCAGACAAAATCACACACTGCTAACGCAATCCGCACCATTCTCCACAAATTAGGGCTCGACAATACCACTCTGCTGCACACCTTAAAGCAACACTATGTATCCACGGGCCCCCGTCCTGCCTACCGTGATTATCCACACGTACACGATATGCCTCCAGATGAGGACATCACAAAAGCAGAGTTTAGGGCAGCCTTGCAAAGCATTAAGCGCAACACAGCACCCGGCACAGACGGGATTACGTACACACTTCTGCGTAATTTAGATGACCACTCCATCAAATATTTAACCGCTTTTTACAACGAACATTGGAAAAACGGCACGCTACCACAGGAGTGGTGACACGCAGAAATCATACTTATTCCAAAGCCTGGCAAGCCGCTATCCCTCCACCTTAAGCCAGCTTTCTCGTACGTGATGGTGACACTCCTTCCGCTGCGTAAACAGGACCCGCCACTGCACGTGCTAAACATTTATTGCTCACCAAAACTAAGCAACATTACATTCGCAGACTTTTTTAGCCGCGCCTTAAAGGCTGCAGGCAGGGAGCCTCTGGTGATCGTGGGTGATTTGAACGCCCCCAGCACACTCTGGGGGTACGCACGTGAAGAGAAACGTGGACGTAAATTGGCGGAACTTATGTCCACGCTGGGCCTAACTCTTCACACCGACCCTGCCTACCCAACTCGCGTGGGTAACTCTGTGACCCGGGACACATGTCCGGAGCTTACCCTAACAAAAAACATCCAGTATGCGGATTGGGTCAACACTGAAGAGACCCTCGGCAGCGACCACTGCATACTCAACACCACCATTCGCACCTATCCTTTGGCAAGACCCTACGGAGATGCAAAATTACCCGATTACACGAAGTTTCGGCAATTATATGCCAATTCGACACCCATTGAGGAGCAAGGGTACCATGCTTGGTCCCAGCAACTGGTTTCCTCATTACGCTCCACAGAAACACAAATTAAACTCTCCGAGGCGACTCCGGTGGTGGATAACCATCTCCTTCACCTCTGGGAGGCCCGGCGCAGCCTCGTCTGCCGATGGCGCCGGCAAAAACACAACTGAAAGCTCAAAATTCGCATCGCTGAGCTCACCCAGCGAGCAGCAGAGTACGCAGCCCAGCACACAACAACCGAACTTTTTACCAAGCACAAAATTGTGCGAGTAACTAAACTATATGAGTATCGTGTTTGTAATTCCTTCAAGCGTGAAATCAAGTGTAGTACATTTCTACTTCGTAAGATTGCTCTGCTAGAGCCACGAAAACATATATGCAGAACAAGAAATACAGATATATGACACGTTCAAGCATACAGAACAACTTACGGCACGGAAACCCTGGAAACCCAGCTTCCGCGACTTCTCAATAGCTTCGCAGCTAAAAACGCACCCCTTGAAACATTGACAAATACAGAGTTATCATTTTTTCTTTCATAATTTCTGTTATCTGTTTGCTCGCGACTTCTGTGCCTTAAAAGTGTACTTCCTTGTATTGTGTCTTTCATTTTTCTTTTATGTTATGCACATTTGGTTGTGTTTTTTTTTCTTTTTTTTATTCTTGAATCCTTGCTGTTCGCCAAGTTAGGGGTCAGCAGCTCAGTCAAGCTGGTTTTTTTTTTGGAGTTTTCATTGGAACGATCCTCGGATTTTGCAGCTTTTACTGCGCGCCCCTGTCATCATGTACACATTGATGGTGAAATAAACGTATTATTATTATTATTATTATTATTATTATTATTATTATTATTATTATTATTATTATTATTATTATTATTATTAGCTCGCTGATTCTAACTTGGTGGACCATTGCAACACGGCTGCTCGACAAAAGTCCAGCCGGAGTACCTGGCGCCTCTTCCACGCCCTGATTGATCCGACCCAAACTCGAACAGAGACACAAAAGCCTCTGCAACGAGCATTTCACAGCTTCGACGGAGACACAGCCAAATTGGCATGTAAACTCCGAGACCAATATCTATGCACACAGCAGGACTCCCGAGGGCCAGCGTACTCGTATGCAGGTACCGAGAACGCGGAGCTGGATCAACTGTTCCAGTTACACGACCTGAAGGCAGCCCTAGCAAATATGAGGCGAGGAACGGCGCCGGGAAGGGATAAAATTACCGTGAAATTACTTGCCAATCTTCCTGACTCGGCCTACACCATGCTCCTTGCCTACATTAATTCCATTTGGATCGGGAAAACAAGCCTACCAATTGAGTGGAAGACCGCCCTGGTCACCTTCATACCCAAAGCGGGCAAAGCCATTAACACGGACAACCTCTGCCCCATCTCTCTTACTTTTTGTGTGGGAAAATTAATGGAAATGATGGTGCGCGACAGGTTGTCCGCGTTCCTGGAGACCAAAAATGCATTTGCAGACACCATGTTCGGGTTCCGCCCACACCGGTCCGCGCAAGATGTCTTGCTTCAGCTCGACCATGAGATCCTCGATCCAGTCGAGTATCCCCTGAATGACAAAGTTGTGTTCGCTTTGGATCTGAAGGGGGCCTTTGATAACGTGACCCACGAAGTTATTCTAACACATCTCTCACAGGTGGATTGCGGCCAAAACACTTTCAACTATATTGAACAATTCCTCACTGACCGATAATCATACATTCGGATTCAGGACATTGAACACGGCCCTTACCGATTAGGCACGAGAGGGACTCCGCAGGGAGCGGTCCTCTCGCCCCTCCTATTCAATGTGGCAATGATGAGACTCCCTGCTCAGCTGGCGAAAGTCGATGGTATACAGCATGCGCTGTACGCCGACGACATCACCATATGGGCGTCACACGGCTCGGCAGGAGACATGGAGGCAAGCCTGCAGCAAGCGGCGGACATCGTGGATGACTATGCCCGTCGCTGCGGCCTTGAGTGCTCCCCGTCCAAATCGGAATTCGTGCACATACGCCCATCACCAAAGTGCACCACAAAAATTGACCTCTCCCTTCACAGCGGACCCATACCCGAACGCGATGAGATTAGAGTACAAGGGCTTTTTATACACAAAAATCGCAGAGCAGACACAACATTGGCCAAATTGCGTAAGGTGGGGGACCAGGTGGGCCCGATGGTCCGCCGGGTTTCCAACAAGCTCGGGCGGTTACGATGCAAAGATGCCTTGCGGCTGGCGCATGCATTCGTAACCAGCCGAGTCCTGTACTCGGCTTCATACTTCTTTCCACCTACGCAAATCCGACGAGAATGCACTCGAAGTCATTCTCCGCAAAATCTACAAGTGCGCCCTCGATCTTCCTGTCAGCACCTCTAACCAGCGCCTTTTGGGCTTGGGAATGGTGAACACCTTCCAGGAGCTGAGAGAGGCGCACTTGACAAACCAGTACTAGACTCTCTAAAACAGCGTCGGGTCGCCGCCTCCTTGCCCGGCTACACATCAATCATTCAATACACACGGAAGAGCGCGTACGGATTCCAGAAGTTTGGCGATACTCCTTGCACGTGTGCTATCTTTCGGCTAACATGACCCGAGACGACTGCAGTGGCCGACGCCTCGCGCGGGCGGAAGCCTTGGCTCGACACTACGGCCACAAATTCGGAGTATTCTACGTGGACGCCTCCGGCCCGCACCACGGTGGTTGGTACACGGCTGCGGTCGTCCACCAAAACACCGTTGTAAACGGACTCACATTCCGTGCACATAACATTACGCACGCGGACGAGATCGCCATCGCACTAGCCGCCGCAGATCAGGACTCGAGGGTCATCATCACCGACTCAAGGGGTGCCTGTCGCAATATTGAACAGGGATACATTCCGTACCGTACTTATAAAGTTTTGCAGAACAGCAGCTACCTAGGTGCCCCCGCGCACGGAACGATCATATGGGCTCCGGCTCACACGGGCCTCGATGGTAATGAGACGGCCGATGCCGCCACCCGTGCGCTCACTCTCCGGGCACCATCCTCGTCCCCTACCGATCCGGAACTCGAACCCAATTCCGGCTACACCTTTAAGGCGGTCACACAATTTTATCAATTCAGCCATAACGTCTATCCGAAACCCTGTAAGGGCCTCACGAAGGCGGAGGAGTGAATCCTCCTTCGCCTTTATACTAAAACTCTATTGTGCCCAGCAATCATAAAACACTTTGACCCCGCTTGCACGAGGAAGGGCCCGCATTGTGAGGAAAATTCCTCTGACATTTTTCACATGGTGTGGGCATGCCAAAAAAGCCCCAATCTTACCCCACTACCCAACTCTTCGCGGGAGGACTGGGAAGCAGCCCTGCTCGGCTGCTCTGACCTGACGGCCCAACGGGCCCTGGTCGAGTGTGCCCGGGCCGCGGCCAACGCCAATGGGCCCCCGTAAGAGGGAGCTCACCTAGTGTTTGTACGGAGCGGCCCCTTAAGGACCGTTCCCACCCTCCCTAAAAATAACATCGGTAAATAAATGTTTTTCAGCAGGAGCAGCTATCCCTCCAGAATCATCGCCCTATATCCTTAACTTCATGTGTAGCTAAACTCTTTGAACGCGTTGCCCTTTCTCGACTACAACCATTTCTCGAAGACAATCACTTTTTTCCTGATACACTATTCGACTACCGTCCTGATATCTCTACACAGGACGTATTATTACAGCTTAAGAAAGACGTGTTGGATAGCCGCACTTCAAACCAGGTCCGAGCTATTCTGGCCCTGGATCTGAAGAATGCTTTTGACAACGTCTCCCACGACCTTATTCTTGACAATCTCGCTTCATCTCAGTGTGGCTCACGTATCTACAATTACGTCAGGTTCTTTCTTTCTGACCGCATGGCCACTTTTGGGATTGGAGACCTCCGTTCGGACGTCATTCCTCTCGCAGGAAGAGGAACACCACAGGGCTCGGTTCTCTTGCCCACTTTGTTCAACGTGGCTATGGCTAAACTCGCTTCCCTATTACAACAGGTTCCCAACATCCAGCATGCCATCTATGCAGATGACATTACAATTTGGGCAACCAAAGGATCAGACAGAACCATTCAGGACGCCCTACAGGAAGTTGTGTCTCTGGTACAAGACTATGCTGCTGCCGGCAGCCTTACGTGCTCAGTGGATAAGTCGGAGTTGTTATTGGTATACAAGCGGCGCCACAAAACCACTGATTCTCCTGACATTTCGCTGTTTCTTGATGGCCATCCTATCCATCTGGTACCACGAATTCGCATTTTAGGCCTCTACCTTCAGTCCATCGGCAAGGCCTCGCACGCTACACACCTTCTGGCTCAGCAGATAACTCAAATTTTGCACACATGATCCAACGCATCACCAATCGCAGGAGAGGCCTCTGTGAGAAGGATGTCCTCCGCTTAGTACAAGCACTCATAGTTAGTCGGCTCACCTATCATCTTCCCTTTCACAATCTCACGCTAGCTCAAATAAAAAAATTGCCCGCAGCTTCCCTCGGGGGAACACTGAGGAGGATGCGGACCATATAATTGGTTAACGGGGTGTTAAAGTGCGACTTACTTGGGTCGATGGCTAAATTGGTTAACGTGGTTGTGAAATGGGGTGTTAAATTGCGACTTACTTGGGTCGATGGCTAAATTGGTTAACGTGGTTGTAGGAGGGGGTGTTAAATGAGTGAACACGTACACACGTATGCGAAAGGGCGGCGCTGGTCGAAGGGACATCGATCATTGTGTTTGTGGATTCGTTGGAATTCATTTCACCGCGACCTTGGACGTCGACGCGCCGTACAAACCAACCGACGAGCGGCAACTGAGCGAGCGAGCGCCGACCTTGAGTATATATACAGCACGACGGCGCATGCACTGTCAGCTGTTGAATGTTCTCGAAGCGCGACGCCACATGCGCGTCCACTGGAGAATCAGGAGAATTGTAGATGTCGAACGCGGTGTGTAGAGGAGGAAAGGTGCACAGATGGTGGAGGAGTGAAGCGCGCGCGGTGTGTAGAGGAGGAAGGGATGCACAGATGGTGGAAGAGTGGGCGACGGCGCATGCGCGCGCGTCAGCTGTCGAATGTTCGAGAAGCGGTGCGGACGGCGCGGACGGCGCACTACAAGGCGCGAGTATAAGATGCTCCGCATCTAAAAAGATGGACATCCTTCTACGGACAGCTGTGAAGATGGCTATCGGATTGCCTGCACCCGCATCTACACAACGCCTCCTTCAATTAGGAGTCCACAACACCGTAACCAAACTCATCGAGGCCCAGCACAACAGTCAGCTCGAACGGCTCCGGCAGACCCGTCAGGGCTGCGCCATCCTGTCTCGTTTTGGCTACCCGATTCCTCAAAAACCCGCACAAGTACCGCGACATAAACTTGCTTCTACTGTCCGCGCACTCATCAAAGTGCTCCCGATTCCACGCAATATGAATCCATCCCGCCACGCCGGTCGTCGATGTGCCCGAGTTCAGGCTATGACACGCGTCTTTGGTGATGGTACCTCAGACTTACAAGTACTTTACACTGATGCAGCACGCTACCCAGAGAAGTCAGCCATGTGTTTAGCCGTGACAGATGACACAGACGCCCTTGTGGCGTCTGCCACACTTCGAACTACAGACAGTGGTCTGGCAGAGGAGGGAGCTTTCGCTCTGGCAATTGTTCACGCTACGACACTGTCACATGACTCCCTTGTCACTATTGTAACAGATTCACAAGCTGATTGTCGTGCTTTCGCTCAAGGACTTGTGGCTGCACTTACGCACAATATCCTCTCTTCTGTCTCACCGTCCGCATTACGTCCTGTGCGTATCGTCTGGACTCCTGGACACGCCTCTCTCCATGGTAATGAACGCGTTCATGCGGTTGCCCGAGAGCTGACCGGCCGGGCTTCATTGGAAGAGCTGTCAAATCCAGACGACGCATCGACATAACCACTAAACTACAACGCTACGCTGGAGTACCATCGACAGAGCCGTTATACGTATCCTCCCCCTCATCCTTTACTTAACAGAGCAGATGCTGTCGCTTGGCAGCAACTACAGACCAATTCATTTCCTCGCCTTTATATGCTAAATCGCTTTCATCCGACTCTCTACCCCTCCTACTGCCCCTTCTGTGGATTCGTACCGACGGTGTACCACTCCACGTGGGAATTCTCCGCCCCACAGGGCGTTCCTCCCATTCCCATTCCCACCCCTTCCTCATGGGAGTCTGCACTGCTCAGCTTACGCCGGCAGGAACAGCAGCAGTTGGTCCAGCGGGCTCGCAGGGTCGCGCAAGGCAATGGAGCCCTGGACTGAGGGCCCCACCCAAAGAAGGCTCAGTGTGCATTTGCTATTAATAAATGTTTATTCTCTCTCTCTCTCTTTGGGAAGTGATGTTCACCAGAAACCGCGGCCAGCGTCGGCCGCTTTCACAGCTCTTGACGAGCCTGCCATCCTGCGTCCGCACGCGTCAAAGACCAGAAGCAGAATGTGCGCCACTGAGAGGCTCCTCTTTCATTATTCAAACGGCAAGCTGTTTGTATCTACCACTCACCGCTGTTGGCGGAAATCTCGGGGGGGGGGGGAGAATTATCGTGTTTTCAGCAGTATCGGCAATATGGCGCAATGAGCGCGCGGCAGCTCTCATCACGCGTATTTAGGCCCGTCGAGAGGAGGGGAGTGAACAATCTCTCGCGCGCCCTCATGGCTCACACGTCTTGGCTGGCGTTGGGCTTGCACTGGAACAATTCTGTTGTAGTTACGAGGTGCACAAAGGTCACTGCAATTGTTGCACAGCCTCCGTTTGCGAAAAGGGAGCGCTTTTCAGAAGCAGCGAAGTAACAACTAAGACGCTTATTCGCGTTCATCTGTACGTGCGAGTACGATGTCCTGGCGTTTACTCTCACCCCATGTTGGTGTTAACAGGATGACGATGTTTGTTTCTTCATGTGACGAAGTTATTGTAAGTAGGCTAATGTTTATATCATTTCTGCATTTATATGCAATTAATAGTTGGAATTGTCTTATCATTGATTGAAAATGCAGTGCTTATATGTAAAACTGCCGTCGTATAGTATTGTGTTAACTTATTGTTTATATTGTGAGCGCGACAAGCGAATGACTCTTTATTCTCTTTGATATCATCATCACCTGTACATCTTCTTCGTCTGTAAATATCATCACCAGCGTGATTTAGCTCGAGCCTGGCTGAATAAACCGGTTCCTCACAAGTGGTGGACGGTGCTTTTCGTTCCCTCAAGTCCTCTCGCCCATTCTCCCTGGAGCTCCGCTCGGGTCGTCGCATACAACCCCCTGCCATGGCGGCCCAAGAAAACCCTGGCCCATCCAACGTCGCCGTCCTACTGCAGCCACCGCCACCCGCTCCGCCCAACAACACTCGCCTGCGTGATCCACCTGTGTTTTCCGGTCTCCGAGGCGATGATGTCGAAGACTGGATCAAGAACTACGACCTCGTCAGCGATTTGAACAGGTGGGACAATCCACAGAAGTTGCGCAGCGTCCCATTTTAGTTGTCCGATGTTGCGAAAACTTCGTTCTGGAACCAACACCCGGATCTTCCCGACTGGGACACTTTCGAGCAGCAAATTTGTCAGATATTTGGTGCCCCTGCAGTTCGCACTGAGGCAGCAAAGAAGAAGCTCGCTGAACGCACGCAGCTGCCGGGTGAATCTTACACCTCTTATATTGAGGATGTCCTTGCACTGTGCGAGCGCGTTAACACCGGCATGTCTCAGAACTACCAAATACGCCACATTATTAAAGGCATTAACACCATCGCCTTTAACGCCCTCGCCACGCAAAATCCTGCCACCACACAGGACGTGATAACCATCTGTCAGCGACTTGACGAGCTTCAGTCTCTTCGCCTTTGCTACGATGCCACCGACATTCGTTTGCCTGCACCCTTCGACTTGCGTGCGCGTATTCGCGACATCGTTCGTGAAGAGCTTCACGGGCGCTGCTCTTCCTGTGCTGCGGAAGTTACTTTCCCTTCTGAAAAAGATAGCTTGCGAGAGCTGATTAAACAAGAGATCGCCTCCGCATCGCGTCCGACGTGTTCCAACGGTCCCTGCGTGCGCCAGACGCGCACGTACGCCGAAGTTGCCGCGCTCTCTGCCGCACCCACTGTTTCTGTGCCTACAGCAGCAGACCATACGCCTGTGGCTTCGTTATCACCGCCAGTGTGTGCACCACCTTACTACGCACCTCAGCGCCCACCTCGACCAATCTGCTACTACTGCGGCTATCGAGGACATATCGCTCGGTTTTGTCGAAGGCGCCAACAAGACGAGCAACGCGGCTACGCTCCTGATGAACGTCGAAGCTTCCGTCCGACCTTGAACTACCTACGACCACCCTCCCGATCGTCCAATTACCGTTCACCGTCTCCTACCTACCATACGGACATGCCTGGGAATTCCCGTACGTCTCGCCGTAGGTCGCCTTCGCCAGGTCGCCGTTCAGTGTCGCCTCTGCGGCCCGCCTCCCATTCCACGAACGCCCACGCGGAAAACCCCCAATACAGTTTTAGGAGGGGAAACTGCATTCACCGGACAGCTAACAATTCCTCCAGAGTGGCCATCGAATTCGATAGTAGTGTTTGTAGAAGGTGTACGCGTTGAGGCGCTGTCGTTTCGATTATTCGAGCTGATTTTTGTTCCCGCCTTCGAAAAGTCACCACGACTTATGGCGGTCCACCTCTACGTGCGGCGACCAACGCTCTCATTCGTCCACTTGCACAGTGTACCGTTCATGTCTGCATAGAAGGCATTGGTCATCACATTGTTTTCGTGGTATTTCGTGAGTGCCCCACGCTCTCATTCTGGGGTGGCATTATCTGTCTTCTGCGTCCGCTTTCATATCATGTCATCAGCGCCTCCTGCATCTAAATGCCACTGACTCTTCTCCGCTTGGACAAGATGGACGCATCTGCCTTGTCACCACGTCAGATTATGTACTTCGGCCATACATCGAAGAAATTATAAGTGTTAATTGCACCGACATTGTGCATGGTGACGTACTAATTCTCCCTTACGGCCATACCCTACGTAGGGGTATTGTGATCACACCAGGGCTTACTCGCTTCTTCAATGGGTCTACGTACCTAACCGCCATAAATCAAACGCCCGAGTGTGTACTGCTCCCCTGTGGCTCAACAGTATCTTGCGCGGTCGACAGTGAGCCTGTTGCGATTGTTACTCTTCCGAATAACAACCACAACGATGTCCCTAAGTCACAATCACTGCCATTCAATGCCTCTGCCACACCTGTGTCGGCAACAATAAGCACTTAACACCTAATCAAACTGAAGATTTGCTCGCCCTGTTTGCTCGCGTGTCTCAGGCAGAACGCGTGTCTCAGGCAGAACGCAATATCATCAAGGAAAACTTCTCAGACATGCTACGACGCAACATCATACGTCCTTCCTCGAGTCCCTGGTCATCCCCAGTTGTTCTCGTTCAAAAGAAAGATGGGACAGTGCGTTTCTGCGTCGATTACCGTGCGCTAAACAAAATAACGCGCAAGGATGTTTATCCCCTCCCTCGGATCGACGATGCACTGTATTCATTACAGGGCGCAGAGTATTATTCTAGCCTCGACCTTAGGTCAGGCTACTGGCAGATACCAATGTCGGAGTCTGATAAAGAGAAGACCGCCTTTTCAACGCAGATGGGTTGTACGAGTTTAATGTGATGCCTTTTGGACTCTTTAATGCGCCCGCCACCTTCAAACGCATGATGAACGGCGTATTGCCTGGTTTGAAATGGAAAACATGTCTGTGCTATCTCGATGACATAGTAGTCTTTTCATCCACGTTCTCGCAGCATCTACAACGTCTTGACGAAGTCCTCGCATGCCTTGCAAAAGCCGGTCTGCAGCTTAACACCAAGAAATGTACATTTGCTGGCAAGACAATCAAGGTTCTCGGCCACCTTTTCAGCAAAGAAGGAATTCGGCCCGATCCCGAGAAGCTTGCCGCCGTCCTCAATTTTCCTTTTCCACTGCGTCAAAAGGACCTGCGCAGCTTTCTTGGGTTATCTTCTTACTTCCGGCGCTTCATACGTGGCTTCGCGGAACTTGCGTCTCCGCTCCATCAACTCCTCGCAAGGAACGTCCCCTTCATTTGGTCCGAAGACTGCGAAAGCGCTTTCACGGCATTGAAGCAAGCCCTCACATCGGATCCGGTACTGTGCCACTTCGATTCCACCGCACCCACTATCCTTCACACCGACGCAAGTAGTCATGGTCTTGGTGTGGTAATCTTGCAGCGTGACAAAAACTCACGCAAACGCGTCGTTGCTTACGCAAGTCGTGCTCTTACCGCTCCAGAAAAGAACTACACTATCACCGAACAGGAGTGCCTTGCTGTTGTTTGGGCAGTGCAAAGATTCCGACCATATCTTCACGGCCGTCATTTTACCGTCGTGACCGACCATAACGCCCTATGCTGGCTTTCATCGCTGAAAAACTTATCGGGTCGCCTCGGTCGCTTGGCGCTTCGCTTGTAGGAGTATGATTTCGATGTCACCTACAGATCTGGGAAGAAGCATCAAGATCCTGATGCTCTATCGCGCTGTCCTTTGCCCAGCGGAAGCCACTCACCATCGATACTCCAAAACGACAGCACCTCTGCGATCGCAGCGCTAAGTTCATCACCTGCCACCCTATCCGTCCTTGTTTCACAACAACGTGTCGACCCATACTGCCGCACTATTGTTGACCGGCTCTACTACTCCTCCAAACGCCAGACTCCGTCGACAACTTAAACAATTTAAGCTTGTCGGTGATGCTTTATGTCGCTACATTTACCACATCGATGGCAACAAGTGGGTACCCGTCATCCCACGTTCTCTGCACCGTGAAGTTCTGGAAGCCTTTCATGATGATCCAACCGCCGCTCATCTAGGCTATCACAAGACTTACGACAAAATACAAAGCCGTTGTTTTTGGCCTGGCCTCTCTTCAGCCGTCGCTAAGTACGTCGCCTCCTGTGTCCATTGCCAACGGCGAAAACGACCGACAACTGCTCCAGCTGGCTTAATGCAACCTCTTCCTTGTCCTGCCTCGCCTTTTGAAGTCGTTGGAATTGACTTGAATGGCCCTCTTCCTGTATCATCCAATGGTAATCGCTGGATTTTCACGGACGTCGACCATCTTACCCGCTACGCAGAAACAGCTTCTATGCCATCTGGGACTGCCACTGAGATCTCCGATTTCTTTCTTCGCCACATATTTTTGCGTCATGAAGCTCCACGCATTCTCCTGAGTGATTGTGGCAAAGTCTTCCTCTCTTCCATTGTCGAGCAAGTTTTGCGTGCCTCGAACACTGTTCACAAGACCACTTCTAGCTACCACCCGCAGACCAACGGATTGACTGAACGGTTTCATCGGACCCTATCGGACATGATCGCCATGAACATTCACCCCAACCACACGAACTGGGATGCAATTCTACCCTTCGTGACATTCGCCTATAATACGGCTGCTCAACGCACTACCGGCTTTTCTCCATTTTTTTCTCGTCCATGGTCGCTCGCCGAGTTTCGCTCTGGATGTCTCTTTCCTTTCAGCCCCTGCCCCCTCGACGGCTCCTTTCTCTGAAGAATTTCTATCTCGTCTCGCACGCTGCCGTCACCAGGCCCGTGTTAACACCAGCCTCTCTCAAGACACTCGAAAATCTCGCTACGACTCGTCTCGCCGTGTTGTGAGTTTTTCCCCTGGTGACGAAGTTCTTCTATGGACACCACTACGCGTCCCCGGCCTATGCGACAAATTCATCAGTCGCTTCATTGGGCCGTACACGGTGGTCGAAGAGACATCTCCTGTCAACTACCGCGTTTCTCCTCTTAGTGCTTGTCCTGATCATTGTTGCCGAGGAACAGAGATAGTGCACGTATCTCGTTTAAAGCCTTATGCGCAACGTATTTCATAATACTGTCAAGCGACCAGACGGCCGCTTTCACCGCGCGGGGGAATTAGTGTGAGCGCGACAAGCGAATGACTCTTTATTCTCTTTGATATCATCATCACCTGTACATCTTCTTCATCTGTAAATATCATCACCAGCGTGATTTAGCTCGAACCTGGCTGAATAAAACGGTTCCTCACAATATGTTCATGGTGACTGCCTTTGGTTTATTTTACTAGTGATGATTATTTGTGCCTCCCAGAGAGCAATATCTGTCCGACTTTTTTATTTGTTCACATATGTATGTCACGTTTTAAACAAGAAAGCCCTGATATTTAGTTTGGCAAGCTAAATGAATTTGATTAAGTGTTACAATGATAAGTTAGGGGACCCTACTGCTTTACGTTTAAACGCATGCATGCTCGCGCAAATGCATACTCGACTTGCCAATTGCAAGTTTTTTTTCGCTTCTCGATGGAGACCTAAACTGTGCCGCAACAAAATCTGAAATGCGAACGCCCTCCGGCTCTCTAATGCCTCAAATCTTCGATCACGGGCAAAGACGTCGTCACTGACATCGGAATTTCTGCGAAACGGTCTCTTAACGCTATCGCGTTAAAATTATTATTTTATTTGCCATATCATGACGCATTTAATGGCTATTCGCTACGACATGTCGCCTTTCATAAGTACTAATTTTAATACAAATAATTGCTCAATTTGTCCATGGTTTCTTTCGTGCAAGAATAAAAAAACATGACGTGAAAATATTGTTTTCAAGTTTTAAAGTGAACTAAAACTGACCGGTAAATTACTCATGTAGTTCACTCTGCTGAAAATAACAATACAAAAAGTTGGCAGATCCCACGTACAGTGGGAATCGATGATATGCGAAGCACGAATGAGAAATGTTTATGTGTCACTTTAAAATCAGCACAACGTTACGAGGCGGAGATAAGTTATGCCGTACATGACTTCCATGTCATGATTATCACGTTTAAACGTGTCATTTATTTTCGTCACCTATTCACGCCACCACATACCAAATTCGGTTTATGTAGAGCTAGCAAAACATCCGCGATCGGGCTATGAGCATGGCGTGTAGTGAAGTTTTACATGACATGCATGCCATGATTATTATGTTTAGACGTGTCATTTACTTTCATCGTCTATTCATGTCACGAAAAACCAAATTACGCGAGTACTCTATTCGCGAATACTCTATAGCCTGACGCCTGACGTGACCAGCGTTCGTCGGCGCGGCCCGACGGCAACCGGCGCCAAATGCGACATGCTGCATTTCGCGTCGATGCGTTACCCAGACAACACTGCGTCTCCATCTTTTCGTGACGGAGGGAGGCCGGACGCGCTGAAATGCGCATGCGTCAAAGCAACGCAGCGCGGCGCGCGCCTGCGAGTATATATATGGTAGGACCGGCGCCTGGCGTGGCAACGCCGGCGAGCACGCGCACCGCGCCACGTCGAAATGTATTGACGCCTTGACTGTGGCATGTAGTCATGTTCTCACATGACACGCATTTCATGATTATCATGTTTGCACCAGTCACATACCTTCGTCATCCATTGGCGTCACGTAATACCAAATTCGGCATATGTGAAGCTAGCGAACAGCCGTGAGCGCATTGTCAGTGTGGCATGTAGTCATGTTGTTACATGACACGCATGTCGTGATTATCATGTTTGGACGTGTCATTTACCTATGTCGTCCGTTGGCGTCGCGTAATACCGAGTTTGGTACATGTGAAGCTATCCGAAAGGCCGCGAGCGCATCATGAGCGTAGCATGTAGTCATGTTACATGAAACGCATCTCATGATTATCATGTTTGCACCAGTCACATACCTTCGTCATCCATTCACTTACTGTAATACCAAATTTGGTATATGTGACGTTAGCAAAACGGCCGCGAGCACATCATGAGCGTGGCATGTAGTCATGTTATTACATGACACGCATGTCATATTTTTCATGTTAGGGTCTGTCGCTTGTGTTCGCCTTGTAACCATGCTATACTATACCAGTTTTTCAACATGCCATGCGAACGATACCACCGCAAGAGCTGCCGGAGCACGACATGTAAATCATGACATTCATGACATATTTGTCATGATTTTCATGTTATCACTAGTCGGATATGTTCTTCATACAGTCATGTTATGCCATACCAAGTTTGGTATCGATACCATTACTGAAACGGCCAGGAGAGCTAAAAGTCGTAGATAGATAGATAGATAGATAGATAGATAGATAGATAGATAGATAGATAGATAGATAGATAGATAGATAGATAGATAGATAGATAGATAGATAGATAGATAGATAGATAGATAGATAGATAGATAGATAGATAGATAGATAGATAGATAGATAGATAGATAGATAGATAGATAGATAGATAGATAGATAGATAGATAGATAGATAGATAGATAGATAGATAGATAGATAGATAGATAGATAGATAGATAGATAGATAGATAGATAGATAGATACGCTCAAAGTCGCCCAAGTTCGCTAAAAAATGCTTCGCATTTAAAAGCCTTCAGGAGTGCTGAAGCTATTACCCGGCCACTGTATGGCTTTCCCATGCGATGCATCAGTAGAAAGAAAAAAAGTTTGCTGCGTTATATCGCGCTCTACCCGTTTCTCCGCAGGTGCACCTCGGGGTAGCTACCGCAGTGCCACGGGTGGCGGCAGCTTCTTGAACCCCACGAAAAGCTCCTTGTTTTTGCCACTACAAAGATATTCTAGTTCACTGTAGCGTTGCATCATAAGTGTTCTGTTAGAGTGCTTTAGAAGTGTAGTTCTGTGCTACAGAACTGGTGTGTGTTCTGTGGCTGCAGCGTGACGCTGTAGTTCTGTGCTTGCATGGGGAGTTCTGTGGGTACATGTGTTCTGTGTAGGGTGTTCTGTGCCAGTATGACCATAGTTGCTCTAGCAACCCGCCTAGCAACGTGACAGTGTACTAAATGGGGAAGCACGGTGTGGGGAAGTCTGCCGAGCCCGGTTCGTTCCGATGAAGGCGAGGTTTTAGCAGGTCGGTTGGTGCAGGGGCAGCGCGCAACGAAAGATAAGTCTTCCTTTATTTTTTGTGTTTGTGAACACCATAATTATTTTTTCTCTCCTAATCAATAACTTGTGTTGCGAGTGCTGTAGCTGTGGGACACGGACAATGTTGCAGTGACGTTGACCACGTGAACGGGGTAGGCGGCTCTTTTGAAGAAGTTCGCTGCGCCCGGTTAGTTGTTAAACAGCCAGAGGCAAACACGAAGTGGACCTAGTGAGAGGCTACTAGCGAAATTGAACACATGTGAGTGAGGTGTAGGCGGCAGCTTCAAACAGTTCTTGAGGTATAAGAGATAGCGGGGGTGGCTGGATAGCGAGATTAGGGTTGAACTTAGGGCTGTCGGGCGCTCGGTTCGATAATCTGGCGGGCAATGGCTAAGGAGGCTAGGAAAACCACGGGCGAGAGTGAGCAGGTACAGTGCGAAAATTGCAAGCGCTGGTGTTACCTGAACGATACAGCCTTCACGAGTTTGGCTGAAGCTGAGGAGGCGAGCTTCGTGTGCAGGCTGTGCGAGGCACTGAAGGCGGCAGTGCGGCGCATGGAGGCTAGCATTGAGGGGCTGCAGGTGGAGCTGAGGGGGGAACGGAAGCCGAAAATGGAACTCCAAAAACAGTTCGGAGCGTCGCGTGAGTGGGAGAAGGTTACCGCCAGCCTATTAGAGCAAATGAAGGGCGACCTCTGAAATGGGGGCGTTGCTCTGTTCCTTAAAAAAAGCATCGATTACCAGTGCATGCCTAACCACTCTACTAGCCAACCTGAATGTGAAGCCTTGTTTGTGCATTTGAAATGTGGCGTTATACTCGGAGCTGTTTATCGTCCACCTAGCTCGTCTGTAGCAGCATTCATTTCTACTATGGAAACTGTCTTAGACCCTTTGATAGCCTACAACCGCCCACTGGTTATATGTGGTGATTTTAACGTCGATCTACTTAAAGATGAATACCCTGACTATGTATTGATGCTCCAGTCATATAATCTAATGAACGTTATCAATGCCCCTACACGAATAAGTGATAACTGTTCCTCACTTATTGATCATATTATTTGTGGAACTGATATGAGTGTTTTCGCCGGAGTGTATGACGTTACTATTGCTGATCACTGCCCCACTTTTCTGTTTGTGCCTAATGCTAATTTAGGACCTCCATGCCATAACTCAAAACGAGTTAAGCGGACAAACTACGCTGTAGTGCGCAAATTACTTGAGCGTACGGATTTTGAAGCCTTGTACCACAGTAATGTTCACACTGAATGGGAAAACTTTATTTGCCATATAATGGAGGCAATTAGCCAATCAACCCAAGAATACACAGGCCGAAGACACAAGGAAGCAATATGTCCTTGGGTGACGCGGGACATACTGAATGTTATAAAGAAAAAAGATACATACTTCACTAGATGGAAACAAAACAAAACAAATGAATACTATGAAAAGCAGTTTAAACACTTCAGAAACAAATCAGTCGGTATGTTAAGGAAAGCCAAGAAGCAGTATTACAGTGCTAAAATAGTCCAACAGAGCGGTGACATCAAGCAGGTATGGAAGCTAGTGCGTGAAGTTACGGGAATAGGCGAAAAAAAAGCGCATTGCTCCGGATAATCCTACAACAAATACCGCTGATAACTTCAATAATTTTTTTACCAATGTTGGTAACAACTTTCCTGCTCAATCTCAAGCAGATCCTCTACATTCTTGCCAAAACAAAATATTTGAGGAAGACTTTCAGCTTGCAAGCGTAACCACTGAGGAAATTAGGTCAGAAATCCTAAAACTCCCATGCAATAAAGCCGTTGGTCATGATGGGATTACTACAATACTACTGAAGGTAAATGTAGACCTTCTTTCGGAGCCTCTTTCCCGTATCATGAATAACTGCCTGCAAAATGGAACTTACCCAAATATCCTAAAGATAGCGAGAGTCGTACCTATTTACAAATCCGGGGATCGAGAAAATCCGAGCAGTTACCGTCCCATCTCGGTGCTCAGCATTGTTAACACGCTTTTTGAAAAGGTAATTAGGTCCCGTCTCTGTCGATTTCTAAGCTCAAACGACATAATCTGCCCTGAACAACATGGTTTCATCACAAATAGGTCAACGAGCACAGCTGTTTTTACACTAGCACAGTTCGTCAACTCAGTACTTCATGATAACGAAATTGCCGTCAGCGTTTTCTTGGATATAAAAAAAGCATTCGATACTGTTTCGCATTCCATTTTATTAAAGAAATTAGAATCTTATTATGGCTTCACCGAGAAGACACTTCGGTTATTTTCTAGTTATCTGGCAGATAGAAAACAATGCGTCGTGTTTGACCGTATATCTTCAGGATTTAGAAAAATAACATGTGGAATACCCCAGGGAACCGTGCTAGGTCCTATGTTGTTTTCACTATACATAAATGACCTACCATCTGCTCTTTCACGCAAAACCATAATGTACGCTGATGACACTGCATTGCTTTTTCGAGGTAACTCTCTGTGCACGCTAAAAGAAGAAATCACGGCAGAGTTGGCACAGATTTCCGCATGGTTCGCCCGCAACAAGCTCGCATTAAATGTAGCCAAAACTAAATATATCATATTTCATTCCAGAAGAAAAAACCTCGATTATAGTCAGCTGGACTTAGAAATTAACGACACGCCCATTCAGCGCGTTTCCGCGTTTAAATACTTAGGGGTTCTAATAGATGAAAACCTGAATTGGAAAGATGAGGTTAATTACATATCCAAAAAGCTTGCTTTCGCACGCTTCACGCTCATTAAGGCCAAATGTTACTTTCCATATAATGTGCTACGATCATTATACTTTTCTATATTTCACTCTCAACTCAGTTATTGTAGCGAAATATGGGGCTTTACTTATCTAACGTATATAGCACCGATCATACGATTGCAAAAACGCGCCTTAAGAATTATTACGGCATCGTCCTCTTGTTGCCCAAGCTCAGATTTGTTTTCATCTACTCAGATACTGCCTTTCACGTCTCAGCGAAATTATAAAACCGCGGTGTTGATAAATTCTATCATTAACACCAATTTTCCACTACCTGTGAGTGCGTTTTCTACACCGACCCGTAACACAAGGCATGCAGGCAATAGCAACTTCAACCTCCCTACTTGTAGGAATGTATATGGCGAACGGTTAATACAATTCACTGGTGCTAAAATCTGGAACACAATTCCACTTGAAATTAAACTTGCCCGCAACTTTAAATTCACTTGTAAAATGCATTTTGTAAGTTTTTCATGTTCTTAACCAAAGTTAAGCTCACGTCCACACTTTTTTACGACTCATCTGGCATAGTTCTTTTTCTTTCCTTCTTTTTGTTTCTAGTTCTGAAGCGAGTTCGATTGTATTGATTTCTTCAACGCAGTTAATTTTGTGCACAAATGGTGCTAAATATTTTTGTGGTATCACTATCTTCTGTATTGTTACAATGTATGCCTTTAGTTCTTTATCACTTGTGTACTAAAGTATATGCAGCAATTCAGCATTTTTTGTCATGTGTATTTAATTCGATAAAATATACTTAAAAGCTACCCTGTCATTGAATTTGTGTATAGATTCATAATCATATTAACTGCACCTCTGCTCCTGACATGTAATAAAATAATCATGTTATAGATTGGACCACTGACTAGCCACACAGGCTAATGGTCCAAATACTTTTGTAACCATGTTTTTGTATTACGTTGATTGAATAAACACTGAGTAAACACTGAATAAACACCTTCGAAAAGAACGGGAAGGGCAGACCGAGCCCGAGCAGCAGGTAAAGGAGCAAATCGCGCTGTGCCCCGGCCCCGAGCGGAGCGAGACGGAAGGCGTGGGTAGCGGAGAATGCGACAGGCAGGAAGGAAATGGAAAAGGCGAGAGGGGAGGTCAGGGGGCGCAGTGACTGGCCACAGCACGGAAGATCCGACAACATACAGCTCGGTGGCGTGGCAGACTTCAAGCAGGGCAGGAACACAGGACAGACGGCACAGAGAGAAACAGGTAAACAAACAAGGGCACCATCGCAGACAGAAAGCCAGTGATTGGAACGTAGAAAGGGGACTCTAAAGTGGCCAGGGTTAGGGGTGGCGTCTTCACGACAGTGAAGGGAGATGGGAAAGGGAGGGTGGAGGCCCAGTCAGAGAAGTGCTTGGTGGATTCACTGGCCAAAGCTCAGGTGGTTGTACAAAACAGCATGAAGGGCGAAAATCTCATCATTATTCATGCTGGCCTTAATCGTGTGCTGAAGGGAAAGACTCGGAACCTTCAGAGACAGAGGGTTGGATGCGTAAACTCCGAGACGCCTCAAGGAGTGTGCATGTGACCATATGCACATTCTGAGAAGTCTGGAGGTAGTCTCGTGGGATTGAAAGGAGGGTAGTGGAAGCCAATTGTGTGATCAGGTGTATGAGCCGGCAGCTCCGATACAGCGTAATGGCAGCTTGGATACAGCCTGAACCAAGAGTTGTACGAGCCCGGCGCTCGCCCCTTTGCACAAGATGGCAATCATTACAGTGGTGCGATGGGCAGAAGGGTTGGCAATAGGATGAGTCGTTAAGCCAAAGCTTCTTTAGGGGGACCCTGAGCACTGAGGCCAACAATGTAGCCAAAGACAATTCTAAAAGGGCACCAATATTCATGCCACGTGGGGTCCGTGAAAGAAGAAATCGACATAAGCACAAGGGCCGAGCTGAATCAGACATAGCTAGGCTGTGTCGGAGCTAACACGGGAATGATCCAGCCCTGACAGCGTTCAGTTTTCGAACTGATTTTTTTATTATCACGCTGCACCCGCCACGCGGCCCAAATGCCAGCTGCTTCTTCCTTGACGAGCAGCGCATTGAGGCGCTACAGGGCTCCCCCCCCCCCCCCCCGTAGAGCGAGAGCCGTAGGAATCACCAGAGGAGTCGCCCAGTGGACATGCTTGAATGTTGGCATCCAGACTTTAGATTGAAACCCCGCGGCCGCGAGAGCGGCGATATACGCAGGTTTCAGTCGATCAGCAGCCACGACGTCTTCACGGCCATTGATGTCCAGCGTGAACGTCTTAGGTGTACGATGGAGTACGCGTAATGGGTCATCATAGGCTGGTGTTAGTGGTGGCCGTATTTGGTCACGCCGAACGAAGACGTGACTGCAGTCATGCAGATCCTGACTGACGAAGACCGACTGGGGGTGTCGGTCGGCAGGAATAACAGGAGCAAGGTCCCGAAACGTGGTGCGCAGCTCTCGAATGTACGTGGAGGCATCGTGAGTGGAAGGTGGCGATGATGGCTCGAAGAATTCTCCTGGAAGACGCAGGGAAACGCCATAGACTAGTTCGGCTGATGAGCAGCCGAGATCCACTTGCAATGCTGATCGGATGCCCAGAAGTACGAAGGGGAGATGGTCGAGCCAACGTTCCCTTGGCTGGTGAGCAGTGAGGGCTGCTTTCAGTTGTCGATGAAGCCGTTCGGCCATGCCATTGGCGGAAGGATGGTAGGTAGTTGTGTGGATGTGTCGAATGCCCAGGATATTGGCAAGTGCGGTGAAAAGGGCCTATTGAAACTGACGACCGCGATCAGTGGTGACGACAGAAGGGCATCCAAAGCGCGACACCCAGCCGTTTGTGAAAGCCTTGGCAACTGTTGGTGCTGTAATGTCGGAAATGGGAAACGCTTCCGGCCATCTGGTGAAGCGATCCACACATGTCAGCAGATAACAGGCTCCTTGCGATGACGGAAAAGGACCGACGATGTCGAGATGGACGTGAGAAAACCTTGCGTCTGGAGGCCGAAACGGGGATGTTGCCGTGACAGTGTGACGGTGAACTTTAACGCGCTAACACTCAAGGCAGGTTCGCGCCCAGCGTTGGACATCAGCATTGATGCTTGGCCAAAGGGAACGAGATGTGACTAGCTTCTGGGTCGCACGAATCCCAGGATGGCTCATGTTGTGCAATCGATCAAAAATTGCACGACGAAAAGCTGAAGGCACAAAGGGCCGAGGGACACCAGTAGACGTTTCGCACGTTATTAATGAGGTAGAAAATGGAAGCGGGCACTCCGTGAACGATAGAGACGTGGATGAAGAGCGAAGACGATGCAGCTCAGGATCGTTGCTTTGGGCAGCTGCTAGCTCTTCCATGTCTAGTGGTGGCTGGGTCGACAAGGCATCGATGTGGGATAGTGCATCAGCAGCAGCATTTTCCGGCCCATGTACGTGTCTGAGAACCACAGTGAACTCGGAAATAAAGCATTGTTGACGAATCTCCCATGCAGTATAATTGCTGTGATTGCGATGGAAGGCAAACGTCAGGGGCTTGTGGTCTGTAACGACGTAAAAGTCCCGGCCCTCCAATAAGTGACGAAAATGTTTGATGGCGAGGTATGCCGCGAGGAGTTCTCGGGCAAATGTACTGTATTTTGTCTCTGGTGGCTTCAGTTTTTGCGAGGAAAACCCAAGGGGCTGCCAACCAGATACGTGCTGCTCGAGAACAGCGCCAACTGCCACGCTTGATGCATCGGTGATGAGACGAATTGGGGCATCAGGAACGGGATGTATGAGCATGGTAGCGTCTGCCAGAGCCTTCTTGGCATTGTCGAAGGCAGATTCAGCGTCCTTGGGCCACTCCAGTGGCGCAGCCGGGTCTTTCTTTTTAGCCATTAGGTCGGTCAAGGGCTTTAGGAATGTGGCGCACTTTGGAAGAAAGCGGCGATGGAAGTTTAGTAGGCCCAGAAATTCTCGGAGTCTCTTCAGTGAAGTCGGGGGCGGAAAGTCTTGAATAGCCTTCACTTTGCTGGGGAGTGGTTGAATACCCTTTGGAGTGACAAGGTGGCCTAGGAACTCTATTGTAGCGACGCCGAAGAGGCACCTATTGGGATTCATTACGAAGCTGTAATCATCCAGGCAGTGGAACAGGGTGCGCAAGTGGGCTTCATGCTCAGGGCCGGATGAGCTTGCTACAAGGAGGTCATCAAGGTAGGCAAATACAAAATCGAGACCTCGCGTGACCTCGTTGATAGTGCGCTGAAAGGTCTGTGCAAAGTTGCGCAATCCAAAAGGCATCCTCACATATTCAAACAGGCCGAATGGGGTGGTGATGGCCGTCTTCGGAATGTCGGCGGGTTCTACAGGAATCTGATGGTAAGCCTTCATTAAGTCAATCTTAGAGAAGATTGCGCACCCAGCCAAATTTGATGTGAAATCCTGTATGTGAGGAAGTGGATAGCGGTCTGGCAAGGTGTGGGCATTGAGAGCGTGGTAATCCCCACATGGTCTCCAGTCGCCAGGATCTTTCTTCGGCACCATGTGGAGTGGCGACGCCCAGTTGCTGGAGGAAGGCCGCACAATGCCGAGTTCAAGCATGTGCTCAAACTCACGGCGGGCGATGGCGAGGCGTTCTCCAGATAGTCGACGGGGTCGTGTAAAAACGGGAGGTCCAGTGGTCACAATGTGGTGAGTGATGGGATGCTTCACCGGCGACTCTCTGGTGTGCGGCTTCGTGATGCTGGGAAAGTCGTCGAGTATTTTTGCATACGGCGAAGCAGGTGTGAGAGCTCGCAGTCCCGTTGGCGAGGAAGCACAGAGTACACCGTTGATGGAGAGGCGGGTGTTGAGATCAATGAGGCGATGAGCATGCATGTCCACAGCAAGGTTGAAAAAACTGAGGAAATCAGCTCCAAGAACAGCTTGCGAGACGTCAGCGAGGATGAATATCCAGCGGAACGTACGGCGTAGTCCAAGATCAAGTGTAAGAGAGCGCGTGCCGTAAGTGCGAATGGCGGAATAGTTGATCGCTTGGAGTGGGCAGGTCTGTTCGTTGCGACGGCGATCTGCACACGAGGTCGGAATGACGCTAACCTGGACTCCTGTGTCGACTAGGAAGCAAGCGCCAGTGATCTTATCAGAAACATAGAAAAGGCGGCATGACTTTCGACCAGTACTACTTGCCACCGTCTGTAGCCGGTCGTCGCATTTCCCGACCAGGAGCACGGGTGAGTGCACTTGCGAGCAGAGGCACCGAATCGGCGGTGGTACCAGCACACGGTTGAGGATGAAACGTCCCGCGGCGCGTCGGGTGGCCGAAGTTCTGGAGAACGTGGGGGCGTCGAGGAGTGACTGTGTATCTGGAACCTGGATGACAGTCGACGATGCGCAGGTACAAAGTCATTGAGGCGCCTGACAAGGGCGTCCAAACGGTTCTCGATGCTCGCGAGCGCCGGGTCTGCAGCGGTGGCTGGTGGCGGTGTGGTAACGGCGTTGAGGCTATGTGCCCGCGAGTAGTCCGCCACTCGGTCAGCCATTTCAGCGAGTGTGTCTAGTGGGGCATCTCCTGCAGCTACGAGGACTGGGACCATGCTCTGTGGTAAGCGCTGGAGGAACAACTCACGTAACAGCTTCTCCTCTTGAGGGGCGGAGGGGCCGCCAAAGATCTGGCGCATGCGTCGCAGGAACTGTGATGGGCAACGGTCACCGAGCTCTGTAGCCGTGATGAGCTGTTGGTGTCTGCTGTGTTCGGACTCAGACATGCGGGAAATGATAGCTGCCTTCAAAGTGTCGTAGGGATGGCTCGGGTGCGGCGACGCTAAAATATCAGCTAAGTCGTCGGCTACGTCTGGAGGTAAGCAGGACACTAGATTCTAGTACCTGGTCTGTTGGCTGATGATTTGCCGTAGACGGAAGTGCGCCTCGACCTGCAGAAACCATGTGCTGGGGCTGTTGGGCCAAAATGGTGGCAGGTTGACATGTTGAATCGCAGCGACTGCAGCACCGCTAGGTCTGGCGTCTTTTTGGGCGTCAGGACCGGTAGGATTGGTGGTAGAGCCGGCGGGATCCATGCGGGATGATCGGGGCCGTGTGTTCTTTATCGGGTCACCATTAACTGTCGGAGCTAACACGGGAAAGATCCAGCCCTGACAGTGTTCAGTTTTCGAACTGATTTTTTTATTATCGCGCTGCACCCGCCGCGCGGCCCAAATGTCAACTTCATCTTCCTTGACGAGCAGCGCATTGAGGCGCTACAGCTGTATTGACATGCACGGTGGCAGGAATAGGTTGAAGTGGGAAGAGATAGAAGAAAAGTCAAGGCAGGAGGAGCTGATGGTATATGGGCTTGTGGAGACACATCTTCGGGACATGGAGCAACCACCTGGCAATCCAGACTATGTATGGGAATATTGCAATAGAACAGAAGGAGGAGGAGGAGGAGGAATTAATGAGGAAGGACAGGGAGGTTAGCCAGTTCTCAGACCGGCTGGCTACCCTGTACTGGGAAAGGGGTAAGCGGGATAAAGGATGACGGAAAAGAGACGTTGTAAAAAAAGAGAGAGAAGGTCATCAGATGATCCACGACGCTGTTTACAGTCTGTCTCTAAGACCACTTGCCCGCAGAAAGCGCAACAACGCTCTCAATGCCTTGCGTGCAGAGGACGGTCTCGGCCAGTGTCCTAATACCCTTTCTTCCGACAATTGGCGATTGTCTATTCTATCTAAAGCTTTTGACAGTTCTTTTCTTGGCACGCTGAAGCGAGGACACTCGCAGAGATGGGAGAAAGTCTCTGCGCAGCCACAGTTGTCACATGTCGGGCTTCTGGCCATTCTGATTCGAAACGAATAAGCATTCGTAAAGGCCACCCCAACCCACAGACGGCACAAAAGTGTCTTCTTTGCTCTGGTTATTCCTGATGGAAGACGGAGCTGTAGGTGTGGGTTCAAATTATGGAGGCGAACCAACGTTGGTGAATGCCGGTGAATTCCACTGAGCGAGTGTCAGTTCTCGCGCAAGTGATCGAAGCCTTGCAGCGGTGTCCGTTCTTGATAATGGTATAGCTACACAAGGGGCATCATCATGAGCAGTTTGGGCTGCTTCATCTGAACGGTCGTTTCCATCAATGCTGCAGTGGCCTGGTATCCATTGATACACTATGTCATGTTGTTTCTCTATAGCCCGGTGATGAAGCAGTCGTATTTCAGCAATTAGCTGTTCGCTTGGTCCATGACGATATGGCGAGGCAATTCCCTGGAGAGCTGCTTTGGAGTCGGAGAATATTGACCATGTCTGTTGCGGTTCTTCAACTGGGAAATCCAGAGCGACACGAATGGCGGCGAGTTCTGCCGCCGTGGATGATGTCAGATGCGAGGTCCCGAACTTTATCGTGATGGATTTCTCCGGAATTACCACTGCGCCTGTTGAACTTGTTGAAGTGACCGACCCATCCGTGTAAATGTGAATGCGTCCACTGTGTTTCTCATGCAGAAACAGTAATGTTGTTTGTTTTAGGGCCAAATTTGACAAATTTTTTTTTCTTTTGCATTCCGGGGATGGTTATCAGGGCCTCCAGTGGATGAACAGAAGGCAGCAAAAAGGGGGATGCAATCAGGACATTTATACAAAAAAGGATTCATTGGCAAAGAGTCAAGCAGGGATGCAGGGAAGATTTATGGTTAAAAAGGAAAGTAGTTGGGCAGATGACACTCCTTGGTTTGGTGTACTTGTGGATGGGAGCAAAGGCCAGAGAGGAAAACCAGGTAATGGTGGAGTGTATAACAAGTGACACTGAGGAACTAGGAGGAGAGTGCGAGATAATTATACTAGGAGATGTGAATGCGCACATAGAAGATATAGATGGGTATATTGACCGAACAGGCAAAGTGATCATGGGTATGTGTGAAAGGCATGATTTGATCATTTGCAACAGTACTGAGAAGTGTGAAGGCCAAATAAAATGCGAGATAGGAAGGCTGCAGTCGACGATAGATTATGCACTGATGTCACATAGGATGTATGATAAGCTCAGGGGAATGCACATAGATGAATGTGGCTCCAAAAGTCTGGTTAGTGATCACAAACATATTGCCGCCAGCACGTAGTGGGTTGACAGCAAGAGCGGCTCTAAATCTGGAGGAAAAAAGAAGATCGCGTTCTTCTTTGCTCGAGAGCCAGCCACGACTGACGCGTCGTCCTAGTGCTAGCTACCTGGTGGTTTAATAAATCCCCCAGTACTTGTGACTCATCGTGACAAACTGGTGGAAGTGCTGGGGAGTCTCACGGATGCTGCAGACCCCCCCAGGAAGCCGCGATACGAGTCCAGTGCCAGTCAATACTCCCGTGCATCGGACCAGCCGCCGAATCAGGGGATTGCCTCCGGAAGCCGACAATACTGCTCCCACCACGTCGACAAACATGACCAGCGCTTCGGTGCAAACCTCGGCAACCGGCACGGGAAGCACGACGTCGAACCGCTACACGTTGGAAAGCCCACGCGCACCGGCGACGTTCCATGGCTCGGAGCACGAGGACGTTGAGGACTGGTTGGCGGATTTCGAGCGCGTAGCCACCTTGAATCAGTGGGACGACGCGGCGAAACTGGGTCGTGTCTACTTCTATCTCGAAGACGGGGCACGTACGTGGTATCAAAACCGAGAGGAACAGCTGACAACGTGGCCCGAATTCTCTCGTAGACTTCTGCAGACGTATGCCAGTGCTGATCGCCAAGAACGAGCTGAACGAGCTATTCTGGCCCGCGTCCAGCTGCCAAACAAAACTGTGACCACGTTCGTCGAAGACATGACGCGCCTCTTCCGACGGGCCGATTCAAGAATGACGGAGGACAAGAAGTTGCGTCACTTGATGCGCGGTGTCAAGGACCAGCTTTTTGCCGGCCTCGTGCGAAGTCCTCCGAAGACGGTCGCGGAGTTCTTGTCCGAGGCCGTGACAATGGAAAAAATGCTGCAGCAGCGATCCAACCAATACGACAGGCAAGTCAATGGCATGTCTACTGCCGACATTTTCACCGCCACTAGAACCAACAACGACTGTCTACGTGAACTCATCCGTGATATAGTACGTGAAGAGTTACAAAAGGCTGGTGTAACACCTCATCCTACAGTCAACTCTATTGCAACTGTGATCAAGGATGAGCTGCACCAGGCCCTCCGGGACACCTTGCCTCATGATACAGCTGTGCCAGCTCCTGCTGAATACCGCCGTGAGACAACCTACGCGGAAGCCTTGAAACGCCCTGCTGCAACGCCGCCATTATTCGTCCATCCTGTTCCTGCTGTTTCACTACAGTCAGCGCAGCACATACCGTACTACGAAGGCACGTACACGCCACCAACGTTGGCCTTTGTCCCTGGTGCTTCTGTCGCCCATCGTTCAGTGCAACCAGTTCAGTACATCGACGATCGGTGCACGTCTCCTCGAAAGTCTGATGTTTGGCGCACACCTGATCGCCGGCCTCTGTGCTTTCACTGCGGAGAAGCTGATCACTTGTACCGCCAGTGCCCATATCGCCGTCTTGGGCTTCGTGGCTTCTCTGCGTACTCACCGCCACCCCGTTACGGCCAGAGACCGCGCGACATCGAAAATTACCTCTCCCAGCAGCATGCACCACCATCTGCCGGGCGCCAGTCGCGCTCGCCATCACCGAGGCGATTTTCATCAATGCCCCAGCGGTATTCTACCACACGGTCTCCCAGCCCCCGCTGGATGGATGGATGGATGGATATGGCTGTACCCTTTAGATCGGGCGGTGGCTAGCGCCACCATGCCGTAATACCTAATGAACCAAAAACTATATTTATTTTTTTTCCTTAAAAAAGAGTTTGAGGATTCGTACTTTGCAGTGAAGAGTTTAATTTTCACTCGTGCCTTGACTTTAGCCACCAATCAGATAACCTCCTTCTAGTTAAGTCTACCCGCTTAAAGTTTATTTTGCCCTCCCGGTCCCTAAACCCCAGTGCTTTGCAAAACTCTGCGCCATCATCCTGAACTATAGGGTGAAGCCCTTTACAGAACATTATCAAGTGTTCGGCAATTTCTTCTTCCTCTCCACACGCACTGCATACTGTGTCTACCCCTTCGTATTTGGCCCGATATGTCTTGGTTCGCAGTACTCCCGTTCTGGCCTCAAACAGTAGAGAACTACCCGGAGTATTATCATAGATCCTTTCCTTGGCAATTTCCTGCTTAAAAGTTCGATAGATATCTAGTGCGGACTTCTTAATCATGCCCATTCTCCACATGTCAGTCTCCGTTTCCTTCACTTTCTTCTTAACCGATAGTTCTTTTTGGTTTGGCCACCTGCTGTTTTCTAAGTATTTACCAGTCAACTTCCTGGTTCGCTTCCTCCATTTTGTATCGATATTCTTCATGTACAAGTACCTGAAAACCTTCCTAGCCCAACGCTCTTCCCCCATTTCTCTCAATCGCTTCTCAAATTTTATCTTGCTGCTAGCTTCTCTGCCCTCAAATGATGTACATCCCATATCACCTTGTACTCCCTGATTTGGTGTATTCCCGTGAGCTCCTAAAGCAAGCCTACCTATTCCACGTTGCTTAATTTCTAATCTTGCTTGAACTTCTGATCTCATGCACAAGACCGCATTGCCGAACGTCAGCCCAGGAACCATGACCCCTTTCCATATTCCTCTCACAACATCATACCTATTGTAATTCCACAGTGCCCTATTTTTCATGACTGCTGCATTCCTGTTACCTTTAGTTGTCATGTATATTTCGTGTTCCCTCAGATACTCGGTCTCATTGCTTATCCATACGCCCAGGTATTTGTATTTATCTGTTATCTCTAGCGTGACTTCCTGTATTCTAAGCTCACTACCTTCGTTGTCATTGAAAATCATGACTGCTGATTTTTCCTTACTGAATCTAAAATCTAACCTATCTCCCTCATTACCGCAGATGTCCATCAATCTCTGCAAATCTTCCTTGTTGTTGGCCATTAGCACTATATCGTCTGCGTACATTAATGCTGGTAGTGCCTGATCAATAAGTTTTCCTTGTTTGACTAAAGAGAGGTTGAAGCCCAGTCCACTTCCCTCTAATTTTGCCTCTAATCCTTGTAGGTACATCATGAATAATAAGGGTGACAGGGGGCACCCCTGCCTAAGCCCCCGTTTTACCTCTGCAGGCTTGGATACCTGTTTTTCCCACTTTATAACTACCTTGTTACCTTTATAGATACCCTTTAAAAGATTAGTGACTACATGTTCCACGCCTAGTGTGTCCAGTATTCCCCACAATGCCTCTTGAACCACGCTATCGTACGCTCCCTTGATATCCAAAAATGCTAGCCACAGGGCCTGTGTTCCTTTTCTGCTATTTCGATGCACTGCGTCAGTGAGAACAGATTGTCTTCCAACCTCCTATGTTTCCGAAACCCATTCTGCAGTTCCCCCAGCACCCCCTCATCCTCTATCCACGCCTGCAATTTTTCCTTTATAATCTGCATCGCCAGCCTGTAGACCACTGATGTCACTGTTATAGGACGGTAGTTGTTTATGTCAGCTTTGTCCCCCTTTCCTTTATAGATCATGCTCATCCTGCTAAGTTTCCATCCATCGGGAACTTCACTATCGATTATTATTGTGCTCACTGCCTCTCTCAAAGCCTGCTTAGACTTCGGACCTAATGTCTTTATCAGCCTAATTGGAATGCCGTCTGGACCTGTTGATGTACTACTAGGAACCCTTTTCTCAGCCCTTTCCTACTCTTGTTGTGAAAATGGAGCCATTGCACCACTTGATTCGTCCTTATCTATTGTGGTGCATAAAGTACTTCTTTGTTGAAATTTTTCTGTCACTTTTGTTCTTATATATTCAATAGCTTCGTCCCCTTCTAGCCTAGCACCTTGGGCTGTAGTTATAAAACTCTGCTCTAGGCTCGTCTCATTTCTTAGGGAATTTAGATGGTTCCAAAATTTCGCAGCTGCCTTTCTATCTTTTTTATGTACTTCTGCCAGCCACTGAGCTCCCTTCCTTCTAATCTTTTCATTGATCAGAAGGGATGCATCCCTTCTACAGCTTAGAAAGGTTGCCCATTTTCTTTCAACATCATCTGTCGGTTCACCCCGCTGCTTAGCATGTCTGTGTTCCCTAGAGGCTTCCTGGCGTTTTGCTATGGCTCTCTTAACTTCCTCATCCCACCAACTTTTGGGTTTGTGTCTTCTTTTCCGGGGTGACTTGTCACGCGTCTTAGCAAGCTCTAGCTCAAAGAGTCCAATTAGATTCGTGTATGTCCACACTGTCTTATTATCCTCCGTGATTACTTTCTCAATTTGTTTAGTGGCTATTTCAATTTGCCTTTCTGGATAAAAATTTTCCTGTAGTTGCTCATCTTGTCTCCTTCCCACTTTCACTGCTCTTCCAAAACTTAGCTTTATACGTTTGTGATCGCTACCCAGACTTCTGGAGCCACCTTCATCTATGTGCATTCCCCTGAGCTTATCATACATCCTATGTGACATCAGTGCACAATCTATCGTCGACTGAAGCCTTCCTACCTCCCATGTTATATGCCCTTCACACTTCTCGGGAAAACTAGCCAAAGCGACCTCTGGGGGTGGGGTCGCTAAACGTCGAAGCACTGAAGACCTCCTATTGACGCAGAACTGTACAGAAACCGGTCCGACATCACATACTGCTGCAAAGGATGGTCGACTTTCACTCGACATAGCAGTGACAATTGATGGTTGTGCAGTTAATGCGTTAGTGGATACCGGCGCAGACTATTCCATACTGAGCGGGAAACTGACAACGCAGCTGAAGAAAGTCATCACGCCGTGGCATAACTCGCAGATTCGGACAGCTGGTGGCCACGTCGTTACTCCACTGGGTGCCTGCACAACCAGAATACAGATTCAAGGGTACACATTCGTAGCAAGCTGCCTTGTTCTACGCGAATGTTCCCGTGACGTCATTCTGGGAGTTGACTTTCTACAAGAAAATGGAGCTATCATTGATCTGCAAGAGCGCCGCGTCACGTTCTCAGCCCAGCGAGCAATCAACGTGCAGGATGGTGGAAGGCGTGTCGACGTACTCCGTATTTCTGAACAGAGTGTGACGCTTCCTCCACGAACAAGTGTTCTAGTCGACGTAACATGCTGTGGTTTGGGCGATGGCGATGTGGTTGCTGAGACAAATTTAGAAGACCTCCTGCAGCAAGGCATTTGTGTAGCTAGAAGTGTAATACACCTTCGTGATGGTCGATCTGAATTGCTCGTAACCAACTTTAGCAACGAGCATCGACATCTTTGTCGTGGCACTTCGATAGCGTTTGCCCACGAAGTAGCAAACGTCACCAACTGTTTCACGTCGGAATTAGTGGATACCGCCGACACGTCAATGAGTAATATTGACATCAATCCTGATCTGTCCACCGTTAACCAGGCTGCACTACGAGCGCTCTTGTTCGAGTTCAAGTCTTGCTTCGCAACTTGCTCAAAGATCCGCCAGACGTCCATCACTCAACACAGGATCATCACGTACGAGGACGCACGTCCGATACACCAGAACCCCTACCGCGTGTCGGCCAAAGAACGTGAAGCAATACGTACGCAAGTCACCGAGATGCTTGACGATGGCGTTATTGAACCATCTAACAGCCCGTGGTCATCTCCAGTCGTACTTGTCAAAAAGAAGGACGGGTCGCTACGCTTCTGCGTCGACTACCGAAAGCTTAACAACGTGACGAAAAAGGATGTGTATCCGCTGCCACGTATCGACGATTCGCTGGATAGACTTCGTCGTGCCCATTATTTCACTTCTCTCGATCTCAAAAGCGGGTATTGGCAAATCGAAGTAGATCAGCGAGACCGTGAGAAAACAGCCTTTGTGACTCCAGACGGCCTATACCAATTTCGAGTGCTTCCTTTTGGCTTGTGTTCAGCACCGGCAACGAATGATGGACACTGTCCTCACAGGGCTCAAGTGGCAGACTTGTCTTGTCTACCTTGATGATGTGGTGGTCTTCTCTACCACATTTGAGCAGCACCTTCACCGCCTGCGCAGCGTGCTGGAGGCTATCCGATCGGCGGACCTCACACTAAAGCCACAGAAGTGCCACTTCGGCTATAAAGAACTAAAATTTCTTGGACATGTAGTTAGCGCCGAAGGCATCCGTCCCGATCCGGACAAGCTTGCCGCTGTTGCCGAATTACCAGCTCCTGTCGATAAGAAAGCCGTCCGGCGCTTCCTTGGTTTGTGCGCCTACTATCGCCGATTCATTCATGGCTTTTCACAGATAGCACAACCTCTGACTCGTCTCACAAGGGACGACACGCCGTTTGTCTGGGAAAACGAGCAACAAGCAGCTTTTGATGAGCTGCGACAGCGCATGCAATCAGCGCCCGTTCTCGCTCATTTCGACGATGATGCTGACACGGAGGTCCATACCGACGCTAGTAACATTGGGCTCGGTGCAGTGCTCGTTCAGCGTCAAGAGGACATCGAAAGAGTGATAGCCTACGCCAGCCACTCTCTATCCCGTGCCGAGGCGAATTATTCCACTACGGAGAAAGGGTGCCTCGCAGTCGTGTGGGCAATCACCAAGTTCCGCCCGTACCTTTATGGTCGTCCCTTCAAGATAGTGACGGACCATCACGCGCTCTGTTGGTTGACAAGCTTGCGTGACCCTTCAGGTCGGCTAGCACGGTGGAGTTTGCGGCTGCAGGAATTTGATGTCACCATCGTCCATAAGTCCGGCCGTAAGCATGAAGACGCTGACACACTGTCACGCGCACCCCTTCATGTCGTCAGTCAGGAAGCAGAGGAAGACGAAGGCTTTCTGGGCGCCGTTAGTGCATCAGACTTGAGCAAACGACAGCGAGATGATGCAGAGATTCGTCCAATCATTGATCATTTAGAGGGCCAGGGCGCAATCATACCACATCATTTATCCCGCTCGTTGACGTCGTTCTGCCTACGAGACGGTGTGCTGTACAAGAAGAACGCTCGTTCGAACAATCGTGCTTACCTCCTGGTGGTCCCTCGAGACATGCGAGACGACGTCCTCTTCGCTTGCCATGACGAACCCACATCCGGTCATCTGGGCTACTCAAGGACACTTGCCAGAGTGAGCGAGAGGTACTATTGTCCAGGACTTACAGCAAGCGTAAAGAAGTACGTAAAGAGCTGTCGGGAATGTCAGCGCCGAAAGCAACCATCTGTTAAGTCAGCTGGTTTGCTTCAGCCCATTGAAGCACCCTGCACGCCGTTCGACCAAGTCGGCATGGACATTCTCGGGCCATTTCCTATGTCTGCGGACAGCAACAAATGGGTGATCGTCGCGACCGACTATTTGACACGCTACGCTGAAACCCAGGCGATCCCACGAGCCACGGCTTCTGAGGTGGCACAATTTTTCATGCGCCACATCGTGTTACGACACGGTGCTCCTTCCAGTGTAATAACGGACAGAGGGACGGCATTCACGGCGCAGCTTACGGACGAAGTTTTCAAACTGAGCAACACCAGACACCGAAGGACAACTGCGTACCACCCGCAAACTAACGGACTTACTGAACGACTGAATAAGACCCTCGCAGACATGATCTCAATGTACATCGACGTACAGCACAAAACATGGGACCGGATCTTGCCTTACGTGACCTTCGCGTATAATACCGCCGTGCAAGAGACCACGCGATTCACGCCATTTCGGCTTCTCTACGGCCGCGAAGTGCAGACCATGCTAGACTCAATGCTACCGTGTCAGGACGAAGACGAGTTGGCAACAGACGCCGAAGAATTCGCAGAGCGTGCCGAGGAAGCCCGGCAGCTCGCGCGACTGCACATCGGCCAGCAACAGCAGGCAGACGCACGACGCTATAATACCCGCCACAGAGAACTGTTTTACAGCCCCGGAGATCAAGTTTGGGTGTGGACGCCCGTCCGCCGCCGTGGCCTTAGTGAAAAGTTGCTGAGCCGGTACTTTGGCCCATATAAAGTGTTACGCCGCGTCAGTGACGTGAACTACGAAGTGGTTCCGGACTCAACACCCCATGCACGGAGCAGGACACGGCTGAGGCCGGACGTCGTTCATGTGTTGCGCATGAAGCCATTTATTGCGCGTTGTTCGTAACTTTTCCTTTACCGTACAGCGTTCTTTGTGTTTTTTGTTTATTTTGTGAACTTACTTTCTCGTTCACTGACGTTTCCTATGTTGGCACGCTCTTCAATTTTTCTTTCACTTCATCCGAATTTCCATTTTTTTTTCACGTGCCTATGTAGTAGCATCGCGGTGCTGCTGTGTACTTTCCTTTCCTCTTTTTGGTACTTGTTTTTGTTTTCTTTTCGGAAGGGGGGGATAATGCCGCCAGCACGTAGTGGGTTGACAGCAAGAGCGGCTCTAAATCTGGAGGAAAAAAGAAGATCGCGTTCTTCTTTGCTCGAGAGCCAGCCACGACTGACGCGTCGTCCTAGTGCTAGCTACCTGGTGGTTTAATAAATCCCCCAGTACTTGTGACTCATCGTGACAATATCAAGCTAAGTTTTGGAAGAGCAGTGAACATGAGAAGGAGACAAGATGAGCAACTACAGGAAACTTTTATTCAGAAAGACAAATATAAATAGCTACTGAACAAATTGAGAAAGTAATAACTGAGGATAATAACACAGTGTGGACATACACGAATCTAATTAGGGCTTGAGCTTGCTAGGACACGTGACAAGTCACCCCGGAAAAGATGACACAAACCCAAGAGTTGGTGGGATGGGGAATTTAAGAGAGCCGTAGCAAAACGTCAGGAAGCCTCTAGGGAACACAGACATGCTAAGCAGCGGAGTTAACCGACCGATGATGTTGAAAAAAAATGGGTCATCTTTCTAAGCTGTAGAAATGAAGCATTCCTTCTCATCAATGAAAAGGTTAGAAGAAAGGGGGCTCAGTGGCTGGCGCAAGTAGATAAAAAGAATAGAAAGGCAGCTGCGAAATTTTGGAACCATCTAAACTCCCTAAGAAATGAGACAAACCTAGAGCAGAGGTTTATAACTACAGCAGAAGGTGCTAGGTAAGAAGGGGACGAAGCTATTAAATATATAAAAACAAGGGTGACAGAAAAATTTCAACAAAGAAGTGCCTTATCCACCACAATAGACAAGAATGAATCAAGTGGCGCAGTGGCTCCATTTTCACAACGAGAGTGGGAAAGGGCTAAGAAGAGGGTTCTGAGTAGTACATCAACAGGCCCAGATGGCATTCCAATTATGCTGATAAGGCATTGGGTCCAGAGTTTAAGCTAACTTTGAGAGAGGCAGTGAGCAAAGGAATAATTGATGGTGAAGTCCTCGATGGCTGGAAACTCGATAGGATGAGCATGATCTATAAAGGAAAGGGGACAAAGCTGACATAAACAACTACCGTCTTAAAACAGTGACAATCTGTGGTCTACAGGCTAGCGATGCAGATTATGAAGAAAAGACTGCAGGCATGGATAGAGGATGAGGGGTTCCTGAGGGAACTGCAGAATTGGTTTCAGAAACACGGGAGGTAGGAAGACAATCTGTTTTCACTGAAGCGGTGCATCGAAATAGCAGAAAATGAACAGAGGCCCCTGTGGCTAGCATTTTTGGATATCAAAAGAGCGTACAATACCGTGGTTCAAGAGGACTTGTGGGGAATACTGGACACACTAGGTGTGGAAGATGGAGTCACTAATCTTTTAAAGAATATTGCCGCGAACCATGCATTGGGTTTCTTTATTTGTGTTTTGTTTTTTCGGCCTGGCTGCGCCGGCCTGTGCTATCGCCGTTTTCACAGAGTTTCGAACAAACGCTACCACAGCGTTTCGAACAAACGCTATCGAACAACGCTTCAGGCGTTGTTCGATAGAAACAACGCTTCAAGCGTTGTTTGTTAGAAACGCTGTTCGAACGAACAGCGTTTCTAAAAAACGCTATCACGGCGTTCTCGATACAATTCGACTATTCGAGAAACCCTCGCGCCGAGGGATATAAATTCCCGCACAGCCGATGCCGCGTCATTCGATCGCCGACGCTCACTAGCGTGCCCGTCGTTTTGCTGGCCGCTGCTTCGCCGCCTGTGTATTTTTTTTCAGTTGTTGGGGGAGCACAGGTTCGCTCCAATAAACTTGTTTTCCTCATAGACAACTGCGTCGTCCTTTGCTGCGTGACATCTGGTGGAGGTGCGGGGTACATGAACCCTAAGCCATTGCTAAGCCGACAAGCACGCCCAACTCGTGTCAGCCGCCGACAGCAAGGCCTTCAGCCAGAGTTTGGACTGCTCCCGGATAAAAAAAGGAAAGAAGACGTAAAAACCACGATGATCAACGCAGGCACCATGACCAGCGCTACCAACCCTCCCGTCGTTCTACAACAACCTCGTGAGCCCCCATCATTCCGAGGATCTCCTGGTGAAGACCCGGAAGAGTGGCTGAAGAAGCTGGAGCGCCTCCGCATCTTTAACAGGTGGGATGACGAAGAAACTTTTCGTCATGTCTTCTTCTATTTGGAGGATGCAGCTCGAACGTGGTTTGAGAACCATGAAGGCTCCCTAACCGGCTGGACTGTCTTTAAGAGCGAATTCCTCAAAACATTCGCTACGGTTGTGCGGAAAGAACGAGCCGCCCTTTTGTTGGAGATGCGAATGCAACACCCTAACGAAGGTATTGTACTGTTCGCTGAGGAGATGAAGATGCTGTTCCGGAGAGCTGACCCCGAAATGGCAGAAGAGAAGAATGTGCGCTTTCTGATGCATGAGTTAAACAAGAGCTCTTCGCTTGACTCATCCGCAACCCCCCTAAGACCGTCGCTGAGTTCATCACCGAGGCTTCGATGATCGAGAGGAACTTGGATATGCGTTCGCGGCATTACGATAGACCACTCAACACCCTTTCGGTGAACCCGGTAAACGCCCCTGGATTGGCGACGGAAGACTTGCGGGAGTCCATCCGCGCCGTCGTTCGCGAGGAACTGAGGAAATTGTTCCCAGCAACGCCGCAGCCCCAAGTCGCCTCCCTCACTGACATCGTCCGCGAGGAGGTTCAGCAAGCACTGGGGAATTTCACGCCGTCGGAAGCATCTTGCGAACCACAAGCGATGACCTACTCCGCTGCTGCTCGTCGACCCCGACCCGTCCCAACCCGTTATCAAGAGGCCCCGCCGTACCGTCACCCAATGTCGCCCGCCCGACCCCCTGTAACCCGAAACCAGGCGCCCAGGAAGACCGAGGTGGGGCGAACGCCAGATAATCGTCCGCTGTGCTACCACTGCGGAGAGGCCGACCACGTCTACCGCCGCTGCCCGTTCAAGAGGCTGGGTTTGCGTGGGTTCTCCGTCGACGCACCAACGCCCGCGAGCCGGCCAGCGCCCATTTGAGATCGAAGAATACCTGTCGAACACCAGCCGTGGACCATCCCGTTTCAACCGTTCGCCGTCGTCCTACCCGTACCAATCCTCCAACCGTCGCAGCCATGCTGACTTCGCCCGTGGAAGGTCCTCCAGCCCACGAGGGGGAAACTAAAAGCAGCAACTTCTGGAGGTGAAGTTGCACAACGGCGAGAAAATGAAAACCCTCCAATGACGCAAGACCGTGACTCACGACATGCCCTCATCCTGACGACCCAACGACACCCTGACGAGACCCCCGAAAACGACGACAGCTACGCTGTGCGACGCGTACCCGAAATGACGAAGCCAGCCGCTGAGAAGACGACGATGACGACACATAGTGCCCGACCATCAACACGTGCAAGCCGCGATACGACGCCCCGACGCACCCGAAATTCGAGGAAAGCGGCATCCGACGTCCAGTTGTCCATCGACGGCCTTGACGTAGTCGCCCTCATCGACACGGGAGCCGACTACTCGGTCATGAGCGGGTCATTCGCGTCCAAGCTAAAGAAAGTTACGACCAGATGGGACGGTCCGCACATACGCACAGCAGGAGGCCACCTCGTGACCCCAAGTGGAATGTGCACATCGCGCGTCGCCATAGACGGCACTACGTACCCTTCGGATTTCGTCATTTTGCCTAACTGCTCCCGCGACGTTATTCTCGGAATGGACTTTTCGACGGACAATGGCGCAATAATTGATCTGCAGACCAGGTTGATAACGTTTTCTTCCGATCACTCCACGACGCCGCAGCCGAACCTCGGACACCGTGCTGCTGTAAGAATCGCCGACGATCACGTCACCCTGCCACCCCGTCCTCGTCCAAAAGCAAAGCGGTTACGAAAAGGTAATCGCCTATGCAAGCCGTGGTCTGTCGAAGGAGGAGAGAAACTACTCTGCCTCCGAGAAAGAGTGCCTAGCTATCATATGGGCCATTTCAAAATTTCGCCCATACGTCTATGGTAGACCGTCAGACAGACCATCATGCGCTGTGTTGGCTCGCCAATTTGAAGGACCCCTCTGGCCGTCTTGGGCGGTGGAGCTTGCGCCTGCAAGAGTTTGACGTTACAATATTCTACAAATCCGGCAGGAAACACTCCGACGCCGACTGCCTTTCCCGCACCCCCGTCGACCCACCACCACAAAACTCCGATGAAGACAGCGCGTTCTTCGGAGTCGTGACAGAGAGCGACCTAGCCGCCCAGCAGCGTGCCGACCCTGACCTCCGTGCCATGATCGACTACCTCGAAGGACGCAACGTCGCCGTGCCTAGGGCGTTCAAGCGCAACTTACCACCCTTCAGCCTCAAAAACTCCATCCTAGTGAAGAAGAATTTCAACCCCGGAACGAGAACGAATTATCTACTTGTCATCCCCGCAGACCTTCGTGACGAAATTTTGGAAGCGTGCCACGACGACCCGTCTTCCGGACATCTCGGAACAGCTCACACGATTACAAAAATCAAGGCGAAATACTTCTGGCCCCGCCCTACATCCGATGTCACCCACTACGTCCGGAGCTGCCGTGACTGCCAGCGACGAAAAACACCACCGACGAGACCAGCCGGACTTCTGCAGCCGATCGCCGTCCAAACGAGGCCCTTCCAACAGATAGGAATGGACCTTCTGGGCCCGTTCCCTACATCCTGATCCGCGAACAAATGGATTGTCGTAGCGACAGACTACATGACGCGCTACGCAGAGACCACCGCTCTTCCTAGGGGAATTGCACAAGAAGTTGCAAAGTTCTTTATTAACCAAGTTGTGCTGTGACATGGAGCCCCTGAGGTCCTAATTACGGACCGCGGAACGACCTTCACTGCGGAGCTCATGCAAGGAATCTTACGCTACAGCAACACAGATCACCGAAGAACTACGGCGTACCACCCCCAAACGAATGGATTAACGTAACGGCTCAATAAGACAATCGCGGATATGCTGTCTATGTACGTCGACGTTGAACATAAGACGTGGGACGAAGTCCTCCCGTACGTGACGTTTGCGTACAACACGGCTATTCAAGAAACCACGCAGATGACACCGTTCGAGCTCTTCTACGGAAGACGGCCGACTACGATGCTCGACGCCATGCTTCCGCACGTAGAAGACGACGACCTCAACGCCGACGTCCAAGGATACCTCCAACGTGCGGACGAGGCCCGCCAGCTCGCTCGAGCTCGTATAACGGACCAGCAACTGGTGGATGCCGGACGCTACAATCTCCGACGCCGAGACGCCGGGTACCATCCTGGAGATTGTGTGTGGGTTTGGACTCCCATTCGACGACGTGGACTCAGTGAGAAACTTCTACGACGCTATTTCGGACCCTACCAGATTCTACGACGTGTTGGCGAACTAACGTACGAAGTGATCCCCAATGGGGACTCCCGTACATCACGACGACGCACGCGGCCCGAAGTCGTCCATGTGGTTCGCTTAAAACGTTACTACGGATGATGACGAACTTTTAATTTGTGTGGACTGTCCCTCATGTTAGCATCGGGTCGATGCACTCTTAGAGGGGGGGGGGGGGTAATGCCGCGAACCATGCATTGGGTTTGTTTATTTGTGTTTTGTTTTTTTGGCCTGGCTGCGCCGGCCTGTGCTATCGCCGTTTTCACAGAGTTTCGAACAAACGCTACCACAGCGTTTCGAACAAACGCTATCGAACAACGCTTCAGGCGTTGTTCGATAGAAACAACGCTTCAAGCGTTGTTTGTTAGAAACGCTGTTCGAACGAACAGCGTTTCTAAAAAACGCTATCACGGCGTTCTCGATACAATTCGACTATTCGAGAAACCCTCGCGCCGAGGGATATAAATTCCCGCACAGCCGAGCCGATGCCGCGTCATTCGATCGCCGACGCTCACTAGCGTGCCCGTCGTTTTGCTGGCCGCTGCTTCGCCGCCTGTGTATTTTTTTCAGTTGTTAGGGGAGCAAAGGTTCGCTCCAATAAACTTGTTTTCCTCATAGACAACTGCGTCGTCCTTTGCTGCGTGACAATATCTGTAAAAGTAACAATGTAGTTATAAAGTGGGAAAAACAGGTATCCAAGCCTACAGAGGTAAAACGGGGGCTTGGGCAGGGGTGTCCTCTGTCACACTTGTTATTCATGATGTACCTACAAAGATTAGAGGCCAAATTAGAGGAAAGTGGACTTGCCTTCAACCTCTCTCTTGTAAAACAAGGGAAACTTATCGAGCAGGCACTACCAGCATTGATGTACGCAGATGATATAGTGCTAATGCCCGACAACAAGGAAGATTTGCAGAGATTGATTGACATCTGCGGTAATGAGGGAGATAAGTTAGATTTCAACTTCAGTAAGTAAAAATCAGCAGTCATAATTTTAATGATAATGAAGGTAGTGAGCTTAGGATACAGGATGTCATGCTAGAGATAACAGGTGATTACAAATATCTAAGCGTATGGAGAAGCAAAGGGACCGAGTACTTAAGGCAACATGAAATATACGTAACGACTAAAGGTAACAGGAATGCAGCATTGATGAAACATAGGACACTGGAATTACAATAAGAATGATGTTGTGAGAGGAATACGGAAAGGGGTCATGATTCTGGTCTGACGTTCGGCAGTGTGGTCTTGTGCATGAGATCAGAAGTTCAAGCAAAATTAGAAATTAAGCAACGTAGAATAGGTAGGCTTGCTTTAGAAACTCACGGGAATGCAAGAAATAAGGGAGTGCAAAGTGATATGGGATTGACATCATTTGAGGGCAGGAAAGCTAGCAGCAAGATAAAATTTGACAAGCGATTGAAAGAAATGGGGGCGGAGCGTTGTGCTAGGAAGGTTTTCAGCTACTTGTACATGAAGAATGTCGATACAAAATGGAGGAAGCGAACCAGAAAATTGACGGGTAAATACTTGGAAAATAACAGGAGGCCAAACCAAAAAGAACTATCGGTTAAGAAGAAGGTGAATGAAACGGAGAGCGACATGTGGAGAATTGGAATGTATAAGAAGTCCGCACTAGAGATCTATCGAACTTTTATGCAGAATATTGCCAAGGAAAGAATCAATGATAATACTCGGAGTAGTTCTCTACTGTTTTAGGCCAGGACGGGAACCAAGACATATCGGGCCAAATACGAATGCGTAGACACGGTATGCAGTGCTAGTGGAGAGGAAGAAGAAACTGCCGAACACTTGATAATGTTCTGTAAAGAGCTTCACCCTATAGTTCAGGATGATGGCGCAGAGTTTTTCAAAGCATTGGGGTTTAGGCACAGGGAGGTCAAAATAGACTTTAAGCGGGTAGAATTAACTAGAAGGAGGTCAAGGCACAAGTCAAGGCACAAGTCAAGGCACGAGTCAAGGCACGAGTCAAGGCACGAGTCAAGGCACGAGTCAAGGCACGAGTAAATCAAGGCACGAGTGAAACTTAAACCCTTCACTGAAAAGTACCAGTCCTCAACTTCACTATTTAAAGGAAAAAAAAAGATAAATCTAGTTGTTGGTTCACTAAGTACTACGGCTAGGTAGCGATAGCCGCCGCCCGATCTAAAGGGTATAGTCACGTCAATCCATCCATACATCCATCGAGAGGGGCTCTCGCAGCGATGAAGCAGTTCGAGTACAGCCTGGGGGTGCTAGGGGACGCTGTGGGCTAGAGGAGCGCGTCTGCCAACACATCTTGCACTGTCAGTTTGTGCTATTAATGCGTGATACCAGTTCCTCGTTGCCGGTACTGCTCCCATTGCATAACTATGCTCCTCGCGAGATTGATCTGTACGTGAGTGAAGACGTTACGGTGGTATTTGCGCTTGTCTGCTGGAAAGAGAAAAAATGACTGGAAGACGGCGGCACAAGCGAGACCGCTTCTGCTTTGTGTCAAATTGTAACAGCGGCTACCACTCGTGTGAGAAGGCGCACTCCTTATATCGGGCGCCGTTGAAGCTTGATTATTTGATATATAGAGTTTAACGTCCCAAAACCAACATATGAACATGAGAGACGCCGTAGTGGAGGGCTCCGGAAATTTCGACCACCTGGGGTTCTTTAACGTGCACCCAGATCTGAGAACACAGGCCTACAGCATTTCCGCCTCCATCGGAAATGCGCCTGCCGCAGCCGGGATTTGATTCCGCGACCTGCGGGTCAGCAGCCGAGTACATTGCCACTAGACCACCGCGGCGGGGCCGTTGAAGCTGACCGCCAGGGAAAATGGTCGCGGAACGTCAAGAGTAGTGATCGAGTCCTCGAAGACAGCAGGGCTGTTGGTGAGCGACACTTCAAAGCAAGGTTCATAGAGCGAACTTTCAAGACGACTATCGACGGTAAAGTTATTGAGATCCCGAGAGACCTGTCACTCTTATGAAAAGGTGCCATTCCTGCTATTTTCCTTGATGCTCCCAAGTACCTTTCAAAATTGCTGCCGGAAAAAAAAAAAAACGGAAGGATGGCAACCGTAGTGATCAGGTTCTCCCCAAACCGAAGCGAAGCCATGAGAGTAACACGTCAGAAGTTGAGTCGAACGACGTTGATCAAGACATTTCAGTCGATGATATTACTGAACAGGAATGCCGACGAATGTCGAAAGATGTTGGCTGAGACGGTGCTGCTGATAAAGCTCGTGACCAAGAATTTCAAGGGCTGTCAATTTCAAAGCTCACAATTCTAAATGAATGGTCGGAAATTTTCCTGTCGTGTATTGGGGACGCACTTCTTTATGCCGAGTCGGAAGCCGACGCTGTTGAACATAGCAAGGTAGCGCAGAGAAAACTCATTCAGATTAGGAAGCAAGCTGCTGAAAGTGCTGCAACCGCCAAAGTTCTCATAAGAGGAAAGAAGTGGTGCCAAGAGGAACTCGTAGCTCCAGAAGAGGCAGAGTTGCAGATAAATTAGGTGATCAAGTTAGCTTTGTGTACTGGCGTGGGAACGGAGCCTTTATAGCTGACAAATGCCCATCGTTTTATGAGGTGTTATTTTCGAAGAGTTGCACGCTAGCAGTAAATGACCTCAGTGCTTGTGTTCACTGCAAATATCAGATAATACTGATAGTTTCCAGAGAACAAGCGACGTCGCTTGTTCTTTGGAACGCTGCTTTACCGGATAAGAGCTGATTCCACATACACGTCGGCTTGGTCATTCAAGAGGGGGCGAGGCGCTTCCCCGTTTTGTGCCATTTGTGGTGACATCGGTGACATCAAACATTTCATTTGATTGTGCCCGCAGTTTGACAGGGAAAAAACAGATATTGTAAGCAGCTTGCAGAAAGATTGTCACAAGCACGGGACATTGGAAAATGTTATTTTTCCTCAAGGACCCGCGGGGAAAAGGAGCAGTTTGCAACGGATCCTGATGGCTTTCCTGCGAAACACTCGGCTGAGGGACATTTGTTTACTTGCCCTTATAATTTAAGAGATGCTCAGGCGGAAAAACTGTCGGATTTTTAGGCCAGGCTAAACCCGCTTTTGCACCACTACTACTAACAAACCAGCTTTCCAGAAGACGATGTGAGAAGGTGTTTACGAAACAAAGTTTCCGTAATATGCCACGTAACCTTCGGAAGACGAAAGTGAAGCTTAGCAGCGAAAAAATGAGCTTGAGTCAATTGAAAGCAAAAAAAAAAAAAAAGGAGAAGTTATATCTGAAGAAGTAGTAGCTGAAAGAACTGGATTGATTGATTTATGGGGTTTAATGGCCCAAAACCACCATACCACCAGCTTCAATAGAAGGCGTCTAATTCTTTCAGCATATGTAAGCTGAAAGAATTAGAGGCCTTCGATTGAAGCTTGCCGACCGTTTAATATGCGAAGCGATATAAAAAATATAAAACACAGAAGACCGAACACAGACACCTGTATGCAAAAAAATAGATATTTAAGCTCTATAAGTTAATAAGTTGAAATCCACTCAATACTATTTGAAAGCGCATTTATTGCTATATAAAGTTTATGAACTTCAAAAAGAAACAAGCTCGGCTGGTGTAAACGACCTCGAAGTCAGGTGTTTTTGTGTACGTTCGTTATAGTGAGATAACGGCTAGTGCCTATGCGGAAGGAATTAATTTCACCAATAAGTGGCATTTGTCGCATAAAAAGCCGCGACGACAACTCGGAACAATACTCAAATCGGCCACACAGCCCGCTCACAGAGCCATCTCGGCAGCGAGCGTAGCGCTCCTTTAGCCAGCGGCGCCCTCTAGTATCTCGCAGAGCGGTCATCGCTAGGAGGACCCTTCTTTCGGCGCCGCCGCACGGCACACTTCCCGTGACTTCCCCTTCTAGTACACTGTAGCAAGGTTTGAAAACCTGTTGTTCGCCAAGGGGCTGCAACAGTGCGTAGAGCGATCCACGACAAAGGTCCTGCAGGTCAGTGACAGTTGTTGTTGCTTGTGACAATGCACGGAACATTAGTGCCCCTCAAGGCGCGATGAGGACGTCATGGACATGCGCTAGTGCAGTTTCGTGTTCGATATGTGTACTGTACAGTAACAAGTTGCACGTGCATGCGTATCTATTTGTTCCGCTTGTCATGCTCGCCCCCTCGGCATTTGAGCAAGCGCGTTCGAGTGTCGCTTGCACCGTGTACAAGTTCACTGTGGTTTCACAAATTGCTGACGGCGGTTAGCTTTTGCGTTAACACGGGCTGTGGTGAAAACTTATTTATTGCGTGAACACGGGCTCGGCGACCAGGCTCCGCGTAGGTCACGCGTGAGAAGGAATACAATAGAAGGCGGCGCAAGGCCGATCTTGTCTGTACAGTGCATGAATAGTGCAAATCTCGTAAAAACAATGGCACCACAGTCGTCGTGGTCAATGCGCCTAGCACGCGTTCTTTTGTACTTGCTTCTTTGTGTGCGAGCTGTGCGCTGTTTATTGCTCGCACGAAATTATTTCGCCAACGGTATCGCAATGGCCTAGCGTGTTGAGCCCCGTTTTGTTAGTTTCGGATCGTAACGACACGCGCGCCGCGCAGCCCACGTGCTTTTCGAGCCGGAGAGAGTCATGCCAACTCATTCCGGTGTGCACAAGAGAGGAGAATTTTCTTAGTCAATATGGCCGGTTTCACTACGAATGGCGTCAGGGACGCTCAGTTTTCTTCTTCCATGATGCAGGACGAATGTCATCTCTGCAACAGTGCAAGAAACTTCCTGTTTGAGTTATTAAATGCGAAGCATTTTCAGCGAACTTCGGCGACTTTGAGCGTATCTATCTAGCCGCTTACGTTTGGGTGCTCTCGTTACCACCCCCTTAACTTGACCTGAACCGAAATCAGCATGGGAGGGTAAGATGGTTTAACGAATATGAGGTGCTGGTCAAAACATGAATGATGTCACATTCCCGTAGCGTACTGAGGCCGGAAACTTTTCTGACCAACACGACTTCAGCATTCAGGCATGCGACAGCGAAATCACGACTTTGGAGAGTGTCGTGGGCAATCCGTGAGAACTAGTGAAGCACTGAAAACACTGGATAACATCTCCAGCAGTGTCAGAGCTGTTTGGACTGACGGAGTATTAAGTTTTGTCAAAAGCATAAATATGGTGTCCATGAGAGATCGTAGTGTCGCAGGGATGTCCTGGTCTTTTTCAGGCATGGCGTGGTTAAACAGCGCTGTCGTTGACTCAGTCTGCTGCAACCGTTCAATTCGCTGTGAATTACGTTGTGGCATCCACAACCACAGAAATTGACGGGGACACGTATAATCTTTGAAGCAAAGGAGGTCCTGTCACCTGTGAACTACGTGTCACAGAGTCCCTTGAACCACTACGGCGTTGGGAGCGCCACATTCTGACGACAGCAACAGCTTCCCAACGAAACGACCGGTCCGGCACCATATGCTTAAGAATGTCCTTTTTCTTCTGTATCTTGGGGCAGTCATTTGATGAAGCGTCGTGGGACCCGAAGCAATTGCGGCACTTGAGTGCTGTGGCGGTGCAGGAGTTTGTAGCGTGTGCTTCGGTGCAGCGTGAGCAAGTTATCCTGCTCCGACACACGGCGCTCACCTGTCCAAACATCAAACATTTGCAGTGTTGAAGTGGCTTTGGAATGAATTGTTGTACAGGATGCAGAAAGTAGCCCACCTTGACATGCAAGGGCAGTGATTTTCCTTTGAATGTAAGATTTATCAGCGAGATGTGCCCATTCGAGACATATGTATGATTTCGATGCCATCAACAACTGGTTTCACAAGACTGGTCAAGTCTGTGTTTGAAACAGAGATGTCAGCATCATAGATGACACCAGTAGTGGTACCAGTGCTCAATGGGATGTATGAGCTCGGGTCTCGTGTGCAACGTCGATAGCAAGAACATTTTTTGGCGAGTTGAGTCTCGCCTTCCTTATTTCGTTTGGCACCGTAGCCTCGAGAAGCACCGAGACCGATTGTCTGTTGAGTCGCCTAAAGTTATCGGTAGCAAGCTCTGATACAAAAATAATCTGACTGCGTTCTTCTGTCAGGGAGGACCCCATGTTTCTGTGCTTCGCCTTACGTCCTTGTACGAGTTGAAAGTCGTCTTCAGACCGTTCCTCACTCCTTAGCGAGTAGACACTGGTGTCGTTGCTGTCCGAGGCGCTACGAAGTCCATAGCGGCGGCGGCCGCTGCCATTCCCGGCGAGGCCGTGAGAACGTTCATACCTGCATCGATTTCAGAACGAGGCAGAGATCCAGCAGTGTTCACAGAAATAATAAGAAACTAGCGGGTCTGTAGTCACAAGCTGTCTGCCAAGCCGGTATGTGCCACTAACATGAGTGTATGTACCACAAGTGATCGACACTTAGTATCTACCGTGGAACGACGAGAACACACATGGGTAGTTTGGGGCAAGCGTTAAGAAATACCCAACATTGGTAGCATCGACCCGAAAAATGCAAAGAATAAATGTCAGGGTCCCCGCTGCAATTGAACCCAAGCATTCTGCGTGGCAATGAAGCATTCTAGCACAGAGCTATGCCAGGTTTCGAAACTACTTTTCAAATAGAGGCTAATCTTCCTGAAACGTCAACAGCAGTTGCAGTGTGCCTATCCAATTTTATAAACATTGCATATGTACTCATTTGATACAGCCGTCACGTCGGGTTAACGTCGATTGTGTTTCGGTGCCATGTGCTGAAGTTGATTTATGTAGCAATGTCCAGTGCCAGCGTCTTCGCGAGCATCAGCGCTTTAGATCAGCTTCTCGTGCTACTAATATGCATGTTCCTGTTGGCATCATTGCGCAAGTGCAAACAACTGGTTATATGAACATTTGCAACTCAACATGTGTCTCTATACATGCGACATTTGTACATATATGTAGCGTCATTTCATGACGTGTCGCTCAATAAAAAAATTGCGATATAATCACCTTCTCTGCACATGCTTCGTGTAACGTCGATTCCCAAGCCACGTGGAATCTGCTAAATTTTTTGCTGAGTCTGAAGTCTGTTATTAATGCTGCTATTTTAATTTTCAAAGATTCCTGCTGTACTTTGATGGGTTTTTGAGACTAAAAAAAATGAGCGTGTTGGTATTGCAGGATTCTAATAGAAGTAGACAGACACACAGGGCGCAACATGTTGAACAATCTTTATTCCAAGAAAAATTTAGTGCTGTCTATGCAGGTCTGTGTTGTCACATTTGGTTGCTGTGTAGTCGCATTGAGATATCGCAACTGGCAATTTCCAATTTGAAGTTCTAGTGGACCTAGAGCCACCTCATGTAAAAAAAAAAAAAAAGTCGACACGAATGTTTGTCGCGGGTTTGATAACCTGCCATGAGAGCAGAAGGGGAACATGTCAAAACATAGCGAAATAGCAGGCTGTTTCCTCTGAAAGGCACGAGCCTGTACCGTAAACCATGAAAGTAAAGTTCAAATGACAGGTTGGTGTGGTCTTCGACGTTTTCCCATCATGTGGCAAAACGTATGTTGGCCATACTGAGCAGTACTCAGAGAGGCTCGGACAGCATTGCAAAACGATATGAAATACAGAGGCCATCACCTGGCAATAGATTGCATTAGTGTGCTGGATTTTCATGCATGCTCCATGATTTCCAGGGGTCGAGACTCATGAAATCAAATAATAGAGGTAAAAATATTATTGAGGCCTGTCATTATTGCATGTGTGGCATCTCTGAGAGAGTTGGAATATCTCAATGCGACTGCACAGCAATGAAAGCATGACACTGTCCGCAGTAATAGCACCTGTTTTTTTCTCTTGGAATAAACATTGTTGCAAGTGGCTCCCTGTGTGTGTCTCCCTTTTTGTCTGTCATCGACTCTACGCCTTCTGTTTCGAATTTGAAGGGTTCTTGCTTACAGTTTTATCAACATTGTATTGCATTTAGTCATTTAAACTAAGTGTTGTTTTCACAAAGGCATGGATGGCTATTTATGGCTAGGTTTTATTCCTCCAATTCTATGGTTATTTTGAGTCCCCTTTTGACATGGCAAGAACCTTGTTCGGTTGTCAGTTGTTTTTTTCTTTAGATACTTCTGTGAATGAGGTATCAGTGCGCTGTAACCTTGTTAGGAGTTCGTGCAAGCTTGAATTAAGTGATTAGCTTCACAAGTGAATGCGTTTCACTTAATGCTTGTGTCAACAGAACTATAGGTGGATTTTCTTGCCTCCTATTCTGAGAAGTGACTTGGCATGGGTGAACCAAGCATGGCTGGCTGACTGAATGAGAAAAGGCAGCCTCGGGGAATCTCCTGTTTTTGTCGATTCAAGCACGTGCTCAGCCAGTGCTGGTCCACACATTCTTTGCGTGTCAGAGGACAAGCAAATGCAACAGTGCAGTGCACGTTGTTCTCTCGGGTGCCAAACTTCTTGCAGAGTAAGGCAGTGCCAAAATAAGGTCCTGCGGTGTCTTGACAACAATTTTTTTTTTTGATGGCTGACTTTCATTGTGAATTTCAAATATTTGTAACTGTCACGACTGATGGAAAGCCCGAACAAAGGCAAACAGCAGTTCAAAAATTGCTGCTGTGAAATGCTTGGGGCACCATCCAAAAAAATTGTCACAAGCCGTGAGAGATGCCAATTTTATTTGGCGTAAGAGCCAACAACATTATTTGATATACTAGGCTGGCAAAACAAAATAAACACACCGTACTGAAGTTAAGCCCTATAACTGTTTCTAACAACTTTCTACTTTACTGACTACTTTCTGCTTCAGGTACTATTTGAATTTCTATCACATGAAATGGGTCCCTCGAAGCTTGTCAATGCAATGGTCATTTCAAGATTTTCAAGAGACACACATGTATATAAAAACAAAAGATGTGCACAATTGCAGTTCAACAGATCTGTCCTCTAGTTTACAAAATGCATTAGAAACAAAAAAAAAGGCTACCGTGCATTTACCAAAAGTGGCGGTGCAATTCGTTCAAGCAATATGAGCACTGACATTTTTGCATAGAACATTTTCTGAAACGGGTTTTTCCGAAAAGCCTCAACAAGTTTGCAACTTTGGATCCACCTGCAAAGACAGGTGAAAGGTCGGGTTTCATTAATAATTGAGAGGCTGTAAGAACAATGAAATACTGTACAAAAATAAATATCAGGTGCAACAAAATCAAGTGGTGTTGTCATGTCAGTTCCTATTCAGCTCCTGCACTAGCTCATCAAAGCTGTAGACAAACCACGGAGCTGCCTTCTTGACTTTCTCGCGAACTTGGTTTCCACCGTATCCGACAAATGCATCCTGTAAACAAAGCACAACAAAAGGGTACATGCATGCACACATTCACAGACACTTGTAATGGTTTTTGTGTGCGAGGGTAACTTACAAGTTGATTCTGATGAAGCAGGCACAATGAATTATGACCCATCAACTTTTTTTTAATGACTGGACAAGATGACATGAATTAACTACCAGGATTCATTGCAATACGTAGAAGCAAATGTGCAGAGCAAGAGTAGACAACCAGCTATTATGAAGCTCGCACACTGGTAAGTGTTGGATATGTAATTTCAGTGCAGTGCAGAGAAATTCGGATGATGAGCTCGAGCACGCTACTTTGTTGTGTGGACTGTATCACTTGTACAGTTTGGCCGATGTTAGCCACAATATACCGGGCACTGTTGCTGAGGTAGCAACTCTATTCTTGGATAGTACATATGCACATGTGGGTAACATCTCGGCAACAGAACTGCGCAGCGCTGGCGTCAACCCGTTTCAGGACACGCTATGAAGCATTAACGTTAAGCTGGCTGATGACTATGCACATTTCTGATGGTGTTTCCTTCACAGCTGGTTTTGCACTAACCCGTGTTTGTTAGTTAAGCGCTGTTCATGTCTGACTTATTTCACCCCGTATTGAGTGCGACTTTATTCTTCATCTACTGAGCACTAACCAGCCCAATCAAGAACATTGCTCAAGTTATTTTACTGTCTGTACCCTGCTATAATAGAAATTGGCATACGTCTAATTTTTGACGTTCAAGAAATTAGGCCATACATTTTGAAGTGAAACATACATGCAGAAAAGCTGTCTTTTTTTTTTGCCAGGTTGTGAATAAGCTGACGATACAGCAAAAATACGGACCTTCACTTTTTGTTGTGATGTTTATACTTCTTGCAATAAGATTATTAAAGAGGATGCGAAATCGTTAAACAGAGAAAGTGGCTGGAACCAATGTTTAGACCAAGGCAGCAACTACCTTCAGATTTTATGTACGATCTCTCAATGAGACTTGTCAAGATGCTTGGAGTGGCACAGCTCATCGGTTTTTTTCCTCTCCTTCCCAAGAACCGTCACGAACAACTAAAATTGATTACCTTTTCATGGTTGCATGTTGTAATCTTCGCTGTCACAAAAATGCATTGGCGACGAAACTATGGAACGCAATGGCTCAGCACTTAATATGGCGGATGACAATTTCAGGGGGCTTTATTTACTACAATCAAAACCTTCAGGAGACCGAAAACATGGTTGTATCACCAGGAGTAGAAGTGCTACTCCATCCTTAACGCATTATTCTGCCCCAAGTGTGGTCGTTTATGTTTACAACTGAATCTTTTGAATATAATGGACATACTGCAACAGCAAACCACATTGAACCTGCTCAAAATGCTGCAGCCCAATAAGAAATGACCAAGTTGATCTTTCCCTACTATATGGCAAGATTCCAGTTCTTTTAGTTGGCAGACTTGTTTCTCCCCTCGAAGTGAGGAACAGAGTATATGCCTTTCAGTCGCGGTGTGTACAATTTTGCACGCCTACTTCGCGACTCACCGCGCTTTTCTTAAAATGGCTTCAGACTTGGTGTGCACATTTGTGCAGGCTTCCTTAATAGACAGTTAGTGATTATTTACCTTGTTATGCTGCAAAAGATCGTTTTGCTGAATACACTACCATTTTTGACGCGACACATTCCAGGACCAAGATGAAGACCTTTGTTTTTCTCAGTCGAAACAAATAGAAAAAAAAAAAAGAAGTGCATATGCATTTCAGGCACAATAGTTTATTTTTTATGCAAATATAGAAGCTGGCAGATTGCAGGATAATTAAGTTACATGCTCAACTTTAATTAGTGAAGCTCACTCTAAACAAAGCATTCCATCATTTCCTTTCTTGAAAAAATAACACTGAGTGCTTTGGAATGTTGTCACACAAATTTGATCCATCTCTAGACAATGTATCATAATTCATGATTGAAAGGAATATATAACACCGCTTTTTTACACTCACCAGTCATTTGGAATGTCTGCAACGCACTGAATTTACAGGCACCTTTTCAATACATGTGTGTGCAATTGTGTGTGTGTATATATAGTAGGTTCGTGGCTATTTTGTTAAAGGTGTGAATCAAAAGTGACAGTGAAAAGCATAACATTGTGGAACTGCGGTTCGAATATGCCAAAAAATTAATAAATATAGCAAAGGAAGTGAGAAAGATCAGAATGCGATAACAGCACCAGCTTCAGGATTTGAGGGAAGCACAGTGTCTTATTTTGCAGGGGTGAGTGTGAAGCTGCTAAGTCCCAGTAGACAATATTGAGAACAGCCAAAACGCGAGAAATGCAGAAATACACGAAACATTTCTCCCAACACAGACTTTTTTTTATTAAAGAACAACAAATGTTCATGCACATGCCAAAGGTGCACAAGATTACATTACGCATACAGGAATATATATTTGTTTTTGTTTCTTTGCCATGCATTTACTCATTGTTCCAGTATCCGATTCCCCTCTTGTATAAGCCTGAAGAATGCCATAATAAAACAACATTATTGTGTTTATGCAATTTTCTGGGCATGAGATAATGATGAATGTGCATCATGTGTCACACGAGTTGCCATTGTTTGTTTCAGCAGATCTTTAAATTGGCTTACCGCAGACTAGAGTCTGAAGTCGCACAAACTTTAGTTTGTATATTGAGTAACAGAACCAAGTGATGCAAGAACTCGAAAGGGAAGTTATTATGACCCTTTGGAAACAGAACTGGCTAACTGTGACAAACTGATCAATGACGACAAAGAATTCTGCACAGATGAGCTCATTCAGTGCACATTATGACCAATGAAAGATGGAGACAGAAGCCCATTCGAATAGCATTATGTCATCAAAACATTGAAACTAATTTATACCTACCGCTGGAGGGCAAGCTGCCAAATCGGTAGCACCATCACCGACCATGACGACTCGTTGATAGCCATATTTCTGCTTGAGAAAGGATACCACCCGAGCTTTGCCATCTTGATGAGATGTGGGCTGCTTCTCGTCAAAACCTGCATACTCGCCTGCAATCAATGTTCAATCCTGATCTGTTAGTGCACAGAAAGCAAGAAATACATTACACATGCTTCATGTGGACATGCTTCACCGCTTTTATAAGCACCATCTAATTTAGAGCGTCATAATATTGCACTCAGGCATACCGTTAAAGTAGAACTTCAGCTGATTTGCAAAAATGTTTTTGCGAGGAATGCCAATCTCGTCTGCGACTCCTTCGATGATGGACCGGAAACCGCCAGAGACCAGGTACACAGCGACACCACGAGATTGCAATTGAGCCACGAGCTCCCTGCGAGAATAGACGGTTCATTCCAATTGCACCGTGTATTAGGCTTGAACCTATTGCTGATGCACATGAAAATTATCATCATTCGCAACTCTAAAAGAAACCTTGGCAGAAGTAAATTAGCTTGCGAACAATGTTTCGATTCTTATTACTTCAATATGCGTGTTCTGAAAATGGTTGCGAGTTTTTTTATCTAAAAGCCAAATCCACCGCAAGCCGACTTGAGAAAGATACCTCACAATTTTCTTCTTAGCTGGTACATTTATGATGACAATGTGCCTGCAATGCACGCACACTGTAACTAATTTAGTGAATATTAAGCATTAAAGAAGAGTATGTCAGTATTGGGAACATTAAAATGTGATCGACTAATTCAGTGATTATTTTTGTGCAGCCACACTTCTCTTGCTGTGGTACCAGTATAATCATGCATTTTTCTGGCTTCGGCTTAATATTACTATGCAGACATGCACACACAGTACAAGGTCCAATGTCAGAGCTGATACAACAGTTGACAAAAGAAAAACCAAAATCAAATAAATTGCATTTTTAGTTGCTGTCAGTAGAGTCTTGTGATTAGAAGAAAAACGATGCTATTTGTAGCAGGCTTGACCAGGCTGCTAAATCCTCCTATAAATACAATAGCCCTTGTTTGACTAATTATAATAACTGCCAACGTGTAGCAATGCACAAAATGACCATGCCTGTGGTCCCATGTATTTTTCTGAACCTTGCACACAAGTAAGCCAATGAGATTAGGCTATCACTACCGATTTAAAAAAAACATGAAAGATTAAGTGATCTAGATACAGTGTCACTGTGCCACACCATCAGTAAATTAGAGATTGTAATGAAGAGAAACACTGAGACACTCCCCCTCCCTGGGCCGGCCGTTCCAACTTCTTTCATCTCGCCCTTCTAGTCTAGCCTCTAGTGCACGCCCGTGCTCTAGCGGCGCTGTCATCCTTGTACTCGGCCATGACTGCAAGCTGCCGAAATGTGGACGTCCGTTGTTTTGCACACTATAGCGTCTTGAAGTGCTGAAAACAATGCCTCGTTGCCCCGCAGATCTCGGCCAAGCCGAGATTCGGTCCGGGTATCAGCCAGAATCATACCTGGATGGCCCCGGTCACGCAGCAACTGGGTGTGGAAATCTGCCACAAGTGTATCAGGCAGTTGAGGCTGGACGCATTGCTGTGGCTGGTCTTGGCTGTTAAGCGGCGAATGGTCTTGGCCACGCAGGGAACACCCTGTATGGCAGCAGTCGCTGCGTGCCTCTCCTCCTGATGTTTGTGGCAAATGCTCTCGGTCTCCACCTGTATAGCGGTCGCATCACACACCGACGCACACTCCAAGAGCTGTAATGGTGCACAGAATTCTGGAGAGAGTTTCACCAGCAAGGCTGTCGACGCTGTTTTCTACAGAGCAGTCATATTGCACAGCTGCAGTGTTGGGGTGAGCCCCTTCATGATCTCTGTCTTCAAAGGAGGGCACAATGATGGAAGCCCGAGCTGCATGATCGAGGTTGTATGCCTTGCAGTTCTCATGCGGGATAAAAACTTGGTCCGTGTCAAAGGAGTCGCAAGCATCATAAAGCCGGCGGAAAACACTCGTCAACCTCGCACAACACTGAGACCAGGACTGCTGCAGCACACCTTCATAATTGTGCCAGGCCTTGGTAGCATCACAAAGGCCGTCGATGGCTACCAGCTATTTACGATGCTCCGGCCAGGCATTGCGGGTGCCGAGAGCATTTACAGTTTTGATCTAAAGAACAGTATCGTCATGAAATCCTCGAAACTCTATCAGTTCCGAAGCAACCACTGATGCAATGTGAAATACAGAGATACGCACGACATTGGTGAATAGGCCGGATAGGGAGCCACAGGAACCAGGGGTGACTGCTGCAGAGAAGGCGGGGGCCGCAACACTCACGATTGCAGTTGACACCTCGTAGTTCGAAGACAAGCTTTAAAGTGGCCGAGACAAGCGCATGGCTTCATTGATAATTCTCGCAGCATCTTCAGGTGAACTGCCTGGCGAACCCTCGCCGGCGGCTGCGGATTATGCTGTCATCGCAGCAAGCAGTACAGCGATGTCATTAGTATTAATAAAGGCTTTGTTTGATGATGAACTGATCCTAAGGATTTTAGCCAATCGCCAGAGCCACAAACTTTGACATCCTGGACAAGTGGTGCCATTTTTTTCAGTGGTATGTACAACCAAGCAAGCAGATACCGCAATCTGTTCTGCTACAGAAAGGGCAATGCTTAGTGACCTTCACATGCGTTTGAGTTGTAGCACCTACCCACCAAGCGTTTGCTCCTCACGGCTTTCACAGTTTACGAACTCCATGCTGGTAAGACCGGCATGCCTTGCAGGGTTTCCGATTCTTACAAAGTAGTAGTACATTATACGTAGATGGCACAGTCGATTGTGTTTCGGCATCGCATCTTTTAGCTTATGAAAAATTACTTATGAATTAGCTGAATTTCAGCTATTGGGCGCAATGCAAGAGTGTCTCGGGAATGTAATGGCACGATTACCCCGACAAGGTCAAAAAATCACCAGGGTTGGCCCATCCTAAAGCCTACTAGTGAGTGAAATCGTGGCATCGCAACAAAGAAAACACTATGAAACATCAGTGTTTTCGACACAATAGTGCTAACAAACTGGTACACACAACACGCACTATAAATAGTGGTAGGTAACAGTAATAATATGAGAGAAAAGTTGTTGCATTTATTAAGCCTGTACTGCTGGAATGCATCAGGCACACCGCGTCTTGAGACTTCACATTCCGCTGGTTATTGCAAAGACAGTATCAACTCCTTTCACAGGGTAAAGTGGGGATGACTAATAATATGCAGACTAATTTTAAGCAGGCACCAAAAAATAACAGATTATGTATAGCAATCTGCAGGACACCTTCGTGCATTACAAGAGCTTTTCTGCCAAGCTGTGCCAGTCTAAATCTCGAGAATACAAGTCTTGTTTATTCAATATCTTCTGTCATTATATAGTGGGTCCTTCAATTTCTACTAGGTCCAAAGCTCATTGGAATATTGTAGACATGGGCCAATTTTTGTCAACTGCAGTTACTGATGCGTTGGTGTTATATGTGGCAGACAGTACCAGCCACCTTTGATATAACATTTCTGCAGCGGCAGCTCAAACAGTTGGATCATCAACAGACTATGAAAACTATTCCACATGACTTGTTTAATACACCTATAGCATAGTAGCACATACATCCGTTGGCTTCACAAATCATTCCCACTAGATATGCTTGCGCATGAACATGGACACTGAAGACTCACTGGCAGTTCATATGTATATTTTGATCACTCACCTCTGTTGATGAGAACATTGTCAATTAGGTCAATTATACGGTGATCAACTGCGTGTGTGCGCACAGCTAAGGAAAGTAACGCTTTTAGAAGAAAACATTCTGTGCGAGCTGGCCACGGTTCAGTAGGGACTAGATCTAAGGAAAAATATGAATGACATGCTCTGCCCCTTCCCGACATTTGCCGTTATCGAGCATACAGAAATGGCTCAGAGCAAGTGTGAAGCTCAGGAAAAGGAAATAACCTGTGCCATTTTGATATGAAAATCAATTTTCCCCAAGGTTCACCAACAGACATTGACACTAGCTTCAAGTCTGGCAAAAGTACTAATTCTGGCGACTGCCTGCAGCACTATGGCTAGTTGTGATGACATCGAGTATCAACACTTTCAAAATGGTTACTTTTGAATCAAGTAAACATTCGTGACGGCCATTTGTGCATCACGAATGAAGCCATGGTTACAGAGTAGCTGTGGAAATGGTTCGTAACGGCCATTTGTGCATCACGAATGGAGCCATGGTTACAGAGTAACTGTGGAAATGGCACAGTATTGTGTGTGAGCATGGATGGGAAGCTCGTGACATGTTGAGACATCAAGGTACAATCGGAACCAAAAAAACTTTCAAAACCTTTTCCAATAACTTTTTTACTCATACTTAGTACATTTTTTGGGCTCTTTTTTGTTTGATGTAAAAAAAAGAACACAAATAAAAAAATTATTGTTAGCACTCCTTTACCCTTAAATCATTTTGTCATTTTCCTGTCATAACATAATACTGAATATTTTGCTTCCCAAGACCATGTTTTCATTGACAAAAAAATTTTCAAGCATACTTTAAGACAAATTAGCATTATTTAGCCATGGCCTATCAATGGAAATGATCACCGTTTTTTTTTGTCACAACAGAAAGCTCACCCTTCGTAGTGTTTGAGCTGTAGTAGTTGATTGCTGAAGCTCATATTCATTTTACAAGCAGTATGTATTGATCTGAAAGGCACTGATGTACCTTTCCTCAAACAACACTGAGAATTAATAGTGATGCCGCCTGCCCGTCGTCCTGCTTTTGCAGGAGTTCCTGTAGCTATGCTCAAGCATAGTTGTTTTGAGCTTTTCTATGTTTAAAAATGACAAGCTGTTACAACGATACGTAAGGTTGCCAAGTCTTTGTGCAGCGTAGTGTGCGCCTGTACCATTGGTGGCTTTTCCAAGTTTTCTTACTCTCTGGATGCACGAGCCAAGCCAAGTCATTGCAGGTGCCATAACACCTATGCATGGCCGCAACGAGTAGCAGTGTGTGTCATTTCTGAGCTGTAGTAAATAAAAACTACGTCAATTCAAAATCTTAGCGGCCTGGAAAGTGTGTGCATTGTTGCATAAGCACGTTGAAAAGTAGCTCAAGACATGCTCATGAGCATGGAATCATTACGTCACGCAAAAGGCAGTGCCACTTTAATGCAAACTCTTAACACAGGGGCATGTATGAACATTTTATGGAGTGATATCTTTTAATATAAAGAAACGAAGAACATTTAAATACCAACAAAGAAAAAATCATTGACTACATACAGTAATGAACGGTCATGCGGCCTAATACATTGGATCGCTTTTGCGCCCCAAGGTACCACAAGTAATTTTTCAAGACTCACTGGAGAAATATGAATCCTCGCACGAAAAAACAGAATTGACTTGAGTCAATGCTACAGACAATCTTTTCATCAGAGAAGTCGTCTCATTTCATATTCTGGGCAGTTGTCAGTCCCCTTCACATATGTCACAATTTGAGAAATAATCCTGTTGAGAGTGGTGAATATAACACATTAAGTCATCAAAGCAAACTTCAGTATCTGAATAATTAGTGCTTAAAGAGCTGCGCAACGAACAAAAGCGTATTTTCTGCAACGATGCATGAGCAACGTGACTGCATCCTGTTCGCTGGACATTTTGTAAACACAACTAGCGAAAAAATGTTAAACGGTGGTTAAAATAAGAGAAATTGCCCAAGCAATTTCTGTAATCTGTGAAGAAACATTTGAACTGACTTGGAAGCAAGCGAGTGAGCACTCATTGGGAAACATTCAAAGTCATCAAAAACAATTTTTGCGTAGTTTGACAAGGAGGAGATGTGTTCATCCAAAATGGCTATGGAATTAAGCATCATGGAGCACTCTGTGACAAATGTGTCCTTTAAGTGAACAAAGTTTGTGTTGCAAGTGCTCGCCCTTTCATGATAAAGTTCAATCTGCCACCATTTGATTGGAAAAGACACAGCGTGCCTCAATCCTACAATGGTCAACACCATATTTTATGTAGAATTCCTTTGAACTAATGTTCACAATGAAGATGCACAAAAGCAAATTTGGGCCAATGTATTAAAAGAATAGAACTAGGCGAAGTATTGTCAGTTAATGCTCACATTCTGGCAACACTTTCATCCCATCCGTAGATGTATAAAAGCTAAAGTTCTTAGTGTTTTTTCAACTCGCAAAGATAATCTCAGTTTTCCACGTTGCTGTGCCCTTCAGAACAATTCGATATAAGGTTGAAGGGTAAACAAGCAGAACTCAAAACTCTGCAACAAGAGTGCAAATATGAGAGCAGCTAGGCAGCAATAGAAAACCTGCACAGGAAGGACGTTAATGCAATTCTCACAGTACTTCGCACATAAAGCAAATGCAGGCTCATCTGGAGAAGATTACAAATGAGTCCAAAGTATTTAATTTTTTGAGCTCATTAATATTTTTTGTTGTCCCAAAAAAGCAACTTTGTTGAAACATACGGTTATTAATGTTCAATCCTGGAAGCAAAAAAAAAAATTGTCTAATGTTGTAATAATTTTAAGTAGCATTCTTCAGGCAGCTTCACATCGATGGGATAATTTTTTTATAATTGTGTCATGACTATCAAGAAGAAAGAGAGAAAAAATAAGGCCATCGTATGCATTACTTACTATTATAAAATGCAGAGACATCCAATCATTTGAAACAATTCACCATGGTAGTTGGGCGGACTTGTTAGAATAATGAGAACATAGCTACAGTAACAGGACAACATTATTTAAGCTTTATAAAATAGTTTCCTTTACCTCAATAAGCTTAAAAGTGCATCAATGGTAGGAAGCTTTCACTTGTACGCAAGAGTTTCGATGCTGTTTAACGCTGTCACAAAATTATTATCTTTGTTTTCCGCTTAGAAGCGAAAAGGAAAGAATGCGGAATGTGCCACGCACGCTTTCGATGCAGCTAAGTGAGAGAGGGAGAACTTACTCAATACCGACCGAGAGCCGTGGGGGATTCTGGTCGATGTATTCTTGAAGCATGCGTGCCGTTGGCTGGATGAGTTCTAGCCGCCGTTCCAGTGCCTCCCTGAATGTCATGCCCCCACGCATAGCCTTGTTTGTTCTGCGCACAGGTGCGAAGCAGTCAGAAAGCCTTCGCTGCTGCCAAGTGAATGAGACAGCTGTCAAAAACTTTCCATGCTCAGCTTGACTGAATGAATTGGGCTAGCTTCGCAAGGTCGGCTTGGAACCATTCTAACAATGTAGCAGCGAACCAGCCCCTGAAGCAAAAGATTTAGTTGTTTAACGCTGCGTGACGGAGCGGGAGATACGCCGCACACATGTTATCGGCGGTCGTCAGACGCAAGTACTCACAGTTCGGCCACCTCCTTGTCCCTGCCTGCAAAGCGGGCCAGTTCGTCAATGGCCTCGTCCATGCACACCGTCGAGTCGACGTCGAAGCAGACACAGTCGGCTGCCCGCCACATGGCACGTGTTTGGCTCTCGGTTAAGTTACTCTCGGTCACCGATCCAGGCATGTTGCTCGACGTGCTGCTCAGCGTGGCGGGTGCGAGGAGAGCAAACAGCTGATGCGGCGTGGGAGGGAAGCGACGAGCAGACGACGAGCCGATCAGCTGGTGATGTGCGCACCGTGTTTGCTTAAAGGTTTCGGTTAGGGCAGTGCGGACAGCCTGGAATCTCGAGAAGAGGTTGAGCATGAGCACAGGGGGTAATGAAGTATATCCGCAGCGGCCAATCAGGACCCGTCGTGCGTGGGCCAGCCAGTCTGCGTGCTCGCTTTCCCCTGGCGGCGGCGACCGGCGTTCATCAGGTGATATTGCTTTTCTTTCCTTTCCTGCCATGCTGTGCAGCTGGAAACTTTCCACTACCCCACCCCCTCGTCGTCTTTGCCGTGTTTGACCTCGTCACTGGTTCCCGCGGTCATTTTCTTTCTTGAACGGGTGTGGTAGGTTCGGTGCTATGGCTAACCTGTGCCCTTGGTAACACGTAGGTTCAAGGGTACGTCGTTTTGTTTATCAGCCGCCTGTTGCAGGAAGAAGGCAAACAGGTGTTGGTTGTTACGTAGGCATCGCGTAATCGTGCCACTGCTCGTCATCCGTCTTTTGTTGCGTGGCCCGTTGCCGACGTCTCTTTGGCGAGGCCTCAAGGATAGCTGAACCGCCGCTTATCTCAAAAAACCGCGCCTCGTCCATCGATGGCTCGCTCATTATTCGGAGCTTGCGAGGAAAGGGGTTTCGTTCCGCAACTCGACGACTTCCGGTTCGCACGTGCTCCGCACGTGAACACCATTCGTACCTTCTTTCTCTCGGCAGCGAACTGACCGATGACGCAATACGGTGGCTTTTGCCGCTCAAAGACTTTCCGGCCGACATATTGTGTTGTGTTCACCTATGTAGAATGGTATGAAGGCACTGGAGGTTGTTTGTAGTCAGATTAGTTGAAAAGATGGGATTTCTCTAGACCTGTGAAAAGTCTTTATTCTGCGGTCTTGGTTTTTCAGGCGGTGAAATCGGCCTGCGCCCAGTCGTTCAGCCTTTTAGGCCGCGGGAAGAATTGTGCTTCATTCGAACTAGCGTTAATTTTAAAGACGATGATCTTTCTTGGGATACCTTAACGCAATACCTTTCGCATGCCCGTCTTTTTGTTGGTCTGTCAGTCGCGCAATTCGGCCTCCCGGCAAATGCTTAGGCACCCTCTCAACGCCTAGTCATATTGATCGGCTTGATGCATTGTGACTCGAAAAACAAGTACTACGCATGTTTTAGGTAATTAAACCTATATACGTAGGTGTTTGTAGTGTTTTTATTTCTCACATGAATAGATACGTTATTTTAAAGACCGCAGTGCTTATTACGTTGCGACACTACGAACGAAAAAGCGGGTTTCCTAAACCATAGGAAACTCTACGACTGAAACTTAAGTTCCTCGATATATAGAAAGTAGCGACACTCTCTCCGATATCATCTCTAAAGTGTCAAACCCTTATCTATAACATCTCCCAGACGGCCACCATGCGATCCCCGTAACCCGGCTCGCGTCACTTTCTTATCAAGAATGCTAGGTCACGCCGTTAACACGCGCGATGTTCGTAACCTTTCTCGAGTGACGGTGGTGGTAGTGGTAATTAGAAGGCGCCTAATTTCTGCAGCCCGGTTGGGAGCACGGTGCAGCGCCTTAGATGAGGCTATAAGAGGGGGAAAAAAAAAAAGAGAAAAGTGAGCCCCGTAACTGCCTGCTTCAGGGTGCGACACCTCAACAGTAGCTTAGTATAGAGGCTAGAAAGATTTTCCTAGTGTCGTGAACGAGGCGGCAAAGCTGAAAGATTTTACAATACAGCTTTCAGAGGGCGCAACTGCTCGCTGGCGCGCCGCATTTACGCGTCTATGTTCGCGCTCTCAGGCGTTTCTCGTTTAAAACAAGCTTTGTGGTGACGGTACAAAGTCTCTGTGCTCGTCACACAGGGCGCCGATAAATTGTAAACGAAGGAAAAAAAAAACTGATCTTTAGAGTATACTGCCAGGTACTTTTCGTCTGAACAGCACATAAAAAAATTCACCGGGATGTATAGCGAGCATGGAACGAAGATGTAAGAGATTCTGGCTTCAGTCCCAGTTTATTAACATTCTTTTCCACGCAGTTGCGTATGAGTACAAAGACGTCAATAACCATATGTATTTACAGCTGTTACATAAAAGAATACAACCAGACAGAAAGACGCAAGGATAAGTTTTTCGATGCAGAATGTGAGTGAACAGTAAAAAGAAGACAGGTATACCTAATTGAAATAAACACTAAATAATAAATAATTCATTAAAACTTTGCATCAACAGACAATAAATTGAAATTTATGCGCACTGAAAAATAAGTATTGAACATATTGAGAACATACTTTCACATAATAAATCAGAAAGAACAATAAGTAAAAGCCAAGCAATAGATGAATGCAAACTTCGATTTTTCAGTGCCCCTATTTGAAACGAAACTTTGCAAAAATACCCCCCCCCCCCCTCCCTTAGTGACGGTTGCTGTCCCAGTCCCCTTCCACGTACGACCTAAGCTTCACATACTGGTCTTCAAAGAACTTTGTCGCTGCTCTTTTCTGCCTACGCTGAAGAGCACAATAAGGCGGGTGCATTTCCCAAATTAACAATTGGCAAAGACAATTAACTCAGTGGAAAAGAAAAGGCGTGGCCTGTTCCCTGTGCACATTTTTGCCCTTGTTGCTTTATCCGTCCGGCAGTTCTCATATGTGACCATTCCAGCCTTTGCCAGCTCAAACATCCACCTTGGAGGAGGGCGGAGGCTCATTGCAGCAGCTTCCCTCTCTAGTAATGTAATGTATAAGGCAGATTTGGCACCCTCCTTTCACCTGCACACCACTAAGCAAATGACACACTTACTTTCAAGAAACTTTGTCGCAGCTGCTTTGTGCTTGCGTAGAGAGCACAATAAAGAGGGTATGTGAGAAGGCTATATGAATAGTAAAAATTATTTTTATTTCTATCTCTGCCGCGAAGATAATTAGCAATAATATCTACTGTTAAAATAAGTGCTTCGGCAAAAATTTCTGTGGCAGGGAAGTGGTTTCGCTGCTGCAAGCTGCGCTTTGTCCTCAACCTCCCCTGTCACTCTCCAGCGCGCCAGCAACAAACAGCGCCGCGTCTTGGTGCATAGAATTTCATTTCTTTGCCACCGCTTGGGAAGGCGCCCGTTCACGACACTAGGAAAACCGGAGGAAAGGGGGCGTGACGTGCGTTTACCTAAAAATATCCAGGGTAACTAAAACTACAGTGTACTAGAATGGGGCAGTGTGCCCACTAAGGGGCTGAGAGCACGGCCTCCGAGATTGCAGGCACGCGGCGTGGCATAGAGTTTCATACAAGGTATTATTGTATGAAACTCTATGCGGCGTGGTTTTCTCCGGCCGTCCCGATAGCAGCGCTCCCCAGCAAAACCAGCGAGTATCGCCTCATGCGCCCGGCTACTGCGAGGGTACGCGTTTAATGTGGGTTCCTCGAGCGGCGGAGATCACGGCAGAAAGCAGAACACGGGGGACTTCGGCGTGCGCATGTTTTTTTTTTTTTTTTCTCGCGTGTGAGCAAAAATCACCGACAAATTTTTGGGCTGCACTGAAGGGAAGTATTTTTGTTACTGCTTTTATTTTGGTCCAATTGGTGAATAAAATCATCTCCTTTTTTCGTCATCTGTATTTTGGTTATGCTTTGGTAGCACAATGACAATATCATATATCGTGTTCATTTACAGTAATCTCTACTGCATCCAAATCAAAGGGTCGCACATGCGGCCGTACGGCATCTTTCAGAAAACCATGTATTCGTCGACGTAGACTTCTGGAGAATAAAAAATCACAGCATATGCACAGAATGCATGGTGATGAGTGAGGCGAAGCGTCTGTCTGTTCGTTCTTGCTTCCGTTCGTCCGTGTGTGCGTCCGTCCGTCTGTGCGTTCGGCCATGTGTCCGTCCTTCCATGCACCTGTCTGTCCGTCCATTCATCCGTGCATCTGCCTGTCTGTCCGTCCATTTAGTGAACACTCCGAGTATCGCCATCTCGCACCTTTTCATGATATATTCAGCATATAGAAGTACCGCCATCCAGCGGATATTCCAAGGACTAAATGAGAGGTGGCGCTCGCGCACTATCTTACGGCCTGCGCTTCGTGTCTACTTCTCACCTTTCACTGCCTCTGGTTCATGGCTATATACTAGTTCACTTTATTCGTAGCATTGCAGCCTAACCCTTTCTAAACCTGGTTAAAACCAAGGAGGTTACGCCCAGCGAGTTTAACATGGCAACCATTTCTGGTCAGATAGTGCTCAAAGTGCGTCCTTCTGATACAATTTTTTTTTAGTAAGCATTAAATGCACCTTGCATTTTTTTTTTGGCAAATTTATTCGAGATCAAGTCAGCAATCCTCGTCTCTGTAAGTTATTTTATCAGAAACAGCTATCTTTTTAATTATGATTAACTTGTGCGGTTTTTCTCCTCAATTGAGAAGGGAGCCCGCGTGCTGCTCCTCTAGTCAGGCCGTAGAGGCGGCGACCTACTACTACGATGACTATAGATTGCGGACGCACGACCCATGGCTTAGGGAGCTTTGCTCCCAAAAGTGTGAATTGTCACTGCTATGTAGCGTGCAGTGTTTCATACCAGATACACAAAATTCTGAATGCGTGTGGCGTTCTTCTTCAACAAGCAAAAGATCTCGAAGTTCTTTCTTACATTCCCCAACATATCCACTGAGCATCGAAGAACTCGCAGTGCGAATAGGCATCCATAAGTGACCAAAGCGCACCTGTAACGAGCCCGTGGTTGTCGCAGAGCCGGTGACGTTCAGTCTAGACGTAATCTAGACCTCCTCCCTGTCTTCTGCTTCTGCGATGCGACGAGAGGTAGTTGTAAAGAGAAACTGGAAAAGCGTCGCGGGTGAGTGCGAAGCGTTGTATGCTTTGAGAGCGAGGTTCTCGCGCCAGACTTGATGGCGTCGGCACATTTCGAGGAGAGAGCAAGACAGTCGTTGATGCTGAGCGCCAAGTTTGGTCAGCTCAGCGACCATTCCTCTCGAGCGGGTGTTATTTCTTGGTAACGTATGTGCTCACGCTGCCGCATTCGCGTGGTTATCTTGCGTGCATGCATCAATGGCATTCTGCATAGAGGAGAGAAAAATTTGGAGTGGAAGTCAAAATGATCAAATGTTTGATTCAATAGTAGCAATTTATCGATTAAGTTGCCGACTGGTTATGGTTTATACAATTGAGGCTATGTCAATGCTGTTTTTTCCTGTTAGAAAAAGTGACGTCAGTTCTTGTTTTTTTTTTTTTTCATTTAATTTCAGGAATATGTTGTATTGCTGCGTGCCCTTATGCACATCACATGGGGGGGAAAAAAAGAACTTGGGCACAAGACGCCAGCATGCGCAGTGGTGGTGTTAACGGTGCCGTTGACGCTGAATTCGCGAGTAGGTGTGACTATAAAATGCTCCACTTTTTATAAAAACTGACAGCTCAATACACAAGCTAAATCAGAATGTCGCATTCTGCATTCACGGGTTTTACGCAAATAACTGGGTCATGTTCTTGTTCTTTTCGTGGAACTACCCCTGATTCAGATTGTAACACTGTTTAGGGAATTATTACAGGCATGCTGACGTAATCACAGCTGCGACGCATAGCGCGACGTGGTTTTATTGCTTTTAGGGACGAAGCTCTTTACAACATCACTTGGTCGGTCGTCCTTCTATCCAGCGCAGCCAGCATATCCACGGAGTGAATGATATGATGAGTGGGGCGAAGAGTCCATCCATTTGATGCATGCTGTAGTGTGATAAGAGTCGACGGACGCATGAATAAACGAGTGCACGGATAGACGTACGGATGGATGGACGCTTCGCCCCACAAATCATTCACTCCGTGGATATGCCCTGATTCTGTTTATTTATCCATTGAGCGCCGTACAACGTCTTGCTCCTCGTTCAGAAGTCCCACTGAACGTGCGTCATCTTTAGGGGAGACCAGTTATGGTGAGCACGGCTGGACGGCCGGCATTCCAGCCTAAGAAGCGAAGAACGCATCTAAGAAGCAATAAAACCACCTTGTGGTGCAGCTGTGATTGCATTAGAGGGTATGCGAGAATTCTCGAAACAGCGTTACAGTGAAAAGCAGTGCTAGTTCAATGAGAGAAAAATAATCCATTCAATCGAGTGTAAAAAGTAATCCTTAGACGTATAACGCGGCACTTTTCTCACCTCTCTTCCGGATCGGGCAGCCATTTTTTTTTTTTTTTCATCATTGCCCCCCTCTCCCTACTATGCAGCCCGCAAACTTCGAAGTATAGTTTAAAGCACATGGAGATCTCTTGCAAAGGCATCAAAATTTTAACTGCTCTAATATAGGCAGCCCCAGTCTACAGAAAAGTAACAACCCCATTTGAATATAAATTGCCCCAGCGTTGACTTTGCCTGTCGTACTCCTTGACCCAACATTTCCAAACGAACACAAAGTTATATAAAAGCGCAAAACCATTTTATTCTTGCCACATAGAAGCTTCGCCAACAGCGCGGCAGCCTTTTGATGGATGGATGGATCGATATGGCTGTACCCTTTAGATAGGACAGCGGCTAACGCCTCCAAGCCGTAATACTTAGTAAACCAACCACTAGGTTTATCTTTTTCTCCTTTAAATAGTGAAGTTGAGGACTAGGACTTTGCAGTGAAGGATTTAATTTACACTCGTGCCTCGATTTTGGCTACCAATTAGATAACATCATTCTAGTTATTTCTACTCACTCAAAGTCTATTTTGCCCTCACTGTCCCTAAATCCCAATGCTTTGAAAAACTCTGTGCTGTCATCCTGACTACAGGGTGAAGCACTCTACAGAACATTATCAGGTGTTCGGCAGTTTCCTCCTCCTCTCCACACGCACTGCTTACCGTTTATACTCCTTTGTATTTGGCCCGATACGTCTTGGTTCGCAGTATTTTCGTCGTGGCCTCAAACAGTAGGGAATTACCTCGAGTATTGTCACAGATCCTTTCCTTGGCGATTTCCTGCTTTAAGTTCCATAGATCTCTAGTGCAGACTTCTTAATCATGCCAATTCTCCACATATCGGTCTCTGCTTCCTGCACCTTTTTCTTAACCAATAATTCTTTTTGGTTTGGCCCCCTGCTGCTTTCTAAGTATTTGCCCGTCAATTTTCTGGTTCGCTTCCTCCAATTTGTATCGACATTCTTCATGTACAAGTACCTGAAAACCTTCCTAGCCCAACGCTCCTCCCCCATTTCTCTCAATCGCTTCTCAAATTTTATCTTGCTGCTAGTTTCCCTGCCCTCAAATGATGTCCATCCCATATCACCTTGTACTCCCTGATTTGGTGTATTCCTGTGAGCTCCTAAAGCAACCCTACCTTTCCACGTTGCTTAATTTCTAATCTTGCATGAACCCCTGATCTCATGCACAAGGCTGCATTTCCAAAAAGTCAGACCAGGAATTATGACCCCTTTTCATATTCTTCTCACAACATTATACCTATTGTAATTCCACAGTGCTCTATTTTTCATCACCGCTGCATTCCTGTTACCATTAGTCATTAAGTGTATTTCGTGTTCCTTTAGGTACTTGGTTCTATTGCTTATCCATATACCCAGATATTTGTATTTATCTGTTATATCTAGCATGAGCTCCTAAGCTCACTACCTTCATTATCATTAACGATGATGACTGCTGATTTTTCCTGACTAAATATGAAATCTAACCTATCTTCCTCATTACCACAGATATCCATCAATCTCTGTAAATCTTCCTTGTTCTCGGCCATTAGCACTATATCATCTGCGTACATCAATGTTGGTATGCCTGTTGAATGAGTTTTCCTTGTTTGATAAAAGAGAGCTTGAAACCAAGTCCACTCCCCTCTGATTTGTCCTCTAATCCTTGAAGGCACATTATGAATAACAAGGGTGACATAGGACACCCCTGCCTAAGCCCATGTTTTATCTCTGTGGGGTCGAATACCTGTTTTTCCCATTTTATAACTACCTTCTTACTTTTGTAGATATCCTTTAAAGGATTAGTGACTCAATCTTCCACACCTAGTGTCTCCAGTATTCCTCACAAGTCCTCTTGAACCACACTATCGTATACTCCCTTGATATCCAAAAATGCTAGCCACAGGGGCTTGTGTTCCTTTTCTGCTATTTCGATGCACTGCGTCAGTGAGAACAGATTGTCTTCCAACCTCCCGTGTTTCCAAAACCCATTCTGAAGTTTCCCCAGCACCCCCTCATCCTCTATCCATGCCTGCCGTCTTTCCTTTATAATCTGCATTGCCAGCCTATAGACCACTGATGCCAATGTTATATAACGGTAGTTGTTCATTTCAGCTTTGTCCCCCTTTTCTTGATAGATCATGCTCATCCTGCTAAGTTCCTATTCCTCGAGGAATTCACCATCGATTGTTTTGCTCGCTGCTTCTGTCAAAGTTTGCTTAAACTTCGGACCCAATGTCTTTATCAGCATAATTGGGATGCCATCTTGGCCTGTTGATTTACTACTAGGAACCTTCTTCTCAGCCCTTTCCCACTCTCGTGAAAATGGAGTCACTGTGCCACTTGAGCCATCCTTGTATATTAAGATGCATAGGGCACGTCTTTGTTCAAATTTTTCTGTGACCCTTGTTCTTATATATTCAATAGCTTCGTCCCCTTCTAGCCCAACACCTTAAGCTGCAGTTATAAGCCTCTGCTCTAGGCTTGTCTCATTTCTTAGGGAGTTTAGATGGTTCCAAAATTTTGCAGCTGCCTTTCTATCCTTTTTATGTACTGCTGCCATCCACTGAATACCCTTTCTTCTAATTTTTCATTGATCAGAAGGGATGGTTTTCTTCTACAGCTTAGAAAGATGTCCAATTTTCTTTCAGCATCATCTGTTTGTTCACCGCACTGCTTAGCACGTCTGTGTTTCCTAGCGGCTTTCTGAAGTTTTGCTATGGCTCTCTTAACTTCCTCATCCCACGAACTCTTGGGTTTGTGTCTCCTTTTCCGGGTTGACCTGTCACGTGCCTTAGCAAGCTCTAGCTCAAACAGTCTAATTAGATTCGTGTACGTCCATACTGTTTTATTATGCTCAGCGATTACTTTCTCAATTTTTTTAGCAGCTATTTCTATTTGCCTTTCTGAATAAAAATTCTCCTGTAGTTGCTTATCGTGTCTCTTTCCCACTTTCATTGCTCTTCTAGAACTTAGCTTGACACGTTTCTGATCACTACCCAGACTTCTAGAGCCACATTCATCTATGTGCATTCCCCTGAGTTTATCATACATTCTATGTGACATCAGTGCATAATCTATCGTCGACTGCAGCCTTCCTGCCTCCCATTTTATTTAGCCTTCACAGTTCTCAGTACTGTTGCAAATGATCAAATTATGCCTTTCACACATATCTACGATCATTTTGGCTGTTGGGTCAGTATATTCATCTATATCTTCTATGTGCGCATTCATATCTCCTAGTATAATTATCTCGTACTCTTCTCCTATTTCCTCAATGGCATTTGTTATACACTCCACCATTAGCTGGTTTTCCTCTCTGGCTTTTGCTCCCGTCCACAAGTACACCAAACCAAAGAGTGTCATCTGCCCAGCTACTTTCCTTTTTAACCATAAATGTTCCCTGCATCCCTACTTGACTCTTTGCCAATCAATACTTTTGTGTATAAATGTCCTGATTGCATTCCCCTTTTTGCTGCCTTCTGTTCTATTGCAATATTCCCATACATAGTCCGCATTGCCAGGTGGTTGCTCCATGTCCCGAAGATGTGTCTCCACAAGCCCATATACCATCAGCTCCTCCTGCCTTAACTGTTCTTCTATTTCTTCCCACTTCAACCTATTCCTGCCATTGTGCATGTTAATACAGCCTATGTCTGATTTAGCTCGGCCCTTATGCTTATGTAAATTTCTTCTTCCACGGACCCCACGTGGCTTGAATATTGGTGTCCTTTTAGAATTGTCTTTGAGTACATTGTTGGCCTCAGGGCTCATGGTCCCTCTAAAGAAGCTTTGGCTTAACGACCCATCCTATTTACAACCCTTCTGCCCATCGCACCACTGTAATGATTGCCATCTTGTGCAAAAGGGCGAGCGCCGGGTTCGTACACCTCTTGGTTCAGGCTGTATTGAAGCTGCCATTACTCTGTATCGGAGCTACCGGCTCAGACCCCTGATCTCACAATTGGCTTCCACTACCCTCCTTTCAATCCCACGAGACTGCCTGCAGACTTCTCAGAATGTGCATATGGTCACTTACACACTCCCAGAGGCGTCTCGGAGTTTACGCATCCAACCCTCTGTCTCTGAAGGCCCTGAGTCTTTCCCTTCAGCACTCGATTAAGGCCAGCATGAATAATGATGAGATTTTCGCCCTCCATGCTGTTTTGGACAACCTCCTGAGCTTTGGCCAGTGCATCCACCAAGCACTTCTCTGACTGGGCCTCCACCCTCCCTTTCCCATCTCCCTTCACTGTCGTGAAGACGCCACCCCTAACCCTAGCCACGTTAGAGTCCCCCTTCTACGCTCCAATCACTGGCTTTCTGTCTGCGATGGTGCCCTTTTTTGTTTACCTGTTTCTCTCTGTGCCGTCTGTCCTGTGTTCCTGCCCTGCTTGAAGACTGCCACGCCACCGAGCTGTATGTTCTCGGATCTTCCGTGCTGTGGCCAGTCACTGCGCCCCGTGACCTCCCCTCTCGCCTGTCGCATTCTCCGCTACCCACGCCTTCCGTCTCGCTCTGCTCGGGGCCGGGGCACTGCGCGATTTTCTCCTTTACCTGCTGCTCGGGCTCGGTCTGCCCTTCCCGTTCTTTTCGAAGGTCGCCCTTCATTTGCTCTAATATGCTGGCGGTAACCTCCTCCCACTCGCGCGACGCTCCGAACTGTTTTTGGAGTTCCATTTTCTGCTCCCGTTCCGCCCTCAGCTGCACCTGCAGCCCTTCAATGCTAGCCTCCATGCGCCGCCCTGCCGCCTTCAGTGCCTCGCACAGCCTGCACACGAAGCTCGCCTCCTCAGCTTCGGCCAAACTCGTGAAGGCTGTCTCGTTCAGGTAGCACCAGCGCTTGCAATTTTCGCACTGTACCTGCTCACTCTCGCCCGTGGTTTTCCTAGCCTCCTAAGCCATTGCCCGCCAGATTATCGGACCGAGCGCCCGACAGCCCTAAGTTCAACCCTAATCTCGCTATCCAGCCGCCCCCGCTATCTCTTTTACCTCAGAAACTGTTTGAAGTTTCCACATATACCATAAATCTCGTGTTCGAATCTTACAACCGCCCCCGCTATCTCTTTTACCTCAGAAACTGTTTGAAGCTTCCACATATACCATAAATCTCGTGTTCGAATCTTACAACTAATCGTGCGCACTAAACGAACGACAAAACTTCTTCAAAACTTCTACCTACCCCGTTCACGAGGTCATCGTCACTGCAGCGTTGCCCGTGCCCCACGCCTTTAGTACCCGCAACGCAGGTTACCGAACTTTGATTAGGGAAAACAAAAAAAAAGGTGTTTATATATAGAACAGTTAATTCAACCCTTCCTGCAACAAAAAGAGCGAAAAGAGAACAAATAAAAGGACAACTTATCTTTCTTTCGTTGCGCGCTGCGCCTGCACCGACCACCTGCTCGGCCTTGCACGACCTTGCACCTGCAATCGTTCGCACCAATGTTTCTAGATACTTTTTCATTTTTCAAACTCCTCCTTTGAAGGCGGGCGCAATTTGCTCCAAGGGAGTGTGCAGGCGCTGCAGTCTAAGTTTGCGTCAAGTAACTTAGACTGGCTGCTTCCTGCTGGCTTCACTGCCGCTGCAGTCAAGTGTTCTGTGCTGCAGTCTCGTGCGTTCCGTGTCAGTGTATGGTGGCTGTTTTTTTTTTTCTGTGTGTGTGTCTCATCGCATAGCTTGCTTCCACGGTCTTCTGAAGACAATTCGATGCCTACTGTCATGAAGATACACAGACATCTACGATTGTGTAGATACACACAATCGATTGTGTAGATACACACAATTTCCTGTGTATCTTTCCTAAGATACACAGGAAACTCTACGATTGTTGACATCGTGGGGATGATCTAAGCATTTTCCGCGTGTGGAGGCATTGAGCACGTGTGAATGTCTCTCGAAGTTAATTCTACTGTTGCTGCTACCCCGTGCGCCATAACTTAGACCCCCCGGACATTATAACAATGTGTTTTGAGACCGGGTGCACCAGCGAGTTGTGGAAAAGCTCCTAAAAATGGCACTTCTCCCCGCCGTCCGAACCGCGCTGTTAATGCAGAAGTGGGAAAGATCCATGGGAAAGTCTGGGAAGACGCGCAAGGGGAACGGTGTTTACTTTCAAGAAAGCAACATCTTGAAGACATATAGGCATATTATAAGTGGAGAATCTAAACCAATCAAGGTGCATGGGCATCGAGGAGTGATGGAGTTCCTTGATTATTTCCGAATTTCCCAGTGTAATTGTAATGAAGCCACAAAAAAAAGGTACCTGTGCAATAACCAACTGCTGCTGCTTTGTGATCTGCTAGAATAATGCTGACAAGAGGTCCCTGCTCCTTCGGAGGACTCCAGTTTTTCTTAGCGATTGAAAAAAGTAAAAAAAAAAGTGCTTCAATTCGCCTGCAACTAGGGTTCGGCAGTCCTTGTGGAGGCGGAAAAGTCTCCGGTAATAACTTTCTATAACGCGGAATTCACAGGATACATATACTGGCACAGCGAAAGGAGAAAGTGCGCCGCTAAGAAATATTCATTACAAGGACTGTGTGGGCATGACTGGTGCTAACAGACACATGTGTGTCTTGTGTCATTGCAGTGGTTACAATGAAAAAAAAAAAAAAATGATGACAAGATCAACGAAGAAGAATCCGTAGACTGCAACCAGCGAATTGAAGGTACGCGTGATCTGTGCCATCACGTCTCGAGAAGAGAAAACTTGAGATACGCCGGTTGAGTGGGGAAAAAAAAGAAGACTGCATCTCCAGCGACTCTCACTGATCTAGTTGAAGATGAATCTGAAGTGCAGAAAGTGTCACTTTATAGTACATCCATCATGCAACAAGGAAAATGACCGAATGGGTATAGGGACACAACAGATTGTCTTTTGAATTGTTTGCCTCTCACAAGTCCGGATTCTTACAGGAATTCAGCCATGCGCTTTTTTGAAATTGAAATTCGAATGCTCGTGACTAGTGTGTGACAGTGACAAGTGTTTTTGTGCCAATACACTCATGTTTTCCTATTTTCACAAATTTCGCAATTTTTTTTATCATCCAAAGTATTATCCAGTCAGACACCCATAAATCTGAATACTTCGGAAGAAGAAAGTGCACTGGTTTATATGCCAGCTGAACACAGAAATAGCGTCGTTTCAGTGGGATTTCAAATGTAGCTGATACCTTTCAACAATGGCTCTTTCAACTTCCTTTAGGGTACGGCCCGCCGAGGTGCTTTGTGCTGCACAAGTTAATGTGCACAGCGTCGAATATTTTTAAACTCGCAAAAATAGCTTCTAAACAACCAAGCTGGAACCAGATGAGTCGCAGCTTGTAAAGCGGCTTCGGTGAGACATTTCTAATACAACTGAGCTTTAACTTTTGTTGCTACTTCTTGATAGAACACGAAGTTACAGGGCAGAAAAACGGCTCTTTAATCGACAAATGCTCGTCTAGCACCACGCTACACGAGCTATTATTTTCACCAAGAACCTGGAAAGACACCACACACGCATTTAGGCTCAATGTTACTTTCCTCGTGCCTAAACCAAGAAGTTGCGGTGTTGTGTAAACGCTGCCCACCGGCTGCACCGCGCCAAGCTGTAGCAGACGACCCTTGTTTAACCATATGGTGTAGTAGCGCAAATTCACGGGGACCAAGAGGACAACAAAACACGACACTCGCTACACTCGCAACTAATTTTTATTTCAGAAGCAGCACTTCATATATAACCCATAACCCTAGCGACACAGAAAAGGACTACGAACACTGAATCATTGCCAACAGAAGCTTTTGCGCAGACTCAAGCGATAGTACACGGCTGTTACGCTTAGACACTTTAAAATGACATAACTAAAACAGCCCTGGGTAACATCAAATCAAAAAAACCAAAAATTTTGCGGGAATTCACACGTGTTTGAAACAAAATTTTGAAACGACTAAAAGGAGAGTATGACACATGCAAACACTGATCTCAATTAAGTCCTTCGAGGTAGCTGGCTTCTCGGTTACTTAACAAAACCGATGACTGACTAATGCATCCGTCTTTTCTTTTTTTAATGTGAAAGGCTTCGACAATTTCTCTGGTTAGTTGGTTTCCATGACGGAAGACCACGGTTGTGTCACTGTACAGTGGTGAGCAGCCACACTGGGAACAGTGTCTCTTTATGTGAGAATGAATGCCAGTTCCTAATGATCGCTTGTGTTCTAAAAGTCGGGTGTTCAAACAACGACCCGTCTGGCCGATGTATACCTTTCCACACATTAGCGGCAGGCAATACACGACTGATAGACTACACTTAACAAACTTTATTGTGTGATTTACCGTACAACTACCAGCATTAGTGTTTACTGCTATGGAAACTTTACGGTCTAGTTTGGAACATATTTTACTAAGCTTGTTGGGTGCCGAAAAAACTAATTCTAGGCCATAGCGATTACCTACGTTTTTTAAGTTATGGGCAATCTTGTGCGCATATGGAACTGACACTATCTCCTTCCTGTTTTCATTACTTGTCATTTTTTTATGAAAGTTGTTGCGTACGTGACTAATCAGCTTGTTAGCCGATCTACACAACACGTGTTTTTCGTACCCAGCATTTTTTAGCCTGATAATTTGTTAATTGAAGCTTTCGCTAATCTTTTCTGGACATGACTTTGTTAAGGCTGCTCTCAAACATGAAAAGGCCATGCCACTTATTACAACTTTAGAATGTGCCGATCGGTAGCTAAGCAAGGGTTTTTCCGTTTGCGGATTGTATGACCAGCATACATGTTCTGCTGTGGCATCTAACTCCAATATCCAAAGACTGAAGTTTGTGATTGACTGGTAATTCATGAGTAAATTCAAGCCCTCTACTATTTTTCTTGAAGACTTTCAAAACTTCTGCGACTGTTTTATCCCGACCATCCGATTCAATAAAAACCAAAAAGTCATCTACAAACCGAAACACTTTGAGTGCAAGCACTTTAAGGTTTAAATCTATTGCCTTGTCCATTTTTGCTAAATAAATTGTGCTTAAAACCGGGTCTACTTTCGAGCCTATTGTGATACCGGATTTTTGTCTGTACATAGCCTTTTTCCACATAACAAATGTCGACCTAAGGTAAAAGGTTAACAATTCAAGAAAGGCATCCACCGATACACCACACTTATTCACAAACTCAAACTCATCGTTTTCTTCTGTTATACATTGCTTTACACTTGACAATAGCGGACCATGTGGGATGTTGTAATACATATCTGGTATGTCTACGCTGAAGAAATAGCATTTTCCTGGGTTATGTGTGCTTAAATACGAAACTGACGCCTCAGAGTTTGGCAGACTGAAAGGATCCGATACCTTCAATGTCTTAAGGTGACACTGAAGATATGAAGACAAGCATAGTTGCCACGAGTCCCTTTCGGATACAATGGCTCTGAATGGAATATCAAAGTTATGAGTCTTTGCCGCAAAAAACAACTCAAGATGTAAGCTACCTGCGCTTTTTACTGCTGATGCAAGCCGTTCCAATTTACTGTTCTCTAGTAAAGTGAGAGCCATTTGCTTAACCTTGTTTGCCTTTACGTCTACACGGACAAAATTTTTTTCTACGGCTGCCAACGCCTTACCTTGAAAGAGACCTTCCGGTATGACAACCAAACAGCCTTCCTTATCTGACGTAAGAAAACGCAAGCTGTTTTTTACACCAAAGTCCACTAAATTCCTTATGTGATGTTGTTTTCTGTCGCTGGTTATTGTCCTGGAAAGCACATCGACGCACTCGGTGATGAATCTTGGACGATCCTCCTCCGACACACGACGCGCCATGGTCTTGACTACTGTCACTTTTTCCGGTGGAGAGAGCGACGGTTCGAAACAGAACTTCGGACCCAGTCCAAGAATCTTTTTGTACTCTTCGGGAACTGAAACGTCCCCGCAAACTTCTTAATATCAGCTGCCCACCTAACCTTTCGTCTCCCCCTAACCCGCTTGCCTTCTCTAGAAATCCAGTTAGTTGCCCTTAATGAGGTGGACCGCCAGGTGGCGCCGAAGAGAGCAAACGAATTCACATCGGCTCCATCAATCATCGTACCTAGCAGCGGTTAAAATCATGTGACTACCAGTGAAACTACGGGAATTGTGCAAGAAGACGTCAGGTACACGCTGACAGTACCGGCAAGATACAGCTGTTATATACCTTCCTCTTGAGGGATAGTGGCAATCTACCTGTCATAATTTGAGACTGCTTGCCAAACGTGCTCCACCCCATTCTTATTCTAGTTCCTTCAATCTCGTGGTTCGGCTCCGCGGTTATTACCTGCCCTAAGTAGACATAGTCTTTTACAACTTGAAGTGCACTAATACCTATCTCAAAGCGCAGCTCTTTCCTGAGGTTGTTGTGCATTACTTTCGTTTTCTGCAGAATAATTTTAAGACCCACCTTTCGAACAGGCTACTGAACAATCGACCGCATTCATACTATCAATCAGGTAATAGAGAAATGCTCAGAATATAACCAACCACTATGCATAGCCTTCATAGATTACGAGAAGGCGTTTGATTCAGTAGAAATATCAGCCATAATGCAGACACTGAGGAATCAGGGCAATAATGAAGTATATATAAACATCCTGGAAGAAATCTACAGGGGATCAACTGCTACCATTGTGCTTCACAAAGAAAGCAACAGAATACCAATCAAGAAGGGTGTAAGGCAGGGGGATACAATCTCCGCAGTGCTATTTACCGCATGCTTACTGGACGTTCTCAGAAGCCTAGAATAGGAACAGTTAGGGATAAGAGTTAATGGAGAGTACCTTAGTAACCTGCGCTTCGCCGATGACACTGCATTGCTGAGTAACTCAGGGGACGAATTGCAACTCATGATGTCTACTTACACATCGATAGTTGTGCCCAGTATCGCTTGACATGATTCGCGCTGCCAAATGCTACCCAAGAGCCCACTATCGTCGTCTCCAAAAGTGATCACAGACGGTTCAGAACCACCTTGTTCAATTGGAGCACCACACGCAACATTACTAGCAAAAAAACAATGTGAAAGCCACGTGCGCTACAATGCACTCATTCGCTTTCTGCCCTGAGCAATATGGCAACGCGTCAGCTTCAGCGACGGAGCCTCTCCAGCACTCCAGATGCTTTAGTACAACTTCCTTGCTCTCCAAGTGTGTTCGGTTCCAGGCTGCGTCCCTGTCTGGAGCCCCACTTCTGCCTCGCACTCCGATAACATATGTTTCAGGGCGCATAAAGCTTCACTGGGCTCGGAAACGTTCTGGTCTCAGCTGCCGCCACATGTTCGCTTGCTTTTTGTTCACTTTTTGGTGTCGTGGCGGAAATTTGCACCTGGCCCTTCATGGGTAATAATATTCTTAAACTTGAGGTGATCTTGCTCACCGTACGTCGCAGCCTTCGAGCCCCCTCGATGCCAACGAGCGAGATAGCTTGGGCGAGTGCCCACAATATGTAAACATCCTTGTTTTCGATTTCATCCACAAGTGAAATTCGTGATGCCTCAGTGGAGATGCGGCCGTTGGCAAAGTTGCGAACTGCCATCTGGGAGTTCCTGATAACCACTGCAGCCGTGGTGGTGGCCACGGTGAGCACGATGGCTACGAGGAAACAACAAAGTTTTTTTTAGACAATGCAGTTTACTGTTGCTGTATACCTGTTTCCGTCCCTTATTTTTTTTTTTTAGTGTCTGGCAAAATGTTTGTATGTTCATTTCTAGCTGAGAGGCTTTTGAAAGGCATGCAAATAATCTCTGAGAATTTCCAAGTACAATGGTAATCACGGTCGAACCACGTCCAGTGTACTGAGCACTAGGATTCCTTTGTTGCACTTATACACATTCTGCTGTCTGTGAAAAAGTGTTGCTCCTGCACTCTAATAAATACTGGAATATTTGGGGAGTAGTTTTGCTACACAAGAATATTCGTCATTTGACTTGCTTGCGTTTCCTTTCTAGAAAACCCAGCGCAGGCCAATTTCCTGTCAAGAATGCTATGCTAGTAAGATATAAAAATAAATGGCTCTCGGCAAATCATGGCTGAACTGCATTTGTGATAATTGTGACAAATGGGAAGGGGCGTTAGAATTATCAGCGTCAAATGAAACAGGAACAGCAGCAAGCGTTAATAATAATTTTCTAGTGCCCCCCCCCCACCGTCCAGTCATCATCACAGATATGTGCAGTGCTACCAAATAGAAGTGATGTGCACATATCAGTGGTGATGATTGAATGGAGCTCACTATACGATTTCTAATACTTGCCCCTGTTCGTAATTCATTTGATGCTGAAGGTACATGTATATATTGTCGCGGTACAACGCGAATAATACGCAGATACACCTTGGGACGACGAAAGCAGCGTGTCCTCAACAGCTCAGTCACAAGATCGTCTTCTTCAGCCTCGAGAGAAGCTAGAGGGCCACTACCTCGTGCCCACTAAATGCCCCATCATCGTTATCGTCCACATATGGACACGCGTCATTTGCCTCTCTCCCAAAGAGCATCACCCTGATGCGCAGTCTGTAATGCAGTTTTTTTTTCTAAATTAAAGTGTCATGCGATCACTCGCTGACGTAGGGTTTCATGCGGACTACGTGAACGAGTTCAGGATGGTGCTGGCGACGCCTTGTACTATACGAACAGTCGGGAACAACTTCGTAAGTGACATCGCTCAGTCGTCGCACAACTAGGTACGGTCCAAAGTATCTTCTTAAGAGTTTTTCCGAAAGTCCTCGTTTTCGTATGGCCGTCCAAACCCATACTTTGTCGCCAGTTTGGCAGACGACTGTTCTGCCGTGAGCACTGTAGCGGCCTGCATCGTAGTCTTGCTGCTGGCTGATCCGTAAACGTGCAAGTTGCCTAGCTTCTTCTGCACGTTCTGTAAATGTGTCGGCGTCCGGGACGATGTCGTCGCCTTCGTGCGGTAACATTGCATCTAACATGGTTCGTACTTCCCGTCCATGAACAAGGCTGAAAGGTGTCATGCGGGTCGTTTCTTGCTTGGCCGTGTTGTATGCAAACGTTATGTAAGGCAAGATTGTATCCCAATTTTTGTGTTCGACGTCAACGTACATCGAAAGCATGTCTTCAATGGTTTTGTTTAGATGCTCTGTCAGCCCGTTCGTTTGTGGGTGGTATTCGGTGGTCTTACCATGCGTTGTTCGACTCAGCATCAAAACATGGTCCAAAAGAGCTGCTGTAAATGCGGTTCCTCTGTCTGTGATTACGACGGTTGGTGCACCATGCCTCAGTACAATATTCTCGATAAAAAATCTTGCCACCTCCGCTGCTGTACATCTCTGGATAGCCTTTGTCTCGGCAGAACGGGTCAAATAATCCGTTGCGACGATAACCCATCGGTTGCCTGCAGTAGAAGTAGGGAGTGGGCCCAAAATGTCCATGCCGATCTGGTGGAATGGAGTCATTGGGACCTGTACGGGTTGCTGGAGGCCAGCTGGTTTAGTTGGCGATGACTTGCATCGCTGGCAGTCGAGACAGGTACGAACGTGGTGCTTCACGGCTGTGGTTAGTCTTGGCCAGTAATACCTTTGCTGTACACTGGCCAACGTTCTTGTGTAACCCAAGTGGCCATAGGTAACCTCGTTGTGGCATGCTTTCAGTACTTCGGTGCGAAGGGCTGCTGGGATGACGAGCAGATAGGCAGATCCCGTCGACGAAAAATTTCTTTTATAGAGTACTCCGCCACGTAAACAAAATGATGACAACGCTCTTGCGAAAACTCTTGGCGCCTTCCGAGAACTGCCATCCAAGTAGGTAATTAAGCCAAGCAACTCAGCGTCGTCTCGTTGTTGCTGCGCAATGGTGGTCGTGTCGAGGACACCGAGAAATGATGTTTCCTCCTCCTCAGGTAGGGTTGCCGACTCAATGGGTGAACGGGACAAACAGTCGGCGTCCATATGTCGCTTCCCTGACTTATGTACGACTGCTATGTCGAATTCCTGCAGCCCGAGACTCCAACGCGCTAATCGGCCGGTAGGGTCTTTAAGATTAGTTAACCAACACAGTGAGTGGTGGTCGCCAATTACTTTGAAGGGGGAGCCATATAAATACGGATGAAATTTCGTAACCGCCCATACCACGGCGAGACATTCCTTCTCAGTCGTGGAGTAATTAGCCTCAGCATGTGTTAACGTTCTGCTTGCGTAAGTGATTACCCTTTCTGCACCCTCTTGCTGCTGCACAAGCACAGCTCCCAGACCAACATTGCTAGCATCGGTGTGAAGCATCGTAGGGGCTCTCTCGTCGAAGTGGGCAAGGACTGGGGGTGTTTGTAGTCACTGGGGAAGATCGTTAAAAGCAGCTTCCTCTTCGTTATTCCACTCAAAGGTGACGTCTTCTCTTGTGAGGCGAGTTAGTGGTGATGCTATGCGTGCGAAGTCTGCGATAAATCGTCGATAATACGCGCACAGGCGGAGAAAGCGTCTGACAGCCTTTTTATCGGTCGGCATAGGGAACTGTTCTACGGCTGCGATTTTTTCAGGATCGGGACGAATACCAGCATGACTGACAACATGACCAAGAAATCGCAGCTCTTCGTAGCAAAAGTGGCACTTCTCAGGCTTCAACGTCAGGCCCGCGGACTGTATGGCTCGTAAGCCCACCTCAAGTCTCTCAAGGTGCTCGTCAAGCGTCGCGGAAAACACTATGACGTCGTCCAGATATACTAAGCATGTTTTCTACTTCAACCCAGAAAGCACGGTATCCATGAGTCTTTGAAAGGTAGCAGGGGCTGAGCACAAACCGAATGGCAAGACCTTAAATTCGTATAACCCATCTGGTGTCACAAAAGCGGTCTCTCGGGTCCACCTCGATTTGCCAATATCCACTCCGCAAGTCCATTGAAGAGAAGTATCGAGCATGTCGAAGTCTGTCGAGAGAGTCGTCTATACGCGGTAGTGGATATACGTCTTTCTTGGTCACCTGATTTAGCTTCCGGTAATCCACACAGAAGCGCAGGCTGCTGTCCTTTTTCTTAACGAGGACTGCAGGGGACGCCCAGGGGCTCTGTGAAGGCTGAATGACATCATCTTCAAGCATCACTCCCGAGTGAACATCCAGTCGTGTTGCCGGAGCCGTGGCCAGTGCCCGTCCCACTTTGTGAATGCCGGCGCAACGCTGCCGATTGGATCTGCCAGTCTGTCACTGCTGCTGAATGATGGTTTGACGGTGTTTTCTGCGACCATATCCATGGCGTTTTTCGCAGCCATCTCCATGGCCGTAACGGTGTTGCAGACGCGGTCCCAAGTGAGCTTGCTGTCGCTCATGGCCAGTAACCGGCAACATATCGCTTCGGAATGTAGGCTTGCTATCAGGCGGTCCCAGAGCGCTTGTTCCAAAAAAGTGCCAAAGTCACAAAATGGTGCTAATTTTTTCAGTTGTACGACAAATTCTGCGACAGTTTCTTGAGCGGCTTGCTTCTTTTGGTTGAATTGGTATTTTTCACTCACCACTGACCTGCTCGGAGAATAGTTGTTTTTCAGAGCAGACACGACTTCCGGGTACGACGACGGGCCCGGCATCTTGGGTATTAGCAGACTTCAGGGCATTACGTATGCGTCTTTTCTGATGGCGCTCAAAAACACATGTACTTTCTTGGCCTCGGCAATCTCATTAACTGTGGTGTACAACTCGAATCTTTCGACGAACACGTCGAAACTGTTGCTGCCGGGAGTGAATTCCCGTGGCTTGCTGAGAGCCATTGCCATCTTCAGTTTTTGTTCGATCTCATCCTCGTTGCCACTTTATTGCATCTACAGAGAAAGGCAAAGGCTTCACAGAACATCTTTATTAACGGCACTGCATGCTTGCAGCACGAAGCAACGGTTCCCACGGCAACAGAACAAAAGCCAGAATATATATGCTCACAGGCCACTCGCGCAAGTGTGATAACATGGTGACGTCACTAACAGTCTGTTCTTCGGCAATGTTTCTCACGCGCAAAAACACAACAAGGGGAAATGGTGCATGCGATAGCAACATGTTGTAACGAACTAAGACTTTCCGCTCTTTTTCATCTCGCCAAACAGAACGCTTCCGGGATAAGAAAAAATCACAGCATATCCATGAAGTAAATGATGATGATGGGGTGAAAGTTCTGGAGGTACATCAGTAAAACGTGAATCCTCTTGTTAAGAGGCCCTATGGTCCAACCTTACCTGAATATTTTAGTAATGTTGCCTTTGGGTGTCGCAAGAGCCAACGCCGGGCAGGTTGCATAGAGGGATTGGCAATGCAAAGGCAGCCAGAGGAAACGAATCATTTATATTTACAACGTGTGTACTGCGGGAATTGAGGCTAGCCCATCGCCTTTGTGCTGGCTCTGCCGCCTTTTCTGCCGTTCTCACGTTCCGACATGACTCCCCTCCTCCACTGTCTGCCGCGCTGGGAGAGCAAGGAGTGACGCTTAACCCCTTCTCACCCGGTAGCGGATGTCAACTCTGGCGCCACGCGCGGGGTCTCTCGGGACGTTTCGCGCGCACGCGTCGGGGAGCATGCCGGGGAGTGAGTCAGATTCTCCGGGACAGCATACCGTGAGCACGCATTCTCTTTTCTGTCCGTCGACTCCTGTTGTTTGGGGCTCGTCGGACTTTGCTGACGGCGTCTCGCACCCGAGGCGAACGCTCACCTTTTGTTGCCCCTTTGTGTACGCTTGGCCAAAGGGCGGTACGGTGTACTGGTGCATGGCCAAGCTACGTTGACCCGTGTCTCTTCTAAGCCAACGCAAGCACCTTTGCCCTCGCTCGAGCAAGCTGGCCTTGGTCCCGGTGTCTCCGTGAATCACTTTTACCACGGAGACGTGCTCGTGGCACCCTGTGTAGTGCTTTTCGCCCGTGGCGTGGATAAGCCCATTCGCTTTCCCGTCGCGCCTTTGCAACGGGCTGCAGTGCAACTTGGTGTTGCCACAGATAATAAAGTGTTGCGACCTTAAGCAGTACCGTGTTCTCGCCGCGGCGACAGTTAACGCGTGCCTTGCAGCTCGCTAAGACCGGACCTATGCTAGGGGCCGTTCTCCTTCGGGATACGTATTACTACAGTACAAAACGTGAACGAGGAAGCAGCCGAAGGCACATATACCGGCCTTTTGTAGGAAGATCATCTTGCCAGTATCAACGCCTCTTTTTATTCAATTCAATGCCAGTGCAAACGCGTGCTGTCCATCCGCCTTTCTTCAGAGTGTGGTCATGATGCAATGTCACAGGAGGGGTAGGGCTGGGTGCATCACGCGTGCTTTCGAGCGCTTTCCCACGGAAACTTAACAGACGTGTGTCTTTCTCCATTAACAGATGTGTGTCCCTCTCCATTATCATACGTCTGTCAGATTTCTTCCTTCGTGCTCCTTCTTTGTGACTGGAAGCAGTGCTGCCGTCGCCTAACAGCACATCACTGTGACGCATTCTCATTGGTTGCCCACGTAGCATTACGAACGGTGACACGCATTCTCAAAACACTGTATCGCTTACAGAGCCAGCATGACTGCGAGCGTTGTGATATGAGGAATGCAAAATGCCACCCCACGGATCTGTATACAAGTGAACAAAAATAAACACTTCATGCTATTCCCGTCGTGAGGCACTGCATGAAGGGCTCTTGTCCCCATGGCCGCAAAGCAGAGGCGAAGGCTGGGTGATGGGGGAGAGCAGGAAAGGGCCAGAGGCCAGAGAAGAGGGTGGTGAACAGCTGGATCGGGCACATCTGACTGGCATTGATGGAATGTTGGAAGCACAGCCAGTACTTACCTACGGAGCAGGAACCTGGAGGCTTACAAAGAGGGTGCAGCTTAAATGGAAGATGACGCAGCGAGCGATGGAAAAGAAAATGATAGGAAGAGATCAGAGTGGGTCAGGGAACAAACTGGGGTTAAGGATATCATGGTCAAAATTAAAAAGAAGTGGACATTGGCCGGGCACGTAGCACGTAGGCCGAATAACCGCTGGTCATTATGGGTAACTGACTGGATTCCCAGAGAAGGTAAACGCACGAAGGGAAGGCAGAAAGCTAGGTGGGCCAATAAGATTAAATAGTTTGCAGATATAAAGTGGAAACGGAAAGCACAAGACCGGGTTGATTGGCGGTACATGGGAGAGAAAAGCTTGTGTGGCGGCTCGTTCGAACATAGTGTAGGTAAAAGCTGTGCTGCAAAGTTAAGGAGGAAAAAACATGTTAAAAACACGGGGCCTTTGCCTTGCAGTGGGTGTAGTCAGGCTGGTGATGATGATACACAAATAAAAAATATCTTCAGGAGCACCAAATGGTGGTAAACCATACCATATGTTGTTTCGACCAGCAGTAGCTAATTTAAAAAAATCCTTGGTCTAAGTCACTTTAAGTTCTATGTGTACAAATGTACAAGCTGTGAATGTAATACCTAACATTAATCTAAACTGTTAAACCTTCTCTGGAATATCCTTCGAGGTGACTTCTACAATACTGTGTGGTAACACGGCACTGCTTTAAGGAAAGTGCATTTGCATAAGGAATGTCTGCAGATAGAATTCTTCATCGCATAATGCAAAGAGTTCTAGCATGCACATCACAGTTGTGTAATGGTGGTGCACATAGAAGACACCAGTCATTTATTTTTAGAGGGTGGCACAGATGGTTCTGTTGGCCAGTCCTTCCACAGACTGACTAGAATAACAAAGTGTGACAAGTGAAGTAGGCCACTGCTCCAGCTGGTGGAAGGAAATGTGTTCCAAGCAAGCTCTAACATTCCCCACAGGGCAAGGCGCGTCATGGTGGCCAGCCTGGTGGACCACAAGAGGTAAGGCACAGTGTGATAGTACCACACATAGAACTGGTAATGCAGTGACCGACTGAAGACCATTCCTATAAAATTGCAGGTCAGCAACGGCAGCAGCATTTCTGGAAATGGCTGTTAAGGAAACAACAAACATGTTCACCACTTTTTGTTCACCAAGTATGCAAGGATACGATCGGGGAACATCACCAGCACTTTTCCCTTGTTCGTGGTCCATTCGGTGAGCTTGAGATACCTAGGTAATAAAGATTATACTTCCTCAATGCTACCCTAATTATGATTAGTGCAAGCACTCTTTTTATCCCTAGTTTTACACTAAAGAAATCTTTTCTTTTATCCCTAGTTTTACAGTAAAGAAATCCCATCAGGCAAACCACACTGTGTTACAGCTTCAGCTTTGAACTGTTTGATTAAAGTGGTTTGTGATGCATTTTAATAATAATAATAATAATAATAATAATAATAATAATAATAATAATAATAATAAAACACTCGAACTTAACCACTCAGAAAGATGGTGACCACTTGGCTCCAAGCCTTGTTATCAAACTAAAATGTAAACCTGGTTCTCATCCTCGCATAAACACAACAAAAAATAGAAGCTCAAGTGAAGGAAATCAAAAACTAGAAGGAAGTCTGAAGGGGTGAACTGGAACCGCGGCAAAAAGTGCCAATACACCACCCTGTTACATAGAGTGCTGTGGCATCTTTAGAATTCTTTTTAGTGCCGCGGGAGCGCTTCAACATTTTTGAGCGCCATGGGAACACTTGCACTTTGACAAACGAGGACACTCATGAATTACAGTCGAAGGTACAAAAATATGCTCTATATGATGGGCTTTTCAGTAAAATGCTAAATATTGTTTGCAAATTGCCAAATGCAAAATATATATCAAATTTTTTTCTCAATAGGTATGGAATCTGGTTAGCAGAGTACTTATATATAATTTACTAAAATTCGTTAGACTCCTGCGTGATACCTGATGACTGGCGCTCTGCGAGAATAGTTACGATTCACAAGTCTGGGTCCCCTTTAGAATTAAAAACTTACAGACTAGTTTTTTAAACATCCACAGCTTGTAAACTGCTAGAACGCAGTTTATATAAAGCAATTATGACACATCTGAAGGATAATGATTTACTTCACGCTTTAGGGCTGGTTTACCCTGTATGACACATTTAGCTAAGATGACGTGCGAAGTGTAGTGAATATGAGGGGTCAAATTGATGCAGAACTTTTCAACTTTTCCAGAGCATTTGATGTTGTTCCACATACTGATTTAGTAACCAAACTGCATTCTATGGGCATTGAATTAATTATTATTCGTTGGATAGCATGTTATTTGTTCTAGAGGAAACAGTATGTTGCGGTTAATGATTATGTTTTTCATACACTGGATGTTCACTCGGGAGTGCTGCAAGGCTCAGTACTTGGCCCTTTAATGTTCCTAGTTGATCCGACTGTTTGCCGATTGCGTGGTATATGCTAGACTGACTGACCCTTCCAATCCCGTTCGACTCAACGGTACGTTGCACTCAATTAGCATATCGTACGAAACATGGGAATTGAAGCTTAATTATACTTCATAGACGGCATGCATTATATTTAGCAACAATAAAGAACCCTTAGACTTTTCTTGCATTATTAATAATGCAGAAAAAGAATTAAAAAAAAACAATCAAAAGAAGTATTTAGGTGTTACAATTACAAGCAGTTTAACTTGCAAAACACATATAGAAAATGTTTGCAGCAATGCGATAAAAAAGCTCACATTTTTTAAATGAAAATTACATCGTACCTCATCGACTGTAAAATTAACTGCATACAAAGCTCTCATCAGACCGAAATTGAAATATGCAGACTCAATCTGAAGGCCACATAAAAAATATATATTTGGGAAATTAGAGTGCAAAACCTGGCCTTGAAGTTCATATACACCACATACCCGCGTTTTTCAAGCGTCAGGTCAAACTGAAGAAACTGAAAAAACCAGCTAATCGCAGAAATGTATCTCGTATGTAGTTTTTCTATCAGCTGCACCACGGTCACTATAAAATACCGCGTGAAAACTACCTAACTGAATCCCATATGCGGTCTGGTCGTACAAATCACAACAAAATAGTTGAACAGCCATTTATAAATTTTAAAATGCACCAGCATTCCCTTTTTCCACATGCAATATCACTACGGAACTAATTAGCTGAAAAAGTAGTTAACGCTAATACAACAGAATCATTTGTTTAGTTAATCACTTGTACAGTTTTTAAATAACCTTTCGTTAGACGTAAAGTTATGTTTATGCTGAACAACTATGTTGGCAGTTTATTCTTACATTCACTTTCCCTTTTTTTTCTCATAGTATGCAATTTACCTCATGTGTTGAATTGTTGTATGTGAATGTTTTATCACTGTTATAATGTTGTGTGTTTGAAAGTGTGAAGCATATTTACTAATTTTCCTTTATTGATCGTAGTTTATGTTTACTCTACCAGTAATTTAGCGACTGTTGTAAATGCTGTTCCCACTCCTGCTTGGGCTCGAGTAGGGCCTGCAATATTTGTAAATAAATAGAAATATGCAACTGTCATGCTAGAAAAATAAATTTACAGCATTTGCATCAATAAGAGTGCTTGCGATCCGCATCTTGCACTTAAACAAGAGCTCCTGAGATATTAAGCACTCACGAGTCTATGGAGCCATCCAGACAGAACAGGCGTGGCGGGCATGCGAGCATAGCTGCATACTCGAAACGTTTCCCAAATCCATACACACTAATGCAGGCAGTGCTCCTGCAGCATACCCCTCTTACCCAAGAGTGTCTTTCATTCAATATAATGGTAGTTTCTTGACGTTGCATGTAGCATAAGTGATGAAGACGTCTTGTACTTTGCAATTTCAGTGCATGCTAATGCATTCCAGACCCGGAGCCCTCAGCCTTTCACACAGCCAGGGTCATTTCGGGGTGTTAAACAACAAAGCCAAACAGCGTACACCCGCCATTATAACAATATGGCCTAATATGAACCGGGCCTGACCGAACACTCGCCCGGCCCTAAGGCAGGGCCCATGCAGTGCTCTCAAGTGAACTCGCATTTCCAGGTGGGCATATTAAGCTTCTGTCCTCCATATTGCCTCATCTCAGATGAACAACATGGTTTGAGCTCTAAGCATACGCCGCTGAAGTTTCATTGCACCAGACTGACGGGCCCATTCAGTAGAGACTTTATTTGTTTTTGTGATATGAAACGAGCATCAGTACATTCCAACAATCAGGGGCGGAAGTGGGCTCTAGTATTGTGGAGCAGCTTTAAGAAGCAGGAATAATGTGGTTTTGGAGCAGATTCGAAGCAGTAAACAGGGACTTTTGAAGCAGATTTCTCGGGCCTCACAATTACAATTTTTGCTTTCTGGTAAACACAAAAAAAATTCAGTGGATTTAACTAAGCATGCAATGATGATCAAGCGACCAGACTTACCTAAAATTCACATTTATCAAACGTTACAACATCAAAGCGCAGCAACTCAGAAAAAGCATAAGCAGCCTTATTGACACCTGCTAGACCTCAGACGAAAGGAAAAATTTAATGTTGCAATGTTGCAATGTTCTAAATGTGATTGAAACACCCCATCCAACTGAACAGCAACTCAAGACTGGAGATGAGCTACTACATAATAACCCTAACACCCTAATTCCATTGGGCTCTATAAAAACAAATGTAACAAAATACTTATGTTTCGGTAATTGAAGTGCCACAGCCAACATGAGAACCACGAGGCGTGCCATCGCTAGGCAATTAAGTGAATTTTTATTGTGATAGCAATTATATGGACAGTCTCGACTGGTTTTTGCTGCTATCGTCGCTGCCACCGTCACTCACGTGTATATATATATATATAGATATATATATATATATATGGGAAAGAATGCGCTAGCCTCCTCTTTCTGTGGAATGCACATTGCCTTTTTGGCCGGGGTCGTATGCACGCGCTTATCTCGTGCGCGCAAGGGGTGAGGGCTTATGGTTGCCACGCTATTCGCCGTGAGATTGGGCTATGGGTGACAGCGCCGTTCTCGGGAAAGTGTGGATAGGCGATTGGCGGCGCGCACACAAAAATACATGTATGAGCCAATTGAGCAATACATGGGCAATACATGGTATGAGCAAATGAGCAATACATGGTATGAGCCAATTGTCAGTAGATAAAATGCCTTGACCACAGTTTACTGTTAATATCTACGCTGTTCTCTACTCAATCGGTGCCCAACGCCTATGCAATAATAACATTACCCTCAAGTAAAGCGCATTTTACCTTTCATAGGGATGCTCGCCCTGGGTGACTCTCTTCACGCTTTCGCACTAAATCACGCCTTTGCTGTGTTGTTTGTACGCGGATAGCTTGTATTCTGCCTGCTATGCACTGCTGTAGCGTGACTGAACTACTTACTTACATCTTTGTCGTCTGCATACTACAAAAAAAGATAAAGAAAGATCGAAGAAAGCCACCAATTGCACCTAATACATGTTCCCTTTTTTTCTCTCTCATGCTGTTCACCATGAAATGTGGGACAGTCGATAAGTCTAGTAAGGAAAGCTTAGTGGCTGACGACACTTTGCGCTATACTGCGTTTGCCACATGTACGCACATGTTCTTGCAGCAGTAAAAATATTATATGAGAGTTCAGCAGAAAGCTTTCATAGATGGATTACGTGCATGACGGTGCTAAAACAAAGGCTTGGTTAATGAGACAAGCATGTTTTTTTTTTTTTCAAGCAAAACTGCCTTTGGTCGGTCTGCCTTTGGTCTTACTACTGCCTTTGGTCGGTCACTAACAATGAGACTCAAATGCTGAAAACAATGTAAAAAAGATAAAATTTTCAGTAAAATTATACGAGATTATATATAAGGCATGCCGTCTGAATTAATTTTCAACATCTGGGCTTTTTAAAGCGTTTTTAAATCTAAGCAGGCGGTTGCCCACGGTAGCTCTGCTTTAAGTACAGTCAAAGTACCGAAGTCTCACAGTTAGTGTGATAGTAATATTTCTATATAGTGGTACCACGGCCAGATAAACACAAGTGAGGCTTCTCGCATGACCAATAAATTACAGTGTCGTAGCTGTACACCTACCAACAGCCATAGATGTTGGTAGCTGTAGGAAACTCGTGCTCCCCTTGCCCCCCCCCCCCCAATGGGGAACACGAGTTCCCCCACTGAGAAAAGTGAGGGGGGCTGAGCCCCCCCCACTTTTGACAGTGTTCACTGTCGGCTGCACGCTGGAAAAACCAACTACTAGGTAATCACTCATTTATATTGTTACAAGGAAATGAAAATGTTACCAGGGAATGTTTAGTATAGTAAAACTTTTCCTAAATTTCTGCTCTGACAATTGTCCTTGAATGCTCTTTGCGGTGCGGGCACCTAAGCGACTCGATTGATTGATATGTGGGGTTTAACGTCCCAAAACCACTATATGATTGTGAGAGACGCCGTAGTGGAGGGCTCCGGAAATTTAGACCACCTGGGGTTCTTTAACGTGCACCCAAATCTGAGCACACGGGCCTACAACATTTCCGCCTCCATCGGAAATGCAGCCGCCGCAGCCGGGATTCGAACCCGCGCCCTGCAGGTCACCTAAGCGACTCTTTTGTGCCTTGTACTGTAGTCTTGCCTAGTGGGCTCAGTACAAGGCGCGACAGCGTCTTGTACTTTTTTGTTATGGATGAAAACGAATCGTTTTATGGACCCGTCAGAGCATTTCTTGCTTCAGGAAAATTGTTTTCTTTCATGAAAAGTGAACAGCATCATCGCTGCTTTATCGAAGCTGCTGTGAGCCAATGATTGTGACGAATCTTTTTAAATGCTTTAGTTCTGCCATACTATAAGCGTCACAGAAAGGTTTCACCTTTAGTCTCTGATAAATCTGATCAGCCTTGCTTATGGTAACTAGGAGCGATGACAGCAGTTGGCAAAGTGGCGAAGAATAAGGCAGTGGACTCGAGTACTGTGGGAAGCTCAGCTTCTAAGCTTACCCTTTAACTTGACCCACTAGACCAGGAAGAAGGTGAAAGACCCTGGTTTTCTGCACGATGGAGGCCTAATTAGGAGTCGGACTAGTTAGTTTTCATTCAACTTTAGTTGTCTTTGACAGCTAAAAATACAACTATGACAGAAAAAAAGCACACACGGGCAGGGCTGCTTAGTTCTCTCTCTGTCCTTCAGCAAGGATGAGCTCACAGAGATGTACACGCACACATACACTCTAAAACATTTTCTGAAGTAACTGCGCAGTTACGCGGAGGACTCTTTGCTTCTCCAAACAACAAAATGCGTGCAAAAGATTGCACACAGCACTGCAAGGGGGCGCTTTCCTCCTTGTGAAGATGTTCGTGAGTTGATTGATATGTGGAGTTTAATGTCCCAAAACCGCCATATTATTATGAAAGACGCCGTAGTCTTTGACGCCGTAAATTTCAAATACCTGGGGTTCTTTAGCATACACCCAAATCTGAGCACACGGGCCAACAGCATTCCCGCCTCCATCGAAAATGCAACCATTGAAAAGCTGATTACATATACAGGCTGTTTCACGTAACTTTAGTCAGAGTTTAAAAATATGCCGAAACATGTAATTACGACGCGACCAAACGCAAGTTGCTTACCGTTGCCTGGAGTTAGTCGGACTATTTTTCGTGTTGTCAAATATTGTTCAATTAGATATGTTTAATTAACTAACTTTTCAAGAAAGGAACATAGGTAAGAAAATTCGATAAGACAGTTTTGAACTCTATATCTGTTAGGTATTAGTGTTTTTCTGCTAATTACAAATGCTTGCAAAATACAAAAGATACCACGTGACAAACCCGCTCGTGCGCCAGTGCGCACAATGACTCTAGTGCTTCCTAACGTTCTGCGTACAAACGACCATAGCATTTGCCTGTGCTGTCTCAGCAGGGCCACAATTACAGTGGTGGCATTACGATGAACACGTTTTGCTATCGGCGCCAAAAACGATAACCGCTGTGACTGCTTATCGCTGTCATGAACCGGTGCGAGGGAAGCTTGGCGTTTGTACACGGAACGTTAGGGAGCACTAGAATCATCGTGTGCACTGACGCGCGAGCGGGTTTGTAACATGGTATTTTTTGTTTATTTAGCGGGCATTTGTACGTAATTATGTGTTCCAACATATTTTTAAACTCTGGCTAAAGTTACCTGGGACACCCTGTATATCCTGGACGAGTGAGGTAGGTTGTTGCCCCCCCCCCCCCCCCCTCATCTCGCGAAAGAGTTGGTGTGCCACTGCCAACAAAGTGGAAGTGCATATTCTAGAGTCAGTTTCTTTTTGTTTTGTTTTTCTTTTTACAATTGAGTGGCTATAAAACACTGCATTCACACACCGTTTAATAGTTCTCATGTTTGGAACGATGCCAAGAGCATTTTGTTATGTGCTTGAAGCAGAAAGCGGCACCCACTCTGAAATTATTCTGGAGAATGGAAGGTACGACGACAATAAACATCACAGTGAAAAGTTACACTTGCCGATCTTATTACAATGCATTAGCAGTCGAGCAAGACCAAATGCTTTCCTACGTTGTTTCACGCATACGTAGAAACAGTTGCACTTGCCCTGACAAGACCGGACAAACCACATTTTGAGAACATGCATGATGTACGCGCACATAGAAACAGGACGTAGCTAGCAGGCGGTGCATGGAGCAAACCACACTTTGCCGTTTCGACCAGTTGCCACCAGGCGGCGACTCTACTTGATCTTGCGGCCAATCGCGGCAAGGACCAGCACGCAGCTCGTGCCCCCAGAGTAAGAGGGAGCTTCTACAGGATGCGCTCTCAACACACACACAAAAAAAATAAAACGGTCTTCACCCTTTTGGCAGAAGTATGACTTTTTATTAAGATAGGAATTATATGGACAATCAATAGGTTTTCGCTGCCGTTGCCATGTTTAGCGTGCATAAACTACAAGTTGGTATCAAACCCTGCGCATTCTACGTTCGACCCACGCGTAAAATTGCTCAAGCTGAGGTGGTGAGCGCTGCTCAAGCAGAGATTCAACGAGACGGCCAATCTTCATCTCTCGGGGGCCGCACGCGTTAGCATCCCACTGCATGTTAGAACTGCCATTGAATGTTCAAGCAGAGAGGAAACACGCCGCCCGTCCTGAACGAGCATGAAAAGACGCGGTGGAAAGGGGGGTCACTCGAGCAGCAGCCGTGAACTTTGATTGTAATCAAGGGCGTGGTTGCAATAGCTGGTGAGCACAATATCGGCACACGCTCCTAAACCGTTCGACTTGGTGCGCTCTCAACGGGAAGAGATTGTGCAATAAGAGCGTTTCTCCCTCGAGCAGCCGCACTTACTGTCTTACACCAGCGTTTTGTAGTTTGAATGTCGCGATGTTGGATCCAAAAGAGTTGACTGTCAGCCTTAGTCACGGGGTCGTGACGTCAACTAAGGCTCTAGAAGCTGTTTTCATGAGTGAAATATTTGGGCTAACCTGTGCCCGGAAAACGAAACCTCACTATACAACAATACAAGCTGTAGACTTATAGCAGCGAACATAAAGCGTCAGCATTTTTTGTATGCATTCGAAGATTCCAGGGTTATCGCTAGCGGACGGGTAAGTTCCAGAACAAACTGTAATGTACGCATTGTGCGCGTAATTTAATCGAAAGGTTCTAAGATTATCTAGATGGTCCGCAGTTATACAGGTGCGGTTTGCGCAAAGTGGCTTGTGTATTGATGCGGTAACAAAAAAATGCCGTCATATCCACGAAGTGAATGATGATGAGTGGGCGAAGCTCCGGAGGTAAACCTGGTAAACCATGAATCCTCCGTACATTTTGCCCACTCGATTTTATTGCAACGCTCCCCCTAGCGTACGTCACCGCACTATATTGAACGATGACACGCACCATATGTGGCATCATTCCTATTTTATAACACCTCGCATCTTTCATAATCAACTACACTTACCGCCGTCTAGTTTATAACATCTTGCATCTTTTGGACGGACGGACGGACGGATGGACGGATGAATGGACGGACGGATGGACGGATGGATATGGCTGTACCCTTTAGATCGGGCGGTGGCTAGCGTAATACTTAGAACTGAACGAGAGGTGTTTACATACAGGGGACGCACAGCCCACGCCTTAAGGAGCTTCGCTCCTAAAATAGAAAGAAAGGAGCGCGTGCGGCATCACCATTACAACATTACAAATTGTTGCTATTGCAGTCATCAGCTCGCTGGTGACACTGATTTTTTTTAGTTTATATGGCGAAAAACTCGCCGCACCGTTGCCAACCGACCGTCGAGCACGGCACGTGCTCGACGGTTTCTCAAAAACGCTGGGGCGAGTTCTTTGTAACACCACTGCTGTCTTTATAGTGTGACTAGCAGCTTTGCTGTTGAAAGACATATAGAGTCGCATAATGAGGTATGCAACAAATGCCACTTTAACAAAAATCAAGCATTGTGTTCACGCGGCGAAATGATCATGCATGATCCGAAATACGACGTTTGATATGGGCGTGGTTGCGTCCTTTGTGTAGCCCTCACGTGTTGCTCGGCTGATGGTAAAACTCTCGACTAAATTTGGTGTTGCACTTGCATATTGCCGTTTAGGCGCGGCTTGGCGCGACTGGCACAGCACTTCGACCCCAGCAATAAGAGAACAGGGTAAGTCCTATACCCACCATGTATTTCAGACCAAATTTATGTACCTTTTACTCCATAACTATAAAAGTTACATCAATTATTTTACTATCATTGTGATCATAAGTTATTACTCTTCTTACAGGGGCATAATTATCACTGAAGCTTGTAATGCTAATTTTTTGTAGTTTTTTTTTTAGATTATGTACCCGACTATCACCGGTCATTCGATATTAATTGTGTGAAAAAAAAAAGGTACTTAAGCATAGAATAATAATTCTGTCACTGTATATTCTCTCGCACATTCGCTAAATACTGGCTGAAAACTATGTTTCTAGATACAGTGGTTAGTGAGAAAAAGGTGCATAAGTACAAAAAGAAAGCATGTTTTGCAATAATCACATTTAAAGCAAAAAATATGCTTTGCTTCAAAAATACCACACAAAAAAAAAACGCCAATTGAACAACATTTTTAATAGGCACCAGTTATATATACTCATCACCAATACCACTTTCTCTTTTAGTTGTGGTGTCTGGCCTGGCGGGCCTCCTTTGTCACCTGCTTCACAACCCTGTCAGCGAATTACTGTCGAAGCAGGTCAATTGAGTGTAGGTCCTGCAATATGTAGCGACCTGGCGAAATTCCAAATGAGTTCAGCACATTCACACGATCTATAAGTATTACCACCACTAAAGGTGATTACAGCGTCAAGACTGCATATTTTCAGTGTAAGGTGTCCGAGAAACAAGTTTTTTGGAGTGCGCTCCCGCACGACATTGTTGAAAGACTCGTTGGGGTTTTGAGTTTTCCCATGGAGGCATTTCGCAGGTAATTTGGGATTGGCAAGTTGCTCATAAATAAGCCTCAAGAACAGATGGCGTAAGGTGGTCTTTGTGAATGTATAGTTCACCACTGAACTGGGCTTTATTGGATTGGTATCCGTTGATGCCATGTGGAAATATGTTGCCCAGAGAGCCTTTCACATGTCCTCTAAGCTGACTGTATTTCTTCTATTGGCTAAACCAAAATACTTTTGTACTCTGCGAACAACGCGCGCGGAAAAGCACCCGCAGAATACTTTACCTGCGACTAAACATTGACTCAGCAGGTGAAGCACTTGTTGCCAGAGCAAATATCATTCCCACTTAACTTTCCAAAAAATTAGTGCCCTTCATTTCGGCGTGTTTTTGGCTGCCCACATGTGCACTCAGACGAACCGTACTTAAGGGGGGTGAAGCAGGCCGCCGCACAAGTTTCGAAATATGCGATTTTTAGACAGAAAAAAGTAACATTACAACAAAAAAATGTCTGATTCTGCTTCAGAAAAAGCTGCAGATTTCAAATCGCACAAAAAGAAAAAGGATTTTTTTCAATATTTTTGCTTTAAAAATTTCATAACAGCTTGACATTTCTCTGTAGTGGCCCTTGAATAAAGAAGAAATATCTAAAAAAACAAAGAGGTCAGCACTGATATAAGCAGCTTCCTTGTTACCACAGGCACTCACAAAGTCTCATGGGTGCATGCATGCTTACATATGTAATAAAGGCTAAGAAAATTCTCTGGCAATAGACTCACCGAAACCACTTTGGCAGAAAGCACAGAATGATGACAAGGTGAAGAGCCAGGAGTGCCAGGTGAAACGTGCGGTTTACAAACAGCTCTTCAGGCAGGAACCTCCAGTTCACCGTCCACTCGTACAGGAACACTCGGCCCAAGTTAAACGCCCCCATCATGTATGAAACCGGGTTGGAGAGCAGGAATGGCAGAGCCAGGACCAGCTGACAACAAAGATGACTTGTTACTCGGAGCACCAGAATATTCATGTCAATGCAATACCTGAACAAGGCCACACAGCCCAATCAGCAGGCATGTCTTCACAAGGCCTCGAGTAGACAGCAAGACGAGGAACAATGCTGGTGCAAAGAGCAGGATGTTCATCTTCACGGAGACAGCCAGGCTAGCAGAAAACGAGAGAGTTCAAGTGCAAACATATCTGCCTTACACTGAGTGAAATAAAAACACTGAAAATCGAAACAGTTTTTTGCACATAAGTAAAGTACAACTTGACAATTCTGAAAACCACTCCATCAGTGACACTTCGTAAGCTAGAAAATGCACAAAAAGGAAGTGCAGGTCAAGATGCCACCTTGATATTTCTGTACCATGATGTCATAAATTTCAAAGGCGTCTACTGGAACATACTTAGCTAATACATTATCATGTGTGGGTGCTATAGACCTAGCATACGAAGTTTCCAAAAATTTCAATCGAGCTAATGTTGTGAAAATACCAAAAATATATTTTTAAACTTTTGACGTCAACTGCGGAAATTTTGGCACAAAATTTAAAGATGCAACTTCAACCTTGATTTTCTCTGCTAATAATGAATTTATAATAGTGAAACATATGGCATTAGAGTACTCAGAGTGCAGTTTGTCAATTCAAACCTAGTTATTGTGTCTCTTTAGTGTCCCCTTTGAAGAATACCGGCAGAACCCTACTACTGTGTGAAGCTGGCTGTGATGAGTGTAGTGCAACAGCGTGATATTGTCAATGAGGTGTCCTGGGTGCGGTGTTGTAGTAATGTTGCGAATGACGTGACATGACAACGGCACCACACAAGACACATGCATCACAAAAAGAAGGACGACATTGGTAGGGCACAGCGCATGGCGAGCGGACGAGAGCCAATGAGAGGGTGGCAACGAGACAGGTAAGAAAACTACGATGGGCTGGAGTGCAAGGCAGTGTGACCCGCAGAAGCCAGAGGGACCCGGCACTGTTGTCAGGGTCCGTGCTGTCGGAGTCGAGTTTGAGGGGTCTTCAGAACCAGGCTCTCGTGGTTCCTTCTGCTGCCAGTCTCCACTCAATACACAAGGGCAAAGAGGTTACCAATCTGCTGTGCTTAAGGGCACACAAAAACGTCACTTCATCACATCAATGACTTCTGAACCTTCCTTGTCTGCCCCACAAGTGCCAGCACCGCCAAAATGTCAGCGACAACTTCACCGTCCCAGCCACTGGTGACTCTTTTCTCTCTTTGTTCCATGCAAGTTTTAGCATGTTTTGGTTGCTCATATTTTTCCTCGTGTGTGATGAAGCTACGCTTTTGTGTGTGTGTTTCAAGAGGGCTCCTTGCTTTTCTGGTCAGAGCCTCAGTTGACCAGAAACACTAAACCGCATCACACAGGCCAAGTTGCATTGTGCTTTTTGATGGCATATACCAGATGCCTTGCACTTGACCATGCAAGCATGCTTCACATTCACCATTTGAAACACTGGCATTTTTGGTCAGTGTCAGCGCTAACAAAGATGACATTCAAAAGTACCGCAGTTTTATGTGGCGTCGAAGCTGTGAAGAGATGCCCTATCAAGAGGCACCATTATCGATACTGAATGCACGGCGATTTTAATAAGTGGACCAGAGTCAAGGGACAACAATGGTTGCACGTGGCACCAACAGGCAAGAAAGAGTGTTCCACACTCGCCGCAATGGCAATAGGCTGTGCTAACTGATGCTCCCACATTTAAATGTACATGATATATGCCTTCTATAGTGAACAGAGGAAGCTCAGTTCAAAGGTAAAGATCCTGACAATGGCGAGTCATCTTTTAGTCTTTCTAAAACGGAGAGGCCAGGTTGTGCGCCAAGTTAAGATCTTATATATTTTCTGTTCAAGCAATAAAGCTTTCAGTTTTGAGTAAGCACTTGTGGTGTTCACTTTCCTGTCTTCGTCCTTCTTTACGCTACTTTTACGCCAGTATGAATTTCTTCTAATAACATACCCTGTACTTTTCTTGGCATCATTTTCTTTTAATTCTCATTAATGTAGAATCGAAAAAAAAAAATACAAGCCCTTAAATTTATGAATATGAGATCATGCAATTTAAGCTGTTGATGTCATGACATGCATTCAGCAAGAAGCTGCCTTTTGCGAGAATCGCGATGGGATGGAGTGCACGAAAAACAACTGCAGCTGCCAGATTTTCACATATGCAAGTTCAATCCAGCCATACAGCATGCTCTGAGGAACTGCGATGTTTGTGGAGAGCTTTTAACAGGCGTTATGATGAGCCAAATGGCATTGGAACACCCCCCATGCTCGAATGGTGGGTGTTCCTGGAGTGAGGCTTCACAGTGTGTATGAGTCAAGGGACTGGTAGAATTTCGCCGTCGGCTGCTCCTATCTCAACTTTGAGGATGTTCAGTATTTATTGTCCAGTGGGGCTCTTCGATTTTCCACTTATGGCTACCCGCGGGCTGCCAGAGCCAGCCAGAGCGTGCTCGTTTTTCTTAGGCTGCTCCGTCCACCCCCCCCCCCCCCCTGCGGCGCACTTCCGGTTGACGTTTGTTTTTCTCGGGTGGGTAGCCCGAGGGTCGTGGGACGCTTCTAGGACAATTTAGTCTTGGAAGCTCCCTGGAAGGTTTTGGGCGGGTTTTGGGCTAGCAGACGCCGAAAAGGTACGGTAGGCGCTCGGCGCCATCTTTGAGAGGACTTGTCGGATTACAATGTGGGCACTTGAAGACTGCGCCTTCGCTTGTCATTACACACGGCGTTATCTTCTAAAGTCTGTCCCGCCTTGCAAGATGAGGCGATTACGAGTGGAGGCGAGTGTTTGGAGCTACTGTTCATCACTATTGTTATGTTTCCCGTGAAGCTTCCTCCTGAGAACAACGCGGCGAACTGTTGCCTGCTGGTTGCGTCGCGCACATGCCTCAAAAGTTGTGTACTAGTTCATATGCGAGCATAGAGACAACTTTGGAGTTATTTTTTTTGTAGCAGTCGAGACCTTGGTAGTCGTTTGTGGAGCCGTGCGTGCTTTCTGTGCACTTAGCGAAGACGATTGTGGTCGAACTAGCTCGCTCCTTTGTATGTTTGTGTGCGTGAACCTCTTAGAACCTCTGTTCTTACTACTCGATTGATCTTTGATGGTGATAGAAGGCCCTAGATCACAACTCTTGGTGATGCTCGCTGGTCGCGAGCGGCGTGCGAAACTACTTCGATCTATGGGCCAGCATATGTGGTATGATGTTACACGATACGATGCGAGAAAAAAAAAAAAAAGGAGAATGAATTCAGAAATGTATACATTCTTTCATTACCCATTTTATCGTTGGCTTTGTCTTGTTTCACTTCTTCATAATAATGCCGTGCAGTATGTACTATGACCTAGTAGGTCAAATCAAAGCTGATATACATGACATTTGTTAAGTACCATTATGACAAGAAAACAGGCCCAGGCAAGTTCCAAAACGAGTCCGAAACGTGTCATGCAGAAGTTTATTTTATATACGCCACGCACTTGTGGTACCAATACCTACGCAAGTCTAAACTCTAAACTTTAGACAAAAACGTAAGTTGGTCAACGCATGCTTGCGACGCATACTACGCAATAGCTGAACAGGTATATATCCTCGAGCTCTTTTGGCGACATGATCACTTTCGCGTGATTTCGCGTCGTGTTGTGCACTGACTGATACATGTACTAAAAAGACGTGAGCTTGTTAAGCCATCAGCATCGCAGCAGCACACCTTGCATCGTTCTCGAGGAGGGGTGCACCAGCTGGCCGTTTCAGACGCGGCGCCTGATGGTGCGAGCGTACGAAGTCGTTCCCCAAATGCGTACGCTCGAGGATATTATTTCAGCTTTTTGGCGAGCTTAGCTACGTATTTCCAAATGGACAATGTAGGAAAAAACCAACGTGCACGCGGCGCATCGTTTCGTTTGCTGCAATGGCGGTAGAGTTTGTTTGCGTTTACGCTGGCTGTCCCAGTGTTTGATTTTGCGATGTTCGGGCAGCTTCGAGTTGTCTCGGGTTCCCCACACACGTGACCACAACGTTATTGCCAGTCCAGACCGGAACTAGCTGACTGATCTCTGGCTAGCTCTGGCTGCCAGAGAGCTGCCAGAGGCCTGAATATCGAAGAGCCTTAGTGACGAACTGAGCCAGGCTAGTGTGCCGTGCACTAGCCTGGCTCAGTGTCCTGGCTCACTAGCGTGGCTCACTAGCCTGGCTCAGCATCACTCCACGGGGCACTACTGTCGCTGGTGCCGGCATAGGAAATGCCACTTGTGGCACCTTTGTGCACCGGGAAGAAAGGCTGCGACGTCGAGTTTCCACCGAAGATGGACCTGGGACCACCATATTGTGCGCCTCTGGCTGATAGGCCACCCATGCTCAATTCAACGCCAGATGTCCAAGGACGTGCAGTTAGTATGATGCACCCATTAGCGGCGTGTTGCGTTGTGGCACAACTAATGCGGCTGCAGCCAAGCGGAGGTTCGGGCTTGGACCCGGGCAGACGCTCAAGTGCCGCAGTAAAGCGTCTTTTCACTGGACTACGGCTCCTCCTTCGCGCTGCCGCCATGCACTCGAGTCATTGAGGGGCGTCCATTCCGAACCTCAAACACCTTCCCTCCTTAGCTAGTGTGGAAGCTAGTCGAGTAGTGAGGAAATTAACTCAAGCCATCATAGTTGCCTGGCCTGCGACCACTGTTAGACAGCATGGGTGGTCAGCCGTAGCAGCGACAAGACGGGCTCGGAACACTCCGCTTGCTCGAGGCATGATTTGCCTTATGCGACAGCGTTGCCGGAGCAATACATATTTCGAGTTGTGTGTGTGTGTGTGTGTAGGTGGTGGTGCTGGCTAAATGACCCTAGGAAGTGGCTACTTAATTTGGTGAAAACATCGTTCCCTATTTCCCTGGGCCTGGCCTCTAGGGACTGCGAAAAGACAAAAAGCAGTAGGTGAATGCCTGAAGAGATTCATTTCTGTTTCGAATGCTCATTCAGAAAAAAATGTAAATAAATTTCTCATACTCCTCAGTCCGGTCCTCTCTAACGGGCAGCTCCTCTAGAAGACGAGGTTTGCGACCGCCTGCCTTGTCGCCAAGACCTCAACAAAGGCCACCATACAGGCTTTGTGAATCCCAGGGTGGCTATTTCTTGTCAGAGAGAGGAGACCTCGGCTTAGTACGAAGGCATGAATAAGACAAAAATGAATCGATCATGCTTTTTCATGCCATAGTGCTCACCAGAAACTCTACAGATGATATGTGAGAGCACTTCTGTCACCTGCTTGAGCTTCCGGATAGTCAAGGTGTTATTTGGATGTGAAAGCCTAGGAACTTTCTCTGGGATCCAGCTCGAGTATCAGTGATAGGAGGAGTTGCAATAGTATGTGATATGCATATGAGAAGCAGCTTAGGAAATCAATGAATTGTGCATGTGGTTGTGTGATGCTTGTGGCAGTTTGTAAGGTCTCTTCAATATCAGTAGCACTACTGTGGGTGGTTGATAGAGCAATGTCTGCTTAGCTCTTTCGTTACCACGCCTATTCAAATCGATCACCGGTAACTGATGCTTTGGATCGTCGATTTAGGCACGCTTAATTTGTTTCTCCTGAACCCAGCACTTTCCAGTAGTTAGTGTAGCCACTGAACTGTCATAATCAACTTGAATATGCCCACTTTGGTGACATAGTCATTGTTGACAGACATTTGCGCGAACCAATGTGCATGTGTTGTTAGGAAAATATTGTTACCTGATTACGGCTGACTGAAAGAGGGCATAGTGGGGCATACCCAAGAAAAGTGCCTCAGACTGAAAGTGAAGAAGTGGACGTTGTTGGTGAGCTGCGTTGTGGCTGCAGACTGACAACTGTTATTTTCCATGTAACATTTTGGTGGAGGTGCTGGGTACTCTTCTGACAACGGAGCTACGCAGTGGACGCCTCCTTAAGTCTGCTACCATGGCTCTGGGTAAGAATACGGCTTCGCCACCTACCTCAGCAACGACAGCAACCCGGTACGTCGCCCTAACGCAACCCCGTGATACCGGTACTTTTACTGGAGAGTACAACGCGAATGTGGACAAGTGGCTTAGCATGTACGAGCGCGTCAGCAAGCAATATGGCTGGGACCCGACCGTTATGCTTGCCAATGTCATTTTCTATCTTGACAAGAACTCTCGGATTTGGTTTGAGACCCACGAGCACGAAATCACAAGCTGGGAAATGTTTAAACAACAGCTACGCGACCTCTTTGGCAACCCGTTTGGTCAACAGCTTGATGCCCGAAAGCAATTGGCTGTACGTACACAGATGTCCACTGAGCCCTACATGACTTATATTCAAGACGTCCTTAGCGTTGTGTCAAAGGGCTGATCCCAACATGACTGAGTCCGACAAGATTTCGCACGTTTTAAAAGGAATCGCCAACGATGCGTTCAACGTGCTTGTATTTACCAACGTAACGACCATCGACGTCGTGATCAAAGAGTGCCGCCGTCTCGAGCAGGCGAAGAGTCGACGCATTTTGCAGCAGTTTCAGCGCTTACCCAACACCGCGGCAACGTCGTCTTGCGAAGCCACTCTTTGTCATCCGTCTACAACCAAAGATGTGACGCGCATCGTCCGACGTGAACTCGACGCCGCTTACCCGGCTGCCAACAAACCGACGTTGCCCGACGCCTCAACGCCAGCTGTCGCCTTGATCCAGGCTGTTGTCCGCCAGGAATTCGCTAACCTTGGTATCCTGTCCACTGCGCCCACCCTCGATAATACTGGTCCCTCAATAGCTTCTGTGGACATGTGACGTCGCCGTCCGTACTCTATTCGAACCAGGAACCTGTCTGAATGGCGAACAGGTGATGATAAGCCAATCTGCTTCCGCTGTGGTCGCGCAGGACACATCGCTCGTTACTGCCGCAGCCAATGGCCATCTATGTCTTCTGGCTCGTACCCCGCTTACAGTAACTCATTCCGTCCACCAAATCACCGTTATCCGACCCGCACTGAGTCTACAGCATTTACTGCCCCTGAGGACTACGGCCACCCTGTCCCGTCGTCGCCACCGCCTCAAAGCTGCCCTTCTCGTTCAAATACGCATCGCCGCTCTCCCTCGCCATCGTTCAATCGCCGCATGTCCCCGGAAAACTAGGCTGCGCAGCTTCTGGAGGTGAAGCTGCCCTGTCGACCTTACCCAAATCTCCTCTGTTGCCCTTACCTTTGAACCGGAACACCCTAGAAGTATATGTTGATGGCACACCTGTTGAAGCTTTGATAGATACGGGCGCTCACGTCTGTATTATGAGTTCGCGTTTTCGTCGTCGCATGAAGAAGGTCCTCACGCCCCCCTTGACCAGTGTCGTCCAAGTTGCAGATGGTGCAACAGTCCCTGTCGTCGGTATGTGCACAGCTCAACTTACCATAGCCGGTCATCAAGTGGTCGTCCTTTTTACCGTGCTTGCAACATGTCCCCACGACCTAATACTAGGCCTCGATTTTCTTGCTGCCAATTCTGCTCTGATTGATTGCTTTGCTGGTGTGCTCCGCCTTGAACTGTCACAAATCAGTGCCGCCCCGTACCAACCAACATGCCGATTATAATGCAGCGACTTTGTTCGCCTGCCCTCTAAAACTGTGACGTACGTCGATTTCCTGTGCTCACCAGCTGTGCCAGACAATGACTATTACGCTACGCCCCTCACCGACGTACTCTTTGCGCACAATGTTGCAGTGCCCTATACGGTGCTCAGCATCACAGATAACAAAACTTGTCTACCTCTTGTCAATTTCGGCTACATGAATCATGTGCTTCCACAAGGCATTTCTGTGGCCCACCTGTGTCCGTTGCTCGATTCACAAATTGAAGTACTTGCCTTAGACACACTTGTTTCACCGCAGCGCACATCACTCGCAACACATTCGGGCAGCCATCAAATTTTAGACATGGTCGCCACTGATCTTCCGCCTCCGCAAGTTGAAGCCCTACAACATCTTCGCGAGGCCTACCAGGATATTTTCGATTTTGGCGACCGACTTCTTGGGCAGACGTCCTTTGTCCAGCATGGCATACACACAGGTGATGCCAACCCTGTTCACCGCCGTCCCTACAGAGTGTCTGTTTTTGAGTGGAGCATAATTCAGAAGGAGGTGAACAAGATGCTAGCGAAGGACATTACTGAACCATCCTCCAGTCCCTGGGCATCCCACGTGGTATTAGCTAAAAAGAAGGACGGATCGTGGCGATTTTGTGTGGACTATCACCACCTTAACAACATCACCAAGAAAGACGCATACCCTCTGCCCCGCATTGACGACGCCCTTGACTGCCTCCGTGGTGCCGCCTACTTTTCTTCCATCGATCTTCGTTCTGGTTATTGGCAGATTGCCGTGGACCCCATGAACCGAGAGAAGACGGCTTTTGTAACACCCGATGGCCTCTATTAATTCAAAGTCATGCCTTTCGGCTTATGTAATGCCCCCGCCACCTTTGAACGAATGATGGACTCCCTGCTCCATGGATTCAAGTGGTCTACGTGTCTTTGTTATCTGGATGACGTGATTGTGTTTGCTCCCAATTTTGAAGCGCACCTTGAGAGACTGTCGAAAATTCTTGATGTATTCCGTCTCGCCGGCCTTCAGCTGAATTCATCTAAATGCCGGTTTGGTCGCCGTCGCATTACAATACTTGGACATATTGTTGACGCTTACGGCGTACAGCTTGACCCAGAAAAAGTTCGAGCTGTGAAGGACTTTCCTGTGCCAAAAACCGCCAAAGATGTCCGTAGCATTGTGGGGCTCTGCTCCTATTTTCGGCGGTTCATCAAGAACTTTGCAGAAATCGCTCGGCCCCTAACAGATTTACTCAAACCAGATGAGACGTTTACCTGGGGTCCCTCGCAAGCAGCTGCATTTTCCGACCTGACCACTTTGCTCACTTCTTCTCCTGTGCTGGCTCGATTCGACCCTACAGCACCAACCGAAGTCCGCACCGATGCCAGCGGTTACGGAATAGGCGCTGTGTTGGCTCAGCGACAACATGAGCAGCATCGCGTGATAGCTTATGCCAGCAGGCTGCTGTCCACCTCAGAGCGTAATTATTCTATCACAGAGCGCGAATGCGTAGCGCTGGTGTGGGCAGTCGCGAAATTTTGCCCTTACTTATATGGCCGACCATTTATAGTTCTCACCGACCACCACGCTCTCTGCTGACTCGCCTCCCTCAAAGATCCCACAGGTCGCCTCGCCCGCTGGGCACTCCGCCTCCAGGAGTATTCTTACACCGTAGTGTATAAATCAGGAAAACTGCACAAAGATGTGGATTGTCTGTCACGCTACTCTGTGGCCGACTGCGATCCTACGAGCACTGATCCTGTGGGCTACGTCCTTTCCATCTCCCAGCTGCTTCATCTCGGGGACGAGCAGCGTCGCGATCCGGATATCAGCCGCCTAATACAACAGCTCGAATCTTCACCGCAAGACGCTTCTGTTTGCATGTTTACCTTAAGGGACCGCACCTTATATCGACGTAATTTATCGCCCAATGGTCACGACCTACTTCTGGTCATACCAAAGCACCTGCGTTCCACAGTCCTACGCGAGCTCCATAACGCGCCAACCGCGGGTAACCTTGGTGTCTCTCGCACATATGACCGTCTCCGCCGCCGCTTCTACTGGCCTTGCCTTTCACTCTCTGTACGTCGCTATGTCAACGCTTGTGAAATTTGCCAGCGTCGCAAAAAGCCGTCGGGACTCCCTTCCGGATATCTTCAGCCCATCGACATCCCATCGGAGCCATTCTTCCGTGTTGGTTTGGACCTTCTCGGTCTCTTCCCAACATCCGCCTTTGGAAACAAGTGGGTCGTGGTGGCTACGGATTACGCAACCCGTTATGCAGTTACGTGAGCCATGCCAACAAGCTGCACTACAGACGTCGCTGATTTTCTTCTACGCGATCTAATTTTAGTGCATGGAGCCCCTCGTCAACTGCTGACAGACCGAGGCCGTCCGTTCCTTTCGAAAGTGGTTGACGATATCCTGCGTTCCTGCTCTACCCAACATAAGCTCACGACATCGTACCATCCCCAGACAAACGGGCTTACAGAACGTTTAAACCGCACCCTGACAGACATGCTATCGAAATACGTCTCGGCCGACCATCGTGATTGGGACCTTGCACTACCCTACGTGACGTTCGCATACAATTCCTCCCGGCATGACACTGCTGGGTACTCGCCATTTTACCTTCTGTTTGGACGCGAACCAACATTGCCGTTGGATACCTTCCTGCCAGCCGCTGCGCAGTCTACTTCTGAATATGCACGTGAAGCTATTACCCGAGCTGACCACGCTCGTCTGCTTGCCCGCAGCAGATTAATGGCGTCCCAAGACTCGCAGAAGCATCGTTACTACGAGCGGCATCGCGACGAACACTTTCCAACAGGCTCCCTCGTTCTTCTTTGGTCCCCTACGCGACATGCAGGCCTTTAAGAAAAACTTCTCTCTCGTTTCACGGGCCCATACCGCGTGCTTAGACGAGTGACCGACACTCCATATGAAATTGTCCCTGATAATCCATCAACCTCTTCCGCTCTGCTGTCAAGGGACATCGTCCACGTATCAAGGCTCAAGCGTTATCACACTGCTCCTGCTGTGGCCCCGTAAACTCGCCGAGTCGGTGCTTTTACCGCCGGGGGTCGTGTTACGTGATTACGGCTGACTGAAAGAGGGCATAGTGGGGCATACCCAAGAAAAGTGCCTCAGACTGAAAGTGAAGAAGTGGACGTTGTCGGTGAGCTGCGTTGTGGCTGCGGACTGACAACTGTTGTTTTCCACGTAACAATATACTTGGCTGGTGAACTAACAAAAGTGTGTGCCCCTCGTGTTTATGTTACAATACAATCAAAGTGTTGTATTCAACTTATCGGTTGTTACAGCATGGTGTAACTCCTGGAAAATGAGCCTCAACATAGCAAAGTGCGTCAAGATGACTATAACACGTAAAAAAAAATCCCTCGGAATTCACTTACATGTTAAACAACACTGCTATAACAACCGTTAACCAGTACAAATACCTTGGTCTGACAATCACTTCTAATTTGAGCTGGAAAACTCATATTGAAGGTATAACATCAGCAGCACTGCGGCGATTGTGGTTCTTAAAGCATCGCATGAGGCACTGCACCAGCAAAACAAAACTAGTTGCTTACACTACATTGGTACGCCCACTGTTGGAATATGCTGACGTTGTATGGGATCCACACACACAAACTGAAATATACTTACTAGAACGAGTCCAAAATAAATCCCTTCGGTTTATTTACCACGCGTATAGTAGACACTGTTCAGTCACTGAACTCCGTAATAGATCCGCCCTTCCCACATTGGAGTCGCGTAGAAAGCTACATCGCTTAAAATTCCTTTATAACATAGTCAACGGACACTCAGGACTCGCCTTTAACACTTACATGCAGTACAATACATCGCGGAAAACTCGGAACAAGCATGATAACACCATAGTGGTGCCACTTACAAAAACAAATTCTCGGCGATATTCCTTCTTTCCACGAACAATTTCCGACTGGAATGAACTACCTCATGACGTCACCAGCATCGCAGCGCCCGACGCATTCTTATCAGCTGCCACTGCCTGTCTGTAGTAAAAGCTGTCTGGTCGTATGTGCAGATTTCAATTCTTTTTATGATGTTTTTTCACTTCGTGTTAGGAACAAAATTTGGATTGTATTTTTGATACCGCTCTTGTGTTGCTCCTGTAACCCGAGTATTCATGTTCCACGCAAACCTGTTATGTGGTGATTTTATTTCTGCGCCGCGAAGAATAGTGTTATAAGTGACTGCAAGTATGAAAGTTTGTATCACTCCTGCCTTGGCCACCAAGAGGTGGCTGGCAGTATGCAATAAATAAATAAATAAAAAAAATAAATAAAAGAACGTTTGCAAGTCAAATATCAAATTAAGGTGCCAGCTTCGCAATCTGACAGTGCCGAGCAGTAATAATGCCAGAAACTTATACCGGCCTTTCAATAGAGAGCTATTGCTGGAAGGCAGGGAAAATTTATTTTACAAAACAATAACTCCGAAGGTTCACCGCATGTATAGAGTGTGGAGGTGGTCTTCTCAACCAGTTTCCAGTAGCTTTGGTTTCGCTCGTATCGTCATATCAGACACAGTACCGCATCTGGAGTCACTAGTCGCTCTTATGGCGGCGGCATCACGCATGCATGGGTGTGTATCTACGCTGCAAAAAACACGCACCACTGGAAACTCTTGCAAATTCACCCAAATTGAGTGAGGACGAGCTTAAAATCCGAGGATGACAGTACCTCCGCTTCAAGTTTTATGGAGACGGCATTTTGCGTCAGCCTGATATATCTGCAGTTCGTTATGTGTTAGTTTTATTTACGGCCTCAAGTTGTCTCCTCCATTGCAAGTGTGTAGCTGCTGACCTTTGAGCAGAATCTTGTAGCTACTCTGGTTACGTGTGAGGTCCACATGTCGCTGAGACGCGGGGTGCTGGTGCCGGATGCAGAGCTTCTTTTAATGCCAAGAAGGCCCCCATAGCAAATCTGGTCCCTGACTACGAATCAGCCTGACATGTTTTATAACTGTGCGCTATATATTGCATGTTTTAATACGGTGTGCAAAAATGCAAAAGAAATATCTTTTCATGCACATATTGAAATGCCAACCTATGTGGAGTGAGGTGGCTCATGAAAAGAGGTAATGCTAGACAAAATAGCGAAGGTCATTGAAGATCTGATTTATAGAGGGATCATTCACACCACGAGCATCCATCTATATTGGAACACCTGTAGGCTTTTTTCACACACACAAAAAAAGTTACTGAAAAAAGTGTACGAGTTCATTTGTGTCTCATGAAAAAAAACCAACCAATGCTTCACTGCATGGCACGAGCAATGAGGCAGCACCTCAGTTCCGATTTGCTTCCTCTGTGTGAATAGAAACATTTTATAGAACATTTAAATTGCTCCTGGGTCATTTATCTTCAGAATGTATATTCGGAATTTCTTTAGCATTGAATATTTTTGCATATATATAGTGTTTTTATTGCACTGTTTACCAGCTGGCAACCAGAAAGATACACTTTTGACATTTTTGTTCATTTGAAAATATTTCTGTTGCTCCACTACATATTTGTTGGAAAGAGCATTTCGTTGTGCAATATTGATATGCAGCAGTGCTTGCTGGCGTACTCTTCATACTGGCAAAAGCTATTTTCTTGAGACATGAAAAATAACAATTTTCACGCAGTAACGAAAGAGTTAAGAGGGTGTGGTTTTTGTGAAGAGGGAATGAATGTGACACTAAGGAAACAAGGGGAAAGAACCGAACCTTATGGAGTGCCTACTCTGCTGAGGAAATGTAAAGGGGATGTGTGGGCGCTTATGTTAATCTCGGCCATGCATCCCAAGAGGGAGGGTTGTATGTAGACGTGCGTGCTAATGCCCACATTGAAGGGGGAGATCACCCGATGTTCTGTGCGACCAAAAACCTTGGTCCAATGTCAGTGCAGCAGCACACCACCGTGAACTTTCAGTGTACGCCATGTTAAATTCTCAACAAAAATACATCTCACACAATGTTGCAATCTCTTAACAATATACTGATTGATTGATTGATATGTGAGGTTTAACGTCCCAAAACCACCATATGATTATGAGAGACGCCGTAGTGGAGGGGTCCGGAAATATCGACCACCTGGGGTCCCTTAACGTGCACTCAAATCTGTGCACACGTGCCTACAACATTTACGCCTCCACTGTAAATGCAGCCACCGCAGCCGAAATTCGATCCCGCGACCTGCGGGTCATCAGCCGAGTACCATCGTAAATGCAGCCGCCGCAACCGGGATTCGATCCTGCGATCTGCGGGTCATCAGCCGAGTACCTTAGCCAATAGACCACCGCGGTGGGGCTCTTAACAGTATACTGTGCTTCGAACTGCACAAATGTGATCAGTTGGGTCTATTTTAAAAACCACGGTGGTCAACAACCGAAGAAGAAGACGACATTGTGGTGTGCGCCGCACTTCAAAAGCGTGAAGCGCTCGACTGCTTGAGCAAGGAGGTCCCGAACAGCTGACACAATTGTGACAGCTACCAGTCCATCGGGGCCCTTGTCCAGTTCGTAGCGAGACCTGCTGTTGACCAGCTGTGCGGGCACATAACCATGCTTGTGGCCACGGTTGAGGCCTGTGGGCAAGCCGGCTGCGACGGGGTCTGTTGAGTCAGGAAACTGAGACGTGCTGAGGTGTTCTCAGGTGTGGCCAAGCACATCGTCAGGGTATTCGCTCGGGCAGCGGAGCAGCCGTCTCAGCAACTTCTGTAGGTGCGTGGTGAGCAAGGAGCAGCTTAATACCACGAGGCTCATCGGCACGATAACTGTGCCTAAAGTGATGCTAATCGAGTAGTGTGCGGACTAGATGCACCGCATCAGGGCCACTAAAAGCGCACACTTAAACTAAATCTACGATTTTCTGCCACTGTATAGCAGTTTCTCAATGTACTTCTAGATAATTGTGTTGTCTGACAACATCTTGTCATTTGAGCACCTGGATGCATCTCTATAATGCGCACGTTTGAGCGCCTGGGCTCACACGAACCTTTCACAGCTGTCAAGCTTGCCAAGATTGGCTAGTAACATTCAAAGCCAACACTAGAACACAAGGGTGAGACACGAACGACAATATAGTCAGTGATGGAAAGAAGTTAAGACAAAGATGCAGAGTTCAGAGCGCAGATGGAGCAGGAGCGTGTACCTGCAACGGTTCCTGTACACAGCAGAAGAGTATAGAGATAAATTCGTAGTACAAGACCAGAAGACAGAGAAACTGCCACGCAGTTCACTTCACAGCTCTCGGGATACTTCAACCATTTGCTGGATCTTGCAGAGATGGGAAAAAAACTACAATGGGTTAAGGGGGCTGGCAATAGCTGAACAATTTGTCAAGGGCTGCTCTCCCGCAATAAGAGTTTCCTAAAAGAATGGAATCGCTGAATTACACAGGAGCTCTCTGAAACAACGAACAATGTCATTCAAATTCAGTCTCTGCTAAACTTGGGTAAAGGGTGAACTGAGAAAGAAGCGACACCAGGCTCTGGTTTGAGAACGAATCAAAGAAATCTCCTCAGATTGACAACCGTTGTTTCCTATGAGACAAAAAAAGGGCATAGGGCAGCTGATTGCTGGTAACATATGACAGGGAGCTCCAAACACACGAAAACGACATTGACAGATATGCTTCCACCAGAGAGCACAAGAAAGCAGTGTCATGCACTGCTGAAATGGAACGAACGGCTGAAGAATCTGCAGAGAACGAAATATACCTAGTTCTTAAAGATAAAGAAAGGATATCTGCCATCAATACCGCAATCAGCAGCGGCATTTCATCAGAAGGAAGACAAAACATGCCAGTGGCATGCCAAGACTTGGTGTTTCGTTGTGTCGCATCTAAGCAAATGGTATCCACAGCACAACCTTCTGGATGCAAGGTGAAATGTGATGAGCTGGGGTCAATATAAGAACTGTGCTTGTCAACAGCTGAGGAGGAAGAATAATGCAACATTGCGGTGCGCACCAGCACTGCTTGTGGACAGCATGACAAAAGGCTCGATTGTTCGAGCAGCGAGGTGCTTTGAGGCAGCAGGCGAGAACAGCTGACGAAGAGGCGATTGTGGTAGCTACCGGTCTGTTCCAGGGTGGACTTGCTGTTGAGCGTGAACGACCAGCTGCACGGGGACACGGTTATGCTAGTGATCTCAGTTAGGGCGTCTGAACGAGTTGATGGCTGCGTGGCACCTAAAAGCTTAGAAGTGCTCAGGTGTTCTCGGGTGTGGCCAAGCACATGGTCAGGGTACCCGCCCGGGTAGCAAAGCAGCGATCGACTGCCATGTGTGTGGAGTGACTAAGCACTATAGGACCATGAGGTTTATCAACGTGTTGAACTGCCATGACTACTGGGACATGAGAGATCCTCATCGAGTGGTGCACGGACTATAGGTGCGCTGCATCAGGACCTCTAAAATAGTAGTGCACGTTTTAAGGACTAAATGGATAATTTTTCGCCATTGTATGTACACTAGTTCCTTTGTGTACATCCATATAATTCTATAAACGTCCTGCGTTTGGCTACGCCTCCTGTTTGAGAGCCTAAGGCCACACAAACCTCTCACAACAAGAAACATTAATAACACTTTCATACTTCTTATATCTCAGGTAGCCAGAGCCAGGCTAGTCACATTGTAGAATCCTACAAACTCGAAAACACGACACTCGGGTCACTGTGCTCATACAGTACACTCACTTTTGTGTAGCGAGCTGTTAGATTTCATTAAAAGTCAGTGCAATGATATCATGGTGAATGCTGCATTAATACGACAGATAGAATCCAGATATGGAGGGGCAGATGGCACATCATGTGACCTCACATCAACGATTCTCCTCACCCGTGCCTTGTCTGCCTAGCTCGCAGATGAATAATGCCAGCCTGTTTTTCACATTGGGATTCTGGCAGCGGTACACTGCAGCTTTAGCAGACAAATCAGCAGTGTCTGGCAACTGGCAGGCGAAAGTCTGGATGTTTGGGACAGTTGAGATGAAGGAGAAATGAGACACTGTCTCATTTGTCTCTATCATGCTGCCACACCATAAAAGAAAAAAAAGAGGGGGAATACAAAAGTCCTCATATATACATCAGGGAAGCATATATGACAGAAAAATAATTCACAGAAGTTAGACATCTTCAAACAAAAAAGAGCAACTGTCATCACTGCTGCCACAGCCCTTCTAAAGAAGAAATGGCATTTGTTGAAAAATTGCTGTTCTATGAGTGAAGACACATTTGCCGTTACATGTGACAAGCCTGACAATAACACGCCAAGTTTTGATGACTGCCATAATATTTGTGAAGTTGACATTACTTGAGACACGGCGGGGAACGCTGGTTCTGCTGCGAACACATGTCGAACGCGCAATTTTCTGGCGTACCGAAACCATTTGCCACTCGATGACACCGCCCTGGTGCCAGTGGAAAGGATTCATTACAGAGCACTCCTTTTACGGTTGGTGTTTGTTACACACGGCGACTATACTTACCTTTTGAGGCAAACTATGAAGCCTGGAGATATAATCCATACCTGTTTTACCCGTTTCATTATTTTTAAGTGTGCCACATTCGGCAAACATTTGAACTCACATAAAACAACTTGATTTTTCATTTAATAGATGGAGCTACCACCAAAAATGCATGTGAGATTTATAATTTATTGAAAATATTTAGTTTGAAGCACTGAGTGATCAAGTTAGTGAGCAAAAATAGATACAAGACACAATATGCATCTACTAATGCACAATACTCGTTGGTAGTTAGCATCTAAAAGAAGAAAAAAGCAAGTTTCTACAGAACTGGCCAGCAGAAACATTAGCTAGATTCAATGCTGTCCTGCAGGTTCCCTAATAAAGATAAAAGAATTTTCTTCTCATAGTATCACAGAAACGGCCTGTTGCTTCATTATACAGAAGTTCGGAGTATCAGCTTGTATAGTTTTGTCGTTTCATCAGTAATGCATGATCAAGTACAGCCATAAACTGCCCGATTGACACAATAATAATTCATCAAGTTTTCGCAAAGCACTAAGTGACTTCGCATGGAAAATAAGTCTAATGTAGTCTACATAGCCACTAAATATTATGGCTCTGCTATGTAAAGAAAAAAAGATATTCCTACACAAACTTTCATTATTTTGCCCATTTTCACTGAAACATAAATAAATTACTAATTATTTTATGTCCAATATCTCTTCATAAAACTTTTGAATGGCACTTTATCTAAAAGTACAGTAAATTCTGCTTTGTTACGTTGAATAGTTTCGCCGTACTCGCAGTACAACGGAGGCTTGTACAGCGAAAATGCTTTTTTGCTCACATTATTTTCGTTGCTACTAGGTGACGCTTCCGACCAGGCATTAAAATCAGATGTCATTGAAAAGAGGGGATCATAAGCTTTCTGAAGTAGCCCAATTAAGTTTTCTTTGTGAAGCGCAGCGAGCCCAGTGCATCTGCAAACAATGCATAAAAGGCAGAGTGGGACCACTACCTTAATGTTGCACTATCTGCTATAATAATGGTTACTGAAGACAGTTGGACCACTGTGCTACATACATTGCACTCCTCCCAAGCGATGTCCACCTACAAAGCCAGGTGGCACGGGACTTATTTTAGCAATCACAAACTATTTTTTTACAGCTGCATCAGGAGCCGTAGGAACCAGTGTGTCTCAGAAGTTTAGCAGCTTGTGTGCATCTGCTGTGTTATAATCAATCAAATGTCGTTCTGCATTCGAGTTTAACAAAACTAAAGTGTCCCAATCCCCCGATGCTTCAGCCGTGCAGCTGTCCTCACTGACTGGCTCGCCGGTTCAGTTTATTTCTGAGGCTGTATTCTAAAACCATCAGCTCACCTTATCTTTTGATGCACACTGATTAGAGAACAGGGGGCAATCTGTAGCTTTAGTCATTGCACACACAGGATTCTACGGCAGGTGAAGTGGTGCTGTTGTCTCTAAACACAGCCCATGTTTAAACACCGATTTTGTGGACCAGATGCGAACCATGAGATAGAAACGTAACGTGCAGCAGAGCTATGTGCACTGTCGGTACATAACGACAAAAAAAAAAAAAACTGATATAGACTGGCTGATTACAGTATCCTCCCTACATAAACGCGGCCCTACACATGACAGCAGCAGGGTCAGTTATAAGCAGTGCAACGAAATTTTTCTTCACAGAGTCCTCAAAAAAGTGATTTTCATTTTCTGTTGGCCTTCATGTTGTTAAATGCTTTCAAACCTGTCTGATGTGCTCGGTCGAGAGTAATCCAGATGAACTTGTCCGTCAACTAGATACACATAGAGTTAGAGGTGGATCATTCGCGGGTTATTCGTTAGTATCCATGACAAATCCAGATTAGCTCTGCCATCTGAATGTGCTATATATAAGCAGCTGATACAGTTATTTCTATAACACATTGTCTCCACTGTCATGTTTGGCGACGTTAGATTACAGTCTTTGGGTGCTGTCAACACAATTCGAGCATCCCTCACAATGCATCTTGACAATGTGGCAATTGAAAACTTGTTGCATTGTGAAGGAAGATTTACGTGGGAGTTTAATGTGCATGCAAATCTTCGAATTATTGGTCAGGGCCTTACATCCAAGAATTCGCATGCGCATAAATATCCGAGAAGGAGATGACTGTTGCTCAGTTGGCAAGTGCGTAGGTTAGGTTCCTGCCGTATTCTTGTTGGCTTTACTTTGTATATTTCAGTTATTACAATACACCATTAACATTACCTTCCTTGGGTTCGTTGTCGGCTGATTTTCATTACGGCTCTGTCAAAGAAACGAGCATTTGAAAAATGTTCTTCATTCGAGTGAGGGCAATGAAAGCTAACCGAAAGCTGGCTTTCAAGTTTCCCTTTGTAGCACTACATGCATCTTGAGTGCCTTTTTCTCTGCCGAGTCATCTTGCACTGTAAATATGGAAGCTACTAAAAACCAACTCGCTCAGCATATTATGCTCTAGGACCATATCCCTGCTTATATACCGCATCATTTCATGATAACTAAATTCTTTTTGGGTTTCCGACCATTTCATAATTGTGTGGTTCAACTGTATATTCAGCCTATTGAGAGGATTACTATGAAGACAAAAGTTTGTACTCTCTGTACCTGAACAGAATGCAAGCCAACACCCAGCGCTGCCTGATGAGGAAGCTAAGGGAGGCATACAGCAAGGCCATGGCGACTGGGTCGTTGAACAGTCGAAGCACGTAGATAGAGTGAATGCGGTATGAGGTGGCACACATCAGGACGAGGACATACGGGGGCACCTGCGCATGCAATCAACACAGCATCACTACAACTCTGCTCCCGCTTCTCAACTTCTCTACAATCAACACAATATGGTTGTTCATTACAACAATATTTTCATACAGAGGAAGCCACACTGAATGTCATAATCATGAGTGCACACAGCTCCCAACATTGCAGCAAATCGAGATCCTTTTACCTTTCTGATAACAGGGCAATATAGTTGCACCAGTGCCCACAATCCTCGCAATACCAGTTCTCTCTCTGGTGACTGTACATAGAACATAATCGAGATCTGCTCTGCCAGTGTTGAAATGACACCAGCCATAAAGGTTCTGCTTTACCAGCAGGTCAATGATGTACAAACACCAAAAAAAAAATGCAGCTATCTGAAAATGGTCACGGATAAGTGTAAGCACAGGCAATCTGGTTGTGTCTTCGTATGGCCGCAGATGTGTTGATATCTATGATGATGGGATAGCGACAGCTTGCCACTGGCATCGATAAGCTGAAGAAGAGTGTACTAAAATGCTGCTGCTGAAGAAACTTGATTACATGTCACTTTCTGTATCGCTTCTTCTTCACACGTCACCAATGGCAATATTAATGCCAAGTTAGCCTGATATACAGACTTGTTTATTGGCATGCAAACTTCTATTGGCAGCTTCGTGATGCCTTATAGAATAAAGTGACAATTAGTCCGAAAATGAATGTTACATGCAGACAGAATACGGCTACTCTGCAACCTGTAGCACAAATCCTATCAATCATGCAACACCAGTCACAGTGTCTGGTTTAACCCTGAAAGTGCCCATGCAGGAATCGAGAAATGTTGTAATGGTACGAACACACACGTCAGTAGACAGACACCCTCATTTAAAACATTGTCAACAGTTAATGAGTTTGGCAATTTGACAACGCGTGTAATTTAGCATTTTGACAATACTATTCACAGCTGTGCTTTGTTAATAAGAACACGGTGAAAAAAAATATATGAATGTATTTGATGTGAAACACTTCTGCAAACGCAAAAAATGCCCTACGGAGCGCGGCAGATCAATGCCCCTCTGCTTATGGTGGCCGTTTTTGTTGCCATATTGCCACATTCCATTTCCCAAGTTTTGTTATCGTCCCAAAACACTACACAATTCTCCGCGCAAACCACGCCTGCAGTTTTGAACAAGCTTCCGGACTGTAGTAGATCATTTCGATAAGATCACGCCTACTCTGCGAACTGTACAGATTATTCTGGAATCTACACCACCGCCAGCGATAACGCTAGAACATTCGACGGCAAGAGTATAAATGCCGACGCGCTTCGCCGCTTGTCAGTAGTTGATCGACGGCCGACGCTCCGTTCGCCGCTATCAGTTCAAGACTGCTACTGTAATCGGACTTTCCGTTTACCGGGCACAGGTTCGCCCAAATAAACAGTTGAATTCCAACGCAAAGTCTCCTGTCTTCGGCCACGTCACGACCCCGTGACAATATGAAACCTTTGTGGAATTTTCGTGACCAGTGAAAAGTACTAAAGGACCCTGGTAATATGTTCATTTAACCTTGAAGTGGGGGCTTCGTGGCAGTGCAGATTTTTCCTGGATGATAGGCACTTTCAAAGCTTAGCGCCACTCCACTGCAGTGAAACAACCTCTACAAGGGGTTACATGCAGACTAATGTACAAATATTCGTTCGAATATTTGGAAAACTTCAACAATTCAAATTAGAATCAAAGCGAACTCAAATGCACTAATATTGATTTGAATATTCTGAGCATTAGAATATTCGCACAAGTTTCAGCACATATCCAATCAGATTGGTGGCTAGTATTATGTACAACATAACAATGAAAGCTACTGTGGAACCTGCTGGTTATAAACTCATTTGGCTAAGCTGCTACGATCAGTGGTGATTTGCATGTTTAAAGCCTTGAAATAAAATGCACACTTAAAGCAGAACTTAAATCAGTCCTCCAAGTGATCATTACAACTTCAGGGCCGTAACTAGGGAAGAGTTGAGGGGGTTTTGAGACCCCAGAAAATTTTTCATGTGTGAACTTTCTGGGTGATATATAAGTATTTGCATGCCTTCCCATCAATCACCAGTTGCACAAGTTGGCAGTTCTATAGTTAACCCCCCCCACCAAATTCCTGGGTACAGTGCTGGTTGCAAATTTCTTTACATGCTTACTGCTTTTGTACTAAATTGTAAAACCATTTCAAGGGCCCTTCAAAGATCAAAAAAATTATTTGGCAAACACAGACTCTGGCATGAGATGAGATAGAGACACGAAATATAAATAAAGCCAGAAGCAGATACAACTAACTTGTTTTGCGAGACATGGACTGCAGGTGGCCACATGCTGTTTCTTTGCCATATCTACAGTAACCCCTTCTCTGCCATATCCAATAACCTGAAGGTCGGCACTTTTCTTTTCCATAATTCACGCCGTTTCACTTTCCACTCTATTGTCAAAGAAGTGGCGCCGTCATTCAAGTGAACATATTTCGGAGCAGTAACTGGCACTTGTACAACACCCTTTTCCTTGCATGTGCAGTCTCATTGCACATCTTGCATAAACGCAGAAGTTTTGGAATGCACATCATGTTTATGTTTGTGTAAACCACTAAACGATGGTGATAACCGATTTAAATTATATTTAGCTTAGAAAAGATTCAATCACCGCTGTGGCAAAATCATAGAAGTTTAGGCTTGTGCGAATATTCGAATGCTTTGAATATTCGAACGAATAGTTGAGTATTCGAATTCGCTTCAATTCGAATTTAAATTATCGAATATTTTTGAAGCATTCGCAATGAACGAATAAAAATACATTAGTCTGCATGTCACTGCCTGTAAAGATGGTTTCACTGCAATGTGGAAGTGCTAAACAGCGAAAACATCTACGAAAAATCGCTTTGCCGTGAAGCTCCCCTTTAAATTTAAAGGGGCCCTGCAACACTTGCTGAACGTGATCAGAAAACGCTGCCGATCGAGAGTCAAAGCTTCTGAAAACACGCGAGGCAAATATTGTAGCGCAGCCCGTGGCCTGTAATTCACAATAAATTTTCAAAGCTAAAAATTGCTTTCTTTTCTCGGCAAATGACACTACAAGCTCAAAAATCACTTGTCACAGCCAAGAAATATATGGCTCTGATCACAGGCATTGGCTGATTTGAGCATGATGCGCTCGCCGTTACCGGGAGCGCCGCTTGTCCACGAGTAGATGCGCGATCGCACTGAAAAACCGCGTATTCGAAGAAAAAAAAAGGGGGGGGGGGGGGGCTCAAGGTCACGAGGTTCGTTTGGAGTACTTTCTTTCGTCGTGCCATTCTTCCCTGCTTAGCTTCCAGCTATTTCGCTAGGACGAGAAGAGAGAATGCAATTGCAGTGTGCGACAAATTTTTGGAACTCCACTCGTACTGGACCGATTCTAGAAACTTTGAGGCAGTAAATTTGCGAGGCAACAAGAATGTTTACTGGCTCCATGGCTACTTGAAAAAGTGTTGCAGGGCCCCTTTAAAGAAACATGGTACTCTCAAATCAATTCTTCATTTTATTAAGCTTGTTATGACGGCTTATATGATCCAAGTATAATAAATTTTAAAACATTAAGTATCTCACAGGTTATCACTGGCATCCTACTGAAACTACTCAAGGTTGTTTTGACTTCCTTTGAATTTAAAAATAAATGGCATTTGCATAGAGCCGCTATTTCGATTCAAAAGAAATATTGTGCAGGTTAGTTAGGTCATGATAAATATTCCCTTTTTTTTATATGTCATACGTACCATTCGAATTCGATTTGAAATTATTCCAGCGAAATTACTATTCGCTTCGAACCAAAAATCCATTATTCGCACAAGCCTATAGAAGTTTTTAGCTTGCACTGTATCCTGCTATACGCAAATGGGTGCAGGAATACCAGTACCCAATGGTGCTATGGACATCTTGAGACACTTTGTGCGACAGATATCATACATGTGTTTGTTTTCACCTGCTCTTTTTGAGAGATAGACTGAAAAGGCAACTCATTTATAATTATGCCGCTGCAAGAAAGTCGCACCAGAAGTTAATGCAGCATATTTCAGCCCTGCCTTGTTCTAAAAATTATTATATGGCACTACCTATCCAGCCCTTTAGGGGCTTGGTGCCTCTCATGTTTTCGGATCAAGTATTCTAGGCCAGTTTAGCTGATAACCAGGCTTAAACGACGTGGTCGTACAATTTGCACTCACACTTCAGTCTATTTGGCTTGGTGGCTGGGGTACTGGATATTGCAAGCAGCCATGAACAAAAGCAAGTTCACGTTCCACATGCATGCGCAGATGCCGTCTAGTACAGTGTAAACAACTTCCAACGCAGCTACTTTTAGTGTAGAACCGGGTACAAATGTGATCTTTTTCAACTCCCGACCCCATGTATACCCATACCACTTATTGTGCAGTCCCCCAAGATTGTAATGGTTGTAATGTGGTTGCGGCAAAATCTTCATGTCAGTCTTTTTCGACTGCCGACCCCATGTATACCCATAACGCCTATTTTGGAGTCCCCCAAGATGAAAAACTGGTTATAACACAGTTGCGTCAAAATATTTGTGACAAACGCGGGAGGGAGTGCGCGTCAGAATGGAGTCGTGCTGGGTGCGCCACTGAGAAGCAAGCGACGAGGCCGTTATGGAGGAGGAGAGAACGCGGAGTGAATGAACGAAGGGCGGAGGAAAGAAAAAGAAAAGGGTGGAAAAATACCATGGAATGCTGGCGGGCTCACCGAGAGGAGGGAGGCGACGAATACATTGCACCAGCGCTGACGCGGCTACAGCGTACTAGCGTCGCTAGCGTGGCTTTGGCCGTAGCGTCTCAACATGGCACGTGTGATGCCATCCCATCCTTATCAACCGTTATCCAGGTCAATTTTCTGTGGCAATGAAGGAAAAGCTCCGGGAGCGGAGTTACTGCACATGTACTCCTCCCCAAGTAGTCCGGCTAGACTTGCGTTTGGAATGACGGCTGTGTTTGAATAATACCACAGCACAGAACTTGCTAGATCTGTATAGTACACAGCCATTTGTCAGTGAAACTGAACACCAGCTGCTAAACGGCGAGTCATCCGAATAGCTGGAGAGCGACGAATCAAAATGGCAAACGCCATTTTGACTAAGAAGTGCACCTAAACCTTGCAACATTTTCAGACATGCAAAAACACGAAATGACACTTCATGAAGCAAAACAAATATTAATATCTCCTTACTTCAAAAGCCTCTCTTAATAGAAAATAAAGTAATGTTGTTTTTCACTACATGGAAAACAAAGATGCATTTGTGGGACTTTATATTCTTCAGCAGTGGCACAGGCCCCCTTAAGTTCTGTAGCCTTCATTGCCACTATGGAGGAAGGAATATACTGAGAAAAGGCCGTTACGTCACATTTTGTGAAGCCAGACGTAGGGAACAGTAAAAAAGTCCTCCTCACAAAGATCAGCACGCTAGAGCGGCTCGCGCATGTGCAACAACCACCAGCGAGAGGGACGAGCCAAGGCTAGGCTGCCGCCATCTTATATACAAGCAGTAAAAGCGAAAATTTTGTGCTAATTTCGAGCCAAATTGCTGCGATACTCTATATATCGCCTGAGTGCCATTCGCAGCTCGATTGCGGTTCATATTCTGAATCTACAATACACTTGCAGCTTTGCACTTCGTGTGTATTCTGCTGAATTTAAAAGAGAAACGATGCAAATCGGCCGGATAATTATTGCGACAGGATGTTTTCTTCTATAGATACGGTAAATTCGGGGTACGGAACACAATGTAACAGTTAAAGGTTATTTAATTTGTCTCGCTATTTAGCCTGATGAAGCACCTCTGAATCATTTTTTGCCATGTGTGTCATGATACGTACGAACGAGTATCGTTCGCAGGAGCGCGGAACGGCCGACTGTGACCGCATTGAAAAAAAAAAAAAAAAAACTTGGTCAAAGATGAGGTTACCGCCCACAAAACATGAACTGAAAGCGATAATTCAAACAATAAATCACCTTACTGTCTCAGGCACACCTAATCCTTGACTTGGCAAGCTCCAGTGACACCAGTGGGACACGTACTGCTTTCCGATAGTTGTGACCGTCGTACACGAGAACGGCTCCCTGCCACCTCTAGCATTAAGAGCCGTAGACGCTACCGTTCTCATCTAGGAATTCTAGGCTTCCTTCGCTGAGGCAGCACAGTGATGAAGGAAAACATGGAAGTTGCGGCGCCAACCATTTTCGTAGAAGTGGTCGCGAGCTTCAAAAACGACCGTTTTCATCCTCAAGCGATATCAAATAAACTCGCAACCGTGAAGACCAACGCTCACTGTAGGCTTCTAACACATTGCATCATTTTCGAAGTGCTACAGCTGCATACAAACACACATTCACAACTCTAGTTGGCTATCGACAATGTGGTAATACGAGTGGTGATGCACATGGCACGAGACGCCGACGTGCCCTCCTAATCCCAACCCCCCCCCCCCCCCCCACCCTGAAAAAGCATGTGACCTTCCGTCATACGTTCCACTCTGCACCTCGCATTGTGAGGACCTCTTCTTAGCTTTCCTTCCTCATGATTGCCACAGAAAGTTGTATCGCGTTAGCTACCTCATTCGTATGGGGAATGTGCATTGAGCTGGTGGCGCTGCTGCGTGGGAGGGAACGACGTGATACGTGCAGCAGCCGTTCAACAAGCTGAGCCATGTCACGCTGGTGGAAGAGCTTTGCGATTTCACTTATAAATAACTGCGTCGTCAACTCCACTAATAGTTACGACAAATGCCCTTCTGAAACAAAGTTCTTCCGTTTACCGGGCAACAATGTCTCTTAGGTCAGCGGTACCAGTGGATTCGCAGCGTACGGCATGTGAAGTAAGTCATCCTGTGCATGATTATGGAGTACATATTGTTGCTAGTTTGCTTTGAATTTACACCCCACGCAAGTTAACCGGTGTTTTTACAGTAAAAAGCGAATCGAGTGGCAGCTGGCCAAGTGGTCTCGGGTCTGCAGAGCACATTTTTTTTTGTGCAAAGTCACCGACGGATCCAGCTCCTCCTTCATATGCTCCTATTTTTCCGGCAAGGTAGCGCAAAAATACGGTGATCGCCGAGGACCAGAGGTTGCGCTTGGCTTTACGTGCGTTATTGTTATGCGCACCATAGTTCAGACAGTTTAATAAGTGCATAAAAGCAAGCATTATTCAGTCATGCTCTTTTGCAGGTAAAAACTATTACTTGCATGCCATACGCATAAGCAGACAGCGCAGTTGGTAAACAGCAACAGTAAAAAAAAGAGCCGGATGCGTGGCACAATGCACAGGGGACCGTGCTAATTTTTTAATACACCCAAATTGTATTTTCCCCTTGACGACGCTGTGCATGCAAGCGGTCCCATGCCACGCTGTTTTTGTGCTATGCGACGGCTAAGATATCAATGGCAATAATGACACGTAACAGATTTACCCAATCACTCATGCAGCCCTAGCAGCGTCCACAAATTAAACTTCTGCATTATAATATTTGCACAATCATTACGGCATCACTAAATGCTAGACAGGAGGCGATTGTATATGTACTCGCGCCGATCGCACTCGGCTGCCCTCAAGACTACATCACGCCATAGCACATGTCTCACGTTATTAGTTAATGTCGTCGTTTGTGCGGTAAGAGGCAGGTAAAATGATGAAAAAGCGTTCCCACAAACCTCGATGTCGACGTATGCTTCCTGGTTCATGTTGGCTTGTCGCACACACCACTCATTCAAAATACTCTGTCCGACCGTGGTCTCTTCAGTCACGTCGAACACGTGCCTGCTGCGGCATAATTTGACTCCTTTCTTCTCGTTGAAGGCTCTAAAATCCCTGCGCTCTTTACTTTTTTTCAAGCAGGCATGCTTTATAACACCGGTAGCCATCGTGTGCATAAACCTCAACAGTAGCCATCGCGTGCAGAACACGGGCGCAGCAGAAGGAAAGACAAAAATTAGTTGCATGTCAGTTAACTCAGTGGCCACTTCAGGCGCTGACGACGCGCTGGCTCTAAGGTCCCTAGATGAAACAAGTTTTTAAGGTAGCGACACCTTTGCCTTTCTTTTTTGCCTATGTTTATGGCGTGTCCCCTAGAAGGTTCAAAACTTTCATCAAAAAGCAAATGTTTGGGCTCAGTTGGTAAGGTGAATAGATGTAACTGAAACAAAATTGAACAAAATGAGTCGTAGAATGAACAGTTGCCTTTATGAGCATAAACGGTACAACACAAGAGAGAGTGGAATGTGCGTTACTCAACTGGCAACACTGTGCAGTTCTAAATTTTACACCACTAGCCATGGCATCTCGCGTCGTACACCATAGTTCGTCCAGTTATAACTAGTCCAGTTCTCCGAATGTGTTGTGTTTGTGCTGTGACACAGTGAACGCGCTTTTTGCTGGATCCTGTCAGTGACCACGGGGCGTGGCGTTGTGATGAGTGATTACAGCCGGCTTGTGCACACGCAAGGAAAAACCACGGCCAGACTGGTGTGAACGCTTGACTAGCAGCACTGCGATGATGCCTTCTTTTTAATGTGCTTATTTTGGCAATCATGATGCCAGGTGATTCTGGTACGGTGCACGGATCTTCCTGAAATGTGAGAGTTCTACTGGTGAGGTGTCCCGAAGCAGAGCATTTTGGCTCCTTTATATCGCGTTCTGGTCAAATGGTGAAGCATGAAATGTTCCTGAAGGTGTGTCGATTACACGCTCCAACTGCCCTGCATACGTGCAAACGCACAAGTATTTGTAAAACTGGCATGCACTAGACGGGCATTAGATGCGCTCCTGGCGTTTCAATAAAAAACGACAAACTCGATTCGCAGATCTGCGTTGACATATGTTGACATAGTTGCACGAAAGCTTTTGCGTGAAATGTTTCATAGCGATACTTCACGGCATGCTTCATTTCGGATAGCACAAGGTAAGTTGAAGAGAGCGAAACCGTTTACTGTTTTTTACGGCAATCGAGCATTGTGAAAAACTTTTATATTGCATTGAACGAGCACTGCAAAACAATCTTGGCTGACTTGGCATTAACTGAAGTGCTCCTAATCTTCAGTTTATGTCCTGGCTACAATTTCGTCTTTGGTCACAGCGAGGATCCAGCTGCAGACGTATGCGCATGCGTACTCATTTTGAACCTTTTGCATATTAATAAATAACACCACTGGCCACTTGCAAGATCACGTGCAAGGAATACATCAATTACAGAGGCGGATTTCATAGAAATGGAGGGGTAAGCGAAAGAGTGACGAGGACGACATGAGAACAATGAGTGACGCTACCTTGGAAACTTCTTTCATCTAGGGACCTTAGCTGGCTCTAGAATCACTGGAAAAATTTTAGAGTATCGAGTCTGTTTTCCTTGCGCTGCCACCGGCATTGGCTTACCAGAATATCGTCGCCTCGCATCGAGCGCTAAGCCTGGCCAAGCTTTTACCATTAGCAGAGCACTTGAGGGTATTTCGTTGCTTTTCTAACTTGCCATGCAGTTGCGAGTAAGTATACCTTAGCAACAAACTGATCGTGACCTGGAAATTTCGTTTGTTTTTGCACTGTGTGCGGGAGAAACGCCGTAGAAAGGCATTATACATAAATGCATAGAGTTGATCGCAAAGAATGCACTCTTTCCAAGAACACTCGTCTCTGCAGTAACGTACACGAAGTTTGTTGGAAATGCTCTCATGCAACAAGATATTTCACCTTATCCGTTTGCTCTGCTCAATTATTAAAAACAACACGCTACATACTCTTCAATCTTCTCTGCTCTTTATATATCTGTATCTTTTGAACAGACTGTGTATGCAAATACTGTGTTCCTTTGCCATGCGCTTGGAAAAATTTTGAGCTGCACTATTTCTGGCCAAATATCTAAGAAGTACTGCACCAAGAAAGCTGTGATAGGTGCGCAGGACTAAAAAAAATTGTTGGAATTGATCCAGACCCCCAGCAGCTTACACGCTGCTGATGTTAACTAGAAAACTTTCATGTCAGAGCACAGCAAAATTTCAAGAACACACCTCATCTCGTGTCAATGAAGTGCTGTCAATCAGTCTTTATTCAACTGCCTACTTTTCTACGAATCAGTTAGAAAGTGACAGTGCATTAACAAAGAAGATACGGTATAGTACAAATACCGCATGCCAATAGACCCGAACATGAAGCTGCTGGCGCTGCAAACCGAGACATAAATACGTCACGCAGAACTTCCAGTTGAAATACGCGCACTACTCCTATTGCGCGTGTCAATAAGCTGAGCAGCAAGTAACGTGCGCGAGCAAGGTATGATTCAGCAATCTATCTAATGACACAATCGAGCACTAGGAAGTGAACCTGAACACCGACTGCATACTTAGCATACCGCGAAAGTCAGCACAAATGCACAGGTTTAATGTAGTGAAAAAGCTGATGGCGTCTTGCGGGAAGTCGCTGAACACATTCACCTCCATTCGTAGCGAGCACAACCGTGACAAGAAACGCGACTTATGAAGCCACGAACAGTTCAAGAGCACATGGCGACACTCGCCGCACAGTACGATCACAATCTTACTGCTTTGTTTAATAAAAAACAAGGATAACTAGAAATCCCTTCTAATATCGTCTTGAAGAAACATACACATATGCCAGTTCCGCCGGGAGCAACATAGCATGCGCTGTGACGTGAACCTGAACAGCGACTGCACATTCATCAGACTGCAATGTTAGTGCAAACACGCAATATTCACCTAGTGTATAACTAAATGATGTGTCGCGTGAAATTACTGAACACATACACCACCGTACCGAGCGAACACCGCCGTCACAAAACGAGACTGATCAAGACACGATGGCTGTGAAGAGTTAGCGAGCACAAGCGGCACTCACCGCACATTGATGTCACAATCCAATGCTTATTGCGCAGTTCATCCATAATCATCGATGACTCGAAATCACTTCTAGTATTCCCTTGAAGAAACACACACGCATATTCCAGTTTAGGTGAGAGTAACACAGCACCAAGGGGGAAGATCGGCCTGGTCTCGCGTACGCTATCAATGCTTCGGACTGCCTAGAAGGAAAATGGTCGCTGCCGCTCAATGCTGCCCGTGTGCAGCCCAGCTTTGCAGTACTCTGAAATTTTTCCCAGTGACTCTAGCTGTTTAGGCCCAGCGCAAAGACCTCAGCAGCATGGCATGATCGACGGCGGACAGCTTAAGCTAGTGCACGAAAAACAGTAGCGAGTCTCTGGGAGTTTTGCAGTGGGTGCAGGTGGACGTCTTTTGTGGTGGGGTGCGTGGGGAAGGCCACCGCGGGTTGCTTGCTGTGGATCTCTCGTGGGGAGTGCAACATCAGCAAAGCCGCATTTGCCATGCCTAGCTGTTATGTTCTTTGCATGTTGTATTCGCATACTGTAAAAGGCTATATAGCGTGTCACTAGTGATGTCATTACTGATCTTTCCGGGTCGATGCTGTATTACGTTCGCCTGAACTGGATTATGTGTGCATGTTTCTTCAAGAGGATGCTAGAAGTATTTCTAGTAGGTAAACAAAAAAATGAGGTGCTCAAGGTCACGAGGTGTGTGTGAAGCATTTTGTTTTGCCGTGCCATTCCTCCCTGCTTACCTTCCATATATTTCATCGGGACGAGAAGAGAGAATGCAATTGTGCTTGCGACAAATTTTTGGAACTCCGCTCGAATTGAACAGATTCTAGAAACTTTGCGGCGGTAAATTTGTGAGACAACAAGCATGTTTGCTGGCTGCATGGCTACTTCAAAAAGTGTTGCAGGGCCCCTTTAAAGGAACATGTTACCCTCAAATCAATTCTTTATTTTATTAAGCTTGTTATGACAGCTTATGTGATCCAAGTATGATAAATTTTAAAATGCTAAGTATCTTATAACTCGCATCTTACCGAAACTACTGCTCAAAGTTGTTTCGACTTCGTTTGAACGAAAAAAAAAAATTACATTTGCATAGAGCCCCTATTTCAATTCTAAAAAAATTTGGTGCAGGTCAGTCATAACATTCATACCATTCGAATCCAATTAGAAGTTATTCGATCAAAGTCACTATTTGCTAGAAACAGTGTTTATCGTTTATCTTAGCAGTTGGAGTACGTGAGAAGCCTTACGTGAGAAGCCTTTATGATGATAAGCAAAGAAGCTCAGCGCACGAAATTCACGTTATATTTTCATGCCACACACTGATCTGTTACGAGGGTGCAAGAACGAGAATAATTCACTGTAAAAATACGTGCTTGATTTTATAGTGACCCTTTGACGCTTGTAAGTGTATGCTTGGCAGTATACAATGTGTTGGCATCATAATTTTTGTAAAAGAACACGCTTAATATATTATATTTTATATCACCAATTTTCATGTGCAACACTTATATATCAGTCACAGTAGTATTTTGCGATAGAGCAAATGATAATGCCACTGTCACCGTCAAGGTCAACCAGTAAACAGTAAACAATTGTATCGAGCCAGTTGGTATGAATCCATCTTGGTAGGAAGCGCAGCTACTATTACACAGAACACACAACAAAGGCGCTTGAGCGCTTGTGTTGTGTGTTCTGTGTAATATTGGCTGCGCTTCCTACCAAGATAAATCAAGACAGTAAACAGGTATGTTAATAATTTTTTTTTGTTTTTAATGCCTGACTAACCTATTCAAAATGAATGCACAGTTTGTTTGAAAGATACAGGCATAAAGAGCTGAGAAAGTTGAAGAGTATGTAGTGCTTTGTTTTTAATCACTCACCAGACCGAATGGATAAATAAGGTAAAATATTGTTGCATGCGAGTGTTTCCTGCAAACTTTGCGTAGGTTACTGCAGAGACAAGTGTTGTTGGGAGGGGGCAAATTCTTTGCGATCAAATCTATTTACAGCCACATAAAACGCCTTTCTTCGGCCTTTTTCCTGCACATAATGCGGAAATGAATTATATTTCTAGGTCACATTCAGTTGATGCTAAGGTATAATTCCTCACATCTGCATGACGCGTTAGAAAAGCGACGAAATACCCTTAAGTAATGTGCGCATGCTAAAAGTCCAGCCGACGGCGCATTGAACTCGTGCGCCTACTGAAAAGCGCTTGGAAGGGATATGGTGGCACGAGGGAAACAGATGCGGTACTCTGAAAATTTTCCAGTGACTCTAGCTGGCTCACTGTATTAGTGCGCCACCTGTAGGTGCCGCATGTTCCCCATATTTAAAATTATTTATGGCTTACGACGCAAGCTTTTGCCTTTGCTGTCAGTGTGCTGTCTTACGCAAGCTTGGCGGGTTTTTGTTGTTGATCTCCATGCCGCAAACTTCATATCACTCACGCTGTTCTTGGTACAGTGCTTGGGTGCAATATTTAGGACGCCGGATCTTCACGTCTTAGACAAAGCTTCTGCGATAACATACCGAACGGCAGGCTATGCCTAATCGACGTTTGTTGCCTTTCGGTAGCGGTTGCGTGCTATCTAAACTGCCGTTTGGTATGGAATCAACGAAACTCTTTGCAGTGTCTGTATTTGACGAGAAGAGATGCATATCGTTAATTAAAACGAGGGTGGCACATCCGCCCTTTTACGGTGGTCTAGTGGCTATACTCTGCTGCTGAACCGCAGGTTGCGAGATCAAATCCCGGCTTCGGCGGCTGCATTTTCAATGGAGGCGAAAATGCTGTAGGTCTGTGTGCTAAAATTTGAGTGAATGTTAAAGAACCCGAGGTAGTTCAGCAGCCCTCTACTACGGCGTCTCTCATAATCATATGGTGGTTTTAGGTCGTTAAACCTCACATATCAATAAATCAAATCAATAGCACGTGTAGCGCTTGAATGGTGGTTCGCGAATTGATTGCGATGCCTCAAAATCGGGTGCATGCCGTGAAATCAAACGACTGGCATCTTTCAGCGCGTGAAATTCCAGACGTAGATTGGACATAGTTTCTGTGTAATTGCACAATCAAGGCGGTCTCCCAAGTAGTCAGCGAATATTCACAATAGTGCTTTCTTATGTTAGACGCCCCCTCTTTTGCATTCATTACGTTCGTAACGCATGTGTTTGGGTGTTAAACATTTTTAACATTCGAAAATTTAAATGATCGTAAGCACCACGCATTCTTTGATTCTCGGACACGCGAGGCTGCATGCTCAACATCTTTCGCACAAGTAAGGCATTTGAAAAAGGTTGTTTTAGTTATAGTGCGGCAAGGCTTATAATGCGGATATTTGGGACGCTTGCAACTTAACTTATGTTATCAGTGGTCCATACTAAGACAGTAACCTGAAAAGTACATGTGCAAGTAAAGAAGTTCTAATAATAAACTAAAAATTCCTAATAATAAAGGGGCTTCTAAACAAAAAATGTGCTAATTGTGGTGCATTCAATCTGAGAAATGAATCTTTATTCAATAATATCCTCTATGTACTTATTTATTTTGACTTAGCTGTATTAGGAACTATGTTTTTTTTGCTATTTAACAAGGAAATTTTGACATAAATTTAACAAAGCTTTTCTGTAATTTCAAGCTTGTAATTGGGGTCTCTGTGGCCAGTAGTGAAAGTTAATGAAAGCTAGCTCAGGCACTCTTCAATATATGTCAGTGCATATTCAAAAAAACACGCACTGACAGCACTGTAAGCTAAGGAACATGACAAGTGCTCACTGAGAAATATGAGGTAAAGCTGGCTGATTTTTGAATGCGCAGCATTTCTTAGTTGCACGTCGGCGGTGGCACTGTCCACAACCTTACTGTGCATGCCCGCGTCCCGTGCCAGCCCAGGAAGACACCAGCAAAACTGCCGCTCCCCTCCCCCTCTCTCGCCTTGCAAGGCCAATGCAGGCAGCGTCTGCCAGTAAAAAAAAAAAAAAAACTGTTCACTGGCCGCTGTGATACGTAGGCACTGGATTGCGCGTGAGGAATTCAGTCGTCTTTACTTGGCTTTCGCTTGACGTTGAAGGCAACGCTTCTTCAATAATAAGAATAATAAAAATGAAATAACAATTAAGCAATCCCCAACCACACCCAATTGTGCAACAATCACGAGATGCATTTACTCAATTCACCCCGTGGCAAGATGTGGGGGGCTTTTTTTAAGGGGTGAGGTGATCAAGATTCTTGAGAACCTTTTCATGGGGGAGGGGTGGTGAGTTGTAGTCTCTTGTTTGTAATGTCTGGCTGCTGGCTAAAAGCATAGTATGTGAGACTTGTAGCTATAGCACTGGCACAAGTGAAAATCTTTTGCTTTCGGCTTTGCTAACTGTACTGCAGGCACAGGAAATTCTTTTCGCACAATGAAGCACAAACTCTTTAGAATAATTTTCCTACAGCCAGCAACAAATGAAATACACTAAAGCACAACCCTTTTAGAATAACTTGTGTACAGGTAGCAACAAATGAAATACAAAAACCAGTAATGACTTGGGAAATTAGGATGTTTCTTTTTCTGTGATGTTTCTGAAGCATCAACACCTCAACAAAACATGAGCTTTACTTCCCACATTTTTACTACCCGAAGTCGACCCTTACCTTACGATTGAATGCTGAAATTAAAGTTGTCCGAAAAGTGCACTGATGCTCTTCTACAGTTTTGGACATTTTGTAAGTTATGTTGGCAACGTGTGCCAGCCAAATGCCATCCTGTATACAAGTCAATAACCAGATATTTTGTTTCCTTCATGTGAGGGCATGCACTTCACGTTTGTTCTAATGTCACTGTGTGTGGCAGTCTCAGGGGCTTTTGTTGCCCTGGTATGTTTAGACTCCCCTTCTTTGGATGATGTGTAGACTTTCCAAGTTAAATTAAGAATGTTTACACATGCAGAGTGCTAGAGTACCTTGCAAGTCTTGTTGTATAAACTGAATACGAGGCCCAAAGTGAAGAGGTAAAGGCCCGCGTACAGGTACTGGGCGAGAAGAATGTTCGTCCCATGGCCAGTGATGTAGTACAGAGCCATGAAGATATACACAAAGCCTGCAGGGTACCTGAAATGAATTGACAAGTCTAACTGCATAACAAAACATATTGCTTACCACAAGGCCTTGGTGACTCTAGATAAAAAAATTGGTACATAATGGTTTGCAATAGCTTTTATTTGCATGAACAGTATTTGAAGCAAAGTAGTTATTTTTGCTCATAAGTGAACTAACTACAAAATACAAAATGCTTTCTGCACAAAGTGGTCTTCAGTACCCCGACTTGAACATGTATTGTCGTGCCTGGAATTTCACTGTTTAATTGTCTATTTACAAATATCTTACAGTCCTTGCAAAGGCCTGTAAATGGGGTCAGATACAAAAGAAGGTTCACAACATGAACAACAGCAAGTACAGCAAAAGACGAGTTGGAACCATGGTGTAAGAAAAACAATTTAGGTGCGGACATTCCACTGTGTCCAAGTAATGTTTGGCGCTTTCAGGCGCTCCAGCCCCCATATTGCATCACCCCCCACCCGACTGTGGCCGGCTTATGTACTGCAGATGACGAGCTGTGTATGTAGCGTCCATAATTGCATTGTGCACTAGAAAACACCGAGGACGCAACTGCAGAGTTTGCAGCACATAGCGCCTTCCGGTCACGAAAAACGCGGCTTGCAATTTTAGCTTTAGTTACTAGCGTGCACGGTGTCTCACAAAAAAACACAGAAAAAAAAAAAAAACGCTAAGCCTGCGCGTTTTTATTTACCGAGATTTTTTTCTTATTTAGAGCGGTAGTGGTTACGGACAGCGGCGGCGGCGGACAACTACGGCGCCGCACGTGAGCCGTTTTGTGGTCTCATAACAGCTTTCACTGTAAAAAAAGAATGTGAGTCTGCCCCGTCAAGCTTGCTCTCTTAAGGCCCCCACGTCACGGCGCCGCTTCGCTCTGGTGCCACGATGCATGTACTAAAGCCAAACATTATCTTGACGCAGAGAGTGTCCACACCTAAATTAGTATTTTGCTTACATCGTGATTAGTACAGAGCAAGTGATATGTTATGTTGGATTACAAAACATAAGGAATTGGCGAGTTTGAAGAATATAAAAGGGAAATGCAGAAATGTGTTCGACATATCCGCAAGGAACATCACACGTTAAGGCACTGAGGAACGTTGACCTCCCAATAGCATAACGTATATGCAAGAGTAGTGTATTATGTCTGTCTGTGCAATGATGGTTTCCATGGATATCACAGCGAGAAAAGTTTTTTTTTAGTTTAATAACCGCAACGATGAACCCCGCCACAACGATGATAAGGGGCATTTGATGCAAACGAAGAGCAGTCAGCGTTCTGCTGGCTCTCCCTTTTTATCTTATCTGAGATGATGTTCCATGACCTCAGTTGTTCCACATAACCAATATTCCCCTTGAACTGGGAAAGCATATGCTACTTTCACTCTGAAATGAAATACTAGATAATGTTACGATTACATTTTCATTCTGATTCAACATTCATTTTTTTGTTTTTGTTATGACACACCACAAGGCCTTGAAAGCATCATCATCAGATGCCCACTGCAGGGCAAAGGCCTCTCCCACGTTTCACCAAATTTTTTTTAGGTGCAAAGCTCCTTATGGTGTGGGTCTGTCGCTCCTCCGTATGTATGTATGTCCGTAGCCACCAGTGGCACATACCCGCTCTAGAGCAGGTACTTGCCACAGGGGTTGTGAGATGGTGGTACTTGGAGTGCTCACTAGATCGACGCACAGATGGTTGCGCGAACGGACGCTTTGTCCCACTCATCATCATTCCCTCCGTGGATATGCTGAGATTTTTTTCTCTCCTCAGACATTTGCGTTCTCTTGGAATCCAGTCCATTACCCTAAAGAGACAGGGTACGCAAAAATATGGAAAAAAAAAAACATTTCTTTTCTTTGTGTGTTGTTTGAAACCTCAGGCCTTTTCTGAACCAGAATCAGTCGTTTGTTTGTCTTAGTACGGTTTTTTCCCTCTGAAAGTGACATATTCAAAACACTTAAGCCACGGCCTGCCATGCACCTATTTGTAGCAAGGAATTTCTTGCAGTTCAAGCATCATTGCCATATGGAGAAGTTACAGTTTGCAAGCTAGAGTGCATTTGGCACATTCAGAAAATAATTGGCCCAAAACTGCACAATAAAAAGGAAATCAGAGGAATCAAGCTTTCCGTCGGAAAATCTATGTCTGGTCAGGGACTTCTTAGTGGAGGACATGCTAAAAGCTGTGCGGTCCACACATGTTCACAGAGCATCTAAGGACACCAATCAATCCTACAGCCTTTGCTTGAAGGACACCACAACTTGGTGTAAATTCAACAAAGCCCAGTTGAATGTTGAACTGTTTGTTCATAAAGAACATCTTTCAGCATCTGTTATTGAGGCTGTCAAGCCAAATTGTCTAGAACTGGCTCATCCAGAATTACTTGCTAAATGCCTCCATGGGAAAACTCAAAACGATAACGAGTCATTGGATTGTCATGTCAAAACAACATTTTCTTCGGGCACCAAACACTGTAAGTACACTCTTGATGCTGGGTCCACTTTCATTGATGGCAATATAGCCCGTGTAAGTGTGCCGAACTATCTTGGAATTTCGCCACGGCACTGCACAGTGCAAGGCCTACGCAATCTTGCACTGCGTCGACAGTACTGGGCTGACATGGCTGCATAGCAGGTGACAAACAACGCTCGCTAGAGAAGACGTTTCAACATAAAAAAAATTATATCGTTGAGTATTTGGCTGGTATCTCCTCGACAAGTTCGTCAATTTGCTGTTATCTCACTGTACTTCTGAAATGATGCAGATATTCAACTTTAAGAGCAATTATTTCAAAATATGCTTTTTTTGAGCTCATGTTCCCTTTTTTTAGCTGCCACAGCATCTAGAGTCACAGTTTTTGGCCAGCATTTAGATAACATAATAGGAAATATGCTGAACCAGAATTATAGTTGTGTGAGGAAATGTTTTTCTGCAACACATCTAATGACTATTATTGTGACTATTAGGTACCTGAGGTAAAAAAATTAGCATTACAATTTTCAGGGCTGAATCTGTTTCAGTTGGAAGAGGAATGACTCATGATCAGAATGATAGTAAAATAATTAGTGTAGCTCTAGTGGTTATAGAGAAAGAGATACATAAACTTTGCCTAAAATACATGGCAGGTATAGGGTTTAACCTGTTCCCTTAATGAACATCTACCGACTACTTACCCAGCCCATGTCCATTATTTCAGCTATGATGTCCTTAACCGCTGTTTGTTCCCTGGCCTCTCTGCTGTCTTCCTGTCGATTGAGGTTACTTTTTGCTTTTCTTTTGTTTTTGCTTTTTCTTTGCTTGCTTTGTTGTCCTCAATGTAGGTTACACCCTCTTTAAGCCTCCAGGTTCCATTATTTCAGCTATGATGTCATTAACCGCTGTTTGTTCCCTGGCCTCTCTGCTGTCTTCCTGTCGACTGAGGTTACTTTTTGCTTTTCTTTTGTTTTTGATTTTTCTTTGCTTGCTTTGTTGTCCTCAATGTAGGTTCAACCCTCTTTAAGCCTCCAGGTTCCATTATTTCAGCTATGATGTCCTTAACCGCTGTTTGTTCCCTGGCCTCTCTGCTGTCTTCCTGTCGATTGAGGTTACTTTTTGCTTTTCTTTTGTTTTTGCTTTTTCTTTGCTTGCTTTGTTGTCCTCAATGTAGGTTCAACCCTCTTCAAGCCTCCAGGTTTCTGCTCCATAGGTAAGTATGGCATACATGCATGGCTTGAAGCACATACACAAGGGAGCAATTGGCAAATGTTACACTGAACATTAGTTGCACTGTAGATACTGCAGCCACCTCTAACCACGAATGTGCCCCGACAACCAGGGGCCACGTGAGGCACCCCAAAAGTCTCAAATGAATAGCTGAGATTTGGCCTTGCTACAAATTACTGCAAACCCACGGACAGAAGATCTCGGCCAACACAGTGAGAAGACTGGTGGTCGAGACGATAAGAGAAAGAAGGCGATGTCGTTTGGTGCTACAATGGAGTTCTGCAAGTATTGAAAGTTATTTGTGGCAGGATATTCATCATGTAGCATACAGTGAGCTCAGTCTACGTAGACTTTGACCTCCTTTAAACCAATGCACCAGTTGCTCCTTCAATCTCGCTAGTTCAAAACTAGAAGAATGATTAGCGGGGCAGTACATAATATCAAAGTCACGAACAGGACATGCGGAGAAATGATGCGAGTACTCACACAAGCGGTCCAGTGTCCCCTTTGAGATGAGCGTAGTCGTAAGTGCCATTGAGCACTCCTTCCACTTCTTGCATATAAGCTCTCCAGTCAATTTCGGTGTCTGAAACATCAACCGACAACCATCGCACAGTGCAAAGCAGGTGCGCTCACACAAAACAACGCGCCGAACTGTACTTACAAGGTACCCTGCCGATAACTGTCATGTTCACAATAAATTCGATGATTAAAAGAAATGGCACCACTAAGTAGACAATTCCCGGATCGTTCAGAAACTGCCACACACTAAAATTGCGGAGATCGTGCATGACGCAGTTAAACGTGGCTCGCAGCTCTCTGCGAAAGACCGAATTCCTCCGGTGATGTTGACTTCTCTTTCCGACAGTCCGTGGAGGCGCCATTCTTATCAGCGCGTTCGATCAGCAGGGGCACTGCACTTTTCGCCGAAGACAGAGCTGCTACCGTTGACTGAGCATTTCAAAAATGCTTCCCAGGCAAAAGACCATTTGGACAGTGCGAAACCACAGATGGCGAAAGGAAAAGGCAGCGTCTTCTGCGCCGCGCAGCGCAGCAGCCAGCCCCACCATAGCCTCCTAGATTTCCCTTGCCTGCCAGATGAGCGCGAAACGCCGGTCATCTATGGCAGCGCTGCCTACGCAGGGATAACGGTTTTTGTACTTGGCCTTTGAGATTGGCACTTTTGGCCATTGCTACTAATTTTAGAAGATGCTTTGTAATAAAAAAGGTGCTTGCTAAATGATGGCGTCATTTACGTAGGTTTAATTATATTTACGTTTACGCTTTTTTTTTAATTCTCTAACGTTATTTTTGTTGCATATAAGCTCCAAAAGCGTAAAACTATTTGAAGACACCCCCTACTTAGGTGACGCCACCACCATAGTTCCGATGACGGCCGCTGTTCTAGTGACCGCCGATAATCCGGCAGGCAAGAAAAATCTAGGAGGCTATGGCCCCACACAGCAGTGACTCCTGCACCGTATAAAAGTGACGTCAATTAAAAAAGTATTATTTAATACTATTTAAATGTATAAATTAATAAATAATGCGTTAAACTAAAAAGTTCTTCTAAGCAGGTAGGTGTTAAGCGAGTTAATCAGCCTATATTTGTTAATTAAACACCTATTACAAATGGCAGCGTCTCCTGCGCCGCGCGGGACCCACACACACCCGCTGTCACGGAGGAAGGAAAGGTGTCCTCCGTGACGATAGTTATAGCGCGAGAACAAAACGACGACACAGAGACAAGAAGGACACGAAAGTCGTCGTTTTGTTCTCGCGCTATAACCATCGTCATGCCATACCAACTAGCCCAAGCTGCCACACTTGTCCTCCGTGCTCCGTGCCCGCTGTCAGATGCCGCTCCTCGGCATCTGACGCTAGATTCGAAAAAGCAAACGATGCATTTTGTTTTCTTATTCAGAAGTATATTATGAGAACCTTGTTACCAACTTTAATGAATATTTCTTAAACTCTAAAAGTGGTAAGTGTGAGCGCTGAACTTGTTCTTCAACTACATTTTTGAGCAAGCTGCAGTGCAAGCGGCACCATGAAAGTCTGCGGAAATGAAAATGAAAAATGGCGACCGCCGTGTATTTGGAACATTACCTGGACAGTACGTGCTTTCTATTTCGTTATCTTTCGTGTATTTAATTAGACCAGTGTGGTCTGTGTCTGCTAAACGTCTCTGGGGTCTATAATTTTTCTCTCTATTAAGAACCGGGCGTTCTGCTGGCGAGTGGTCGTGGGTGCCGCAGTATCTTCTCATGTCCTAAAGGGTCCGATAAAATGAAAATTTCGTAAGAATCGCACTTTGCATGTTACAAACGGGCAGAAAAATTGTACAGGTAGAATGCTGCATTGAACGTGCGTGTAAACATCAACAGGTACTGACGTCTTGTCTAGCGGCAATTCGAAGCAGTTTAACTTTTCTGTGAGAGTATCTGCATTTGGGGCAGCATTTTGTAAACACAGTGAAGGCCGTGTTGTGCATAACGCCGGTTATTAATAGTGCAACGCTTTTTAAACGATTTTGCATGCCGAGCCTGAAAGGATTTGCACGGCTCTCCTATCCTCTTCAGTCATGAATCAATATGAACTGTCAAAAATGCGTGAAATTCACGTCGCATATTTCCTAAGCACTCAGCATTATATTTTAAAGAAGAAAATAAGAAACAATGTGTTGTTTTTACAAGTTTCAGTATTTAAAGTTAATTAGTGTGTCACTAATTGTCTTACTACTCTGCCACCAGTCATGTTCAGCAATTGCATAAAAAGACTCAACTATGTGACTCAAATGCATGCTGAGTTTCATTTTTTGTTGTATTCATTTCGAACACAGAAAAAAATAATTCACTGCTGATACTCGAGCTTGGCACGTCAAACAATTGTCAAACGGAATAGTGTGTCCAGCAGTCATCGTCTTCAATAATATGCAGCAAAATAAAATAAATTGTTGATCCTTATCTAAGAAGGAAGCCTGCAGCAATGTGCACACTGAGTATCAGGCCATATGAAGAAACGTGCAGCATATGATGCACTTTACAAGTTCGCATACACAATTCTGTACGTTGTGACTGAAAAGGCTGTACCTCGTGTCGAATGCTGGGCAAGGTTCCCGAAACTGGGCCATTCCTACTTTAAAGCACCTTAGGGCACATTCTGGCCAGTTGGGGGAGCCACTTCACCACGGTGATTTCTTACTGAAATTAGGTGGATCACCAAAAGTAGTTTTGTCTCGGTGATTGATTGATATGTAAAGTATAACGTCCCAGAACCACCGTATGATTATGAGAGACGCGTCAATCATTGCTGGGCACAGAGAACGGCAGCATGATTGATTACATCATTGCGTTGTTATGCAGTCTCGGGAGGTTGTTCTCTTGGCCGCAATGATTGTGGGAGATACACGAGACCAGTGTACTCTGGCTTGAAGGTGAACGATCTCTTAGAGGCCTGAAGTAGCTACTGCTGCTTGTGCGCGGACTCCTTTTGGTATGTTGCACTAAACTAGTGAGCGCTGTGGCGAGTGTGAGGTTAGCTTCCAGCTGCAGAGCTTTAAAGAGCATGCCGACTCGTACACGACATTTTCAACTTAGATGATGTGCGAGTCAAACATCGCCGTGACAAGATCGAAGTTTTTGGTGTTTTCTGTTAAAAGGGAGATTGTGTTAAAAATTTGGCTTGCTTGGTGATCCATCACGTATAGCAAAATTCGCACCTGCATTTCTTGCTCTTGTTAGACGAGGCTCGATGTGTAGTGGTAGCCATCAAACTCGAGAAACCATGCAGGCCATTTGGAGACTAAATCTAACGTGATTGGCTGTGGAGATTATCGAGAGAAACCTGTCGCGGTGCTCGTAGCTGGCGTAGCTGAGTCTGTCATCGCGGTTGTTGGAGGCCGTTGACGATGAAGGGAGCAGAGGCTAGCAGAAATGGCTCAAGTACCCCACTTCTGACATCGTGTTGTGAGCTCAAACAAAAAGTGTTTCTTTAACAGGCATCCGGATGCACCTGCCCTCGGAGTGTAATGCAATTCGGGCAGCGGGAGGTTGCACTGGGCTGTCTGTCGATTAGACTACAAAGTCCATATGTGTTACAGTAGGCGACGAGCCATGCCACAGGGAAGAGGGGAATAAAAGAAGAGTGTTCTGGCTTTCAATGAACGAAATTGCGAGAAAAGATCCTGGCTAGAGTACACATCTCATATCTGCTTTAGGAGCTGTGCTGCTGTATTACTATGTTCCCTGAATGCTAAATGCATCAGCGTTGATGTATGTTCTGTGATATATATTGCAGGAATTTTTCGCATATGATTTACATTGTGGTGAACATACCTCAGTGACAGCTGCTATGATGTTCTGCTAAGGGTAAAACCTTATGGATATTATTTGTTCTTCCTTTACAGGCCTGGAGACTCTACCATCCGAACTTCAAAGAAATTTCAATTTGATGCGAGATCTTGACACTAGAGTGCAGGGACTTTCTAAGAACATTGAAAAGTTGTCCCAGGCATATATGAACAATGCTAAGAATTATACAGCAGCTGAACGGGTAGAACAATTGGAAAATATCAGAAAAATGTTTGAAAAGGCCAAGGAATATGGTGACGACAAGGTTCAATTGGCCATGCAGACATATGAAATGGTAAGTAAAGCAATGCTTATCATGTTAAAAGTGTAACCTCAGTAATATGTTCACGGCTTGTATTAATTTCGAGGTGATATGAATTTTTCTGTAGTCTCGACTAAGGCCCAATGGCGTACAGCATAATGGAATACAGTTATCACAAACTGCTTTTGCCTCACGACATTTGATACGAACATATGGTACTACGCAGGTTCAGACATATACTGCCCGTGCTGCCATGGAAGACATGGCAAACCATGCACATGAATCTTGGAGGCCCTAATATATCTTCGCATTTATTGTGGATGGCATCGGCGTCGGGGACAGGTCGAGAAACTGCAGGACATGATGTGTCTCTGTTAGTACAATCGACTACGCAGCAGTTAATGACTCTGAAAAACTACATGCTAGCGGGTGTTCAGACAGCATTTGGTTCTGTTCAGGCTCTAAATGACAGTCTGATTAACGGCAGCGCGCCAGTCACAACGCACAAAGTGTATAGGCGGAGCTTAACCCTTAGGTGCCCGCTGTTGCTCTGGGGCAACAATCATAAAAATATTTTTTTTCTGCACACACACCCTGCTGCGCATCCCTTGTGGCACTCTATGGGGTAAGAGACAAACACTACCAAGCATCTTGAGCTTTAAAAAAATATATGTAAATAACAATTCATCACGTTTTTGTAATGTTTTTTTCCAGCAGGTGGCAAAAGAATCTGGCAGGTGGCAAAAGAATCTTTACACACCAAAAGAAATTCATTAGACTACAGCGGAACAGGAAGCTCCTGCGACATTTGTTATACTTAAAATGATTAAGAAGGCATTGTAGAACATTCATGAGCACGCTGATTAGTGTGGCTGCAAATTACATTCTATAAATCTTGATACCGAAGGGGTTGTTGCTTAGGAGCAACATTGGGCATATATGTGAGCACAAGCAGATATGGGAAGATGCGATTGTAGTAATTTACAGTGTGCGCAGGTGTCATATTTGATGTTTTTAGTGTTTCGCTTCATGTTCTTTTGATCCTCTTGTTTCTTGTCTGCGTCACTCCCAGAATAAGCACGCCGATCTGTCCGTCGTAGGAACGGGAAGAAACTTTATTCTTGCAAAAATGTCTGCGTGGTTCGATGAGTTTTCTATTTCCACGATAATAAATCTAAAGAGATCATGTTCATGATATAAAGGAAAAAATATGATCTGTTTTCTAGCTTTGAAATGTGTTTTTTTTTAGGCTGCACGGCTTATGGCCAGTTTCCTAGGTTTCGGTATAGGCCGAAATTTTATCATGTATACATATAAGTCTTAATCTTGGATAGTGAAACATGAATCTACACGCTATTCGAGGCTGCTACTGCTGAGAGGCATTCCATATGAAGTAGTAGCAGAAGTGCCCAATGTTGCTCAGGAGCAACAATTTATTACTCACCTATAAATAATCGTGATTTTTTTTTCTGACAACGTTATTGGCGGGCTTTATCATTACCTTATGCATAATAGAGGTTTCTTGGTGTTGTTTATTGAAACAAAAGTTTGGGCATCAAAGGGCTAAGAGTCCTCCAACTTGTTTTCTTCTAGAACTAAGGTTAAATTTGCCAACTTTTTGCTTTGTTCCTACTTTCATGTGTATTGTAATTACACATATGCAAAAGAATACTCACTTGCATGACTGGGTTGGCTGGGGAAAACATATGGTTAACATTAAAAAATGTATGTTCAGGAGTATAGAAAACTTGTTGTTTTAGAGATGGTTGTCGAAAGTTCGACGGAATGCCGTCTGGTCAGGTAAAGGCATTGTTGAATAAAACAGGTCACTGACCAATGTCAAACAAAACAAGACGTTTCGGGACCCGTACGGGTCCCTTGTTCATAATGGAATGATGGCTGATTAACAGGTTCTTAAGTAACGTTGAGCGAATGATGCAAAGTCCGGGAGTACACATGGTTTAGTGTGCCAGATGATCTATTGATTGTGTTAGAGATGGTTGTGTGTTTATACAGCGGATGTTGGTGACATTTTTGTGGTACTTATAATACTACTGCTTAAAACTTCAGGAATAAAACGGTGCTCAAAACGTGGGCGCTGAACGCATGCATGCATATCAGTATGTCACACTTCACAGTAAAGGTGTGCCATTGTCAGTATTCTGTGTGTGTACATTGTGTGTGCATTTCTGCAGGTGGATAAGCACATTAGGCGTCTTGATGCTGATTTAGCCCGCTTCGAGGCAGAGCTGAAAGAGAAGGTTCTAAATGTCCAGGGGAGTGACTCGGAGAGCACCTCAAAAAGTGAGCTCTTTTCACTGCCTCTGTCTTCTGTTGGCCACTCTTGACGAATACCAGCACAGTTTCAAGGCACCCCAATAGGGCCATTTCTCATTTCCATGATATTTACTATAAACGCTCTCCACAAACAGATACCACATATAAAATAATTTGCTTTGATTTGATTGTTTTTGTCACCCAGCATCTGCAAGCCAGTCCCAGCAAAATTAATATTACCACGACACAGTTGATTGGGCTTGCGAAGTCTGCTTCGTCCATGCAGTCTAAATAGCAGAAATCGCTGTCAAAGCTGCTGTATGGCAATTTACTTGTTTTCTTTACATGAATCGCATGTGTCTGACAGCAAATGACAGTGGTGGTGCTTGGCAAAGCAGTGGAATTTTAAGGATTTCTTTTTCTTTGTTAGACGCCGAGGGGGGATGTTATTAGTAGCAATTGCATCGTAAATGTGTAAATAACAGTAATTGTTGCTGTCAGCTGCTTAATTAGTCAAGATTTAGCTGCTTAATTAGTCAAGATTTAACCATTAGCTTTTAAACAACTGGAGCAAACATGCATGTTTGTATTGAAAACTTGGAGGCTCACATTTATGCACAGTTACACTTGGAAGAATTCTTCTAGCATGTCTATGCTCCGAGATGTCCCACAGTACTTGAGCCGCCAAGGTCACGTGACTAGGCCCCTGTTTTTATTACGTCATTCTGTTTGGTGAATCCATGAATTACTACCTCTATCAGAAACAGATCAATGTCCACATCAGATACTGGGATGCATCTTTAAAAAATCACAGCATATCCACGGGGTGTATGATGATTAATAAGCGAAGCTCCGGAGGGAATCGTCGGTAAATCGTGAATTTTCCGAGTAATTCGCCGAGTCGATCATCATTTAAAGACGTGAGAAGCGCTGTGTATGCCGTGACGCTTGGGCCTCCCGCTCTCGTACGGCAGGATCTTGGTAGCGACTTCGCGCAGCTTCACGGCGCGCCAGCAGCAAACGAATTTTATTACGACGCTCCTTCTAGCCTACGTCGCCGCGCCGCACTAAATCGAACGATTGACTTTCACCAATGACGCGTGTCGTATCTGACATCTTTCCTATTATAACATCCCGCATCTTTCATTATCAACTTTAGATACCGCCATCTAGTTTTACAACATCTCGCATCTATTTATCAACTACAAGTACCACCATCGAGGGAACACTCCAAGTACCGCAATCTAACTTTATAACATTTTGCATCAACTACCGCCATCTAGTGAACACTGCAAGAACTAAACTAGAGGTGGCTGCTTACTACTACTACAACTACGTACCTCAGAGAATGTACAGACACACGCCTTGAAGAGCTTCGCCCCTAAAAATAAGTACCATGTACTTGACATCTGTTTTTATGGGCCATGCAACGGCAGATGACATGAAAGATGCATTATTGAAGGCACTCGAGCCATTACTACTTGCGCAGATTTTCCAGCTTTCTATAGAAGAATCAAACATTAATTTGAGAATTTTCAGAGGCTTTCAGAAGCACTTGCAAGAAAACGGTCTGCCCTGATTTAGGCACTTGCAGTTTGCATATTGCGCACAACCCCTACAGAAGAGGTGTAACTGCCAGCAAGTGGTAATGGGACATCCTGCTGGCTTGTCTAGTAATATTATTTCAAAATTCCTGAACCACGAGAGAGGACTTCTCTGTCCTTTCTCCTTGTTCCTCTCAGGTATTGCTGGGTTGAACATGTTCCAGTGATTGAATGAGCACTGTCCTTGTGGCCTGATGGTGAAAATATACCTTGAGTCTGCAAGACGTTAAGAGGTAGCTTCCTTTCGGAACTTTTTTGCAGTGACCCGCCAATTCCAGCAAAAGTGAACTTTGTCACTTTCTCAAACCGTTCTCAAACTATTCCTCACGGAATGTCAGGTTGACCAACCACTTGTATTCTTTTTGGCCTTTAAAAAACTGTTCGGAAGTTACCCTCAAGGGTTTGCCAAGTTCTGCATCAAGTGGGATCACAGGCCTGCTGAAAATCAAGGCATGAACTGCGCTTGACACAACTGAGCAAATCTTCAAGAATTCTGAGGCCAGTACTTTAAAATGCAGTTCCTTGTCAGTGTAACAGAGAATATTCTTGGGGAGAGTCCTTTCAAGTTCCCCTTGTTTAGAGGCCTCTCCTCGCGGAATCCCCAGCTGATCTACACCAAGCCAGGCCAGTGTTTAGCAGCTCTGTAGAATGTTTTCAACATTTCGCTCTGTGGAAAGATTGAGTGATTACTGCCGAGACGCTCTACTTGCTGAGTATGCTGAAATGCTACAGTTGGAGAAGCACAAGCTGCGTTTGTTTGAAAAGAGTTCGTATAGGATAAAGGATTTTTTTTAGAATTCCTTCAGTCTAACTCGACGTACTGTGAGGTTCGAAGAGTACTAGAACTTTTGCATGTCTTGAGGCACGGTCAGGCAGCTGTCATAAGGGAGTTTATCATAAATCAGCAAATTTCTGTGGGAAACCTCAAAAGCCTGTCATACACGATGCAGCGTGCTATACCTGACGTCGTTGGTAAGACATGTGGCGTATTTAACATTCCTTTGACAAAGAAACTGAAGGCCTCTGTTTCATCTGCAAACATAAATGAAACAGCTGTGCCAATTTCATACGATTCCCCATTTTTGCGCCGAGCTGCGCCAAAACCATGAAATTTGTGGAAATTGCGCTACACTGCACCAAGATGCGTCCCACCAGCCTCAAAATTTTTCGGTTGTGCTAATTTTAGGGAAAAATGAAGGCCACGTTGGCAACCTGTAGTGTGTATTTTTAACCAATGCAGGGATACCGGCGTGCCGACCCATGACCTGAACCACGGCAGGACACTCGCGAACCGTGATCGACCAGATTAAGTAACAACGCCGCGAGCCCGTCGGTCTGCTGAACGCAGCGGATACGAGCAACTTTTCAAAATGTGTTGCCGTAGCCATCGACACTTCACGGTAAATGCTCCGCCGCGGTGGTCTAGTGGCTAAGGTACTCGGCTGCTGAGCCACAGGTCGCGGGTTCGTATCCCGGCTGCGGCGGCTGCATTTCCGATGGAGGCGGAAATGTTGTAGGCCCATGTGCTCACACATGGATGCTCGTTAAAAAACCTCAAGTGGTCGAAATTTCCAGAGCTCTCCACTACGGCGTCTTTCATAATCATATCGTGGTTTTGGGACGTTAAACCCCACAAATCAATCAATCAACTTTGTGGTAAAGATGCATCTTATAGTCTGCAAATGCGACTATGGCATGTTAGGAACTAAAGCTGGAAGGGTATGCCTCCGTTACTGCGCGAGAACAAACTCGACGTGCTGCAAGCCAAAGCTTTGCCAGCGACTACATTGGTTGCCATAGCAACGGCATATGGTCGAACTCTGCTACAACGAACGCCGCTTCAACGAAATTTCCGCTGCAACGAAAAATTCACGATTCCCCGTCAGCAGTATATAGGAGTCGATGCGTAAATATTGTCGCCACAACAAACACTTTTCCTTCGATCGTCCCGCTTCAACGAAATTTTACTATGCAATTCCAGGCTCAGATGCTTATTGCTATACAGTAAATCCAATCTTTAACATCTTGATGCGTTCCCAGAGCCTGAAAATGCGTCAACAAAATCTAAAACATGTGTTGGCACCTCCGAAACCACCGCTATAGACCCTTTTCATGAATACGCCACCTGGTGGTGAGTTTTTTGTCAGTTTCACTTCGCAAAGGAGCGTGGGATAGCTAGCACCATCATGAGGGCATGGAAAGCAAGCCGTCAAATGTGTGAGTGCCGTGATGTTTGTGTTGGGGGCTAGTTCTCCGTATTATCCGCTGCAATCGCACCGCTTTCTAGCTTGAACGAGCTCCTAGTACTCCCCGACAAGCTTTCTGAGCTGCTTCTGCTGCACAATGAGCAATATTTTGTACCCTTCAACGGGTTAGGCGAGCAGTTTGGCTTGTTATGACTGCCAATGCGTGGATCCGGCATGCAAGAGACTCTCATCGGCATGCCCTCCCGACGTGGTACGCGTACTGCAGGAATGCAATAGGTGTCTGTGTGCGTGCTGCAAGAAATGTGCATCAGCGTCGCTGGGACACACAGCCTGCGTCGTCTGCTGCGGTGCCCTCACGATGGCGACAGACTGTAGTTGGCTTCCGCGGCGCTAGGGGTGCCCTTTTTCGAAAAGGGTCTATACTACCGCTGTTCAGCAAGCAGGGGCGCCGCCATTGCTTGATAGCGATGGCAATGAGACTGCTCTGCTTTTGTTTTGCCACTGGCTTGCTTTTGAGCCACAGACAATCTGAAGCTGAAGCTCAGTTGCTCAGTTCATGGTTTCCTTCTCGCAGGTGCTGGGTGCAACCGTGGCACGATGCCTTTTCCAATGCTTATCATTATGCTCGCGCTTGGCCAGCGTGGTAACTAATCAGAGCGGCTGTTCATCCGCATTATCAACAAAATCAGCTAGCCGCGAGTGATGGATGATAAGAATGGCATAGAATAATGCAAAAGTCGCCGCTCCACGATACCCAGCCTCCATCTCGGTGTTGTCGGATACTTTTGATGGTGGATAGCTGCCGGTGTTAACGTGTTAACGTAACTGTTTGGTTAATTCACAAAAGTGGTTTTAGGCGTTGTTTCAGCGTGCTTTTCACCATGGCCTCGCTATGCATGGGGGAGAATCACGTCGTGTCGCTTCTGGGAAAGAATAGGAAGCAGGGGACATTTTTTGAATTGTGAGAATAAACATCCCTTTGTTTTGCTATCATTTTCACTGGCATAGCGCACCACGACAAGGACACACACAAAGGAGAAATTCACACTCACACAGCGCTATGTGAGTGTGAATCTCTCCTTTGTGTGTGTCCTTGTCGTGGTGCGCTATACCAGTGAAAATGATGAATCCCAACCAACTAGCCCGGCAACGTGCCTTAGCAAAGTTGTTTTGCTAGCTCAGCTGAGATATATTTTTTTCTATTTCACTACAACGAAATTTTTGCTTGAACAAAGCTTTTTCTGTGCCCCGTCAATTTCGTTGTAGCGGGGTTGGACTGTATACGACAGTCAAACACGCCTTGCAAGCGATCCAAGAAGTTGTGTCTTAAACGTAACTCGATCATAATAAAAAAATGGGGGGGGGGGGGGGGGGAGACGCTGTAGCGGTTCGAACATTTCTTGGCCTTGTGCTATCTCGTGCAGAATGCCACTTGAAGGGCTTTTAAGCCACCCAGAGGTTGAAATTCAGTTGTGGCGGCGAAATTGTGCACGAGTGTACGACAAACAGAGAGCCGTCAGAATTTTTCGAAATGGTGCTGTATTAGCAGAGTTAGATGTGTTTGATCATTGAAACTGCAACGATTCCTCCTTTCGCGCTTTTCTGCACTACCCTCCATGGTTTCCTTCCCATGCCCTTCCCAATATCGCATAATATACCTCATTGCTGACGCGCTGCTTGACACACCGTCTACTCCCAATTGCCCCAACTCCGTTTCTCTGCAGCTCCTGTGTAGTTCCAGTGGCTAAGTCAGAGCAGCTGATATACTCTGCGAATGAGCATTTGACTCTGGCATAGAGCAACGCCTCCAAGTCCGCGATTGGAACACAATTCGCGCTACCGGAGCAAGGTAAAAGGAAAAACCCAGAATATGTTGCGTGTATAATCCATTCTGCCAATAGGTGGATTGCTAAATCACACTAAAGATTGTGGGCTACGGCGTCCATCTGCATCAACTTCTGGTTCGGAATGCCGTACGGGCATTCTTGCCAATGCCATCGCTTTCTACCCAGCACTCCTCTTCTTTCACAAATTGCTGCGTAATACTTTAGGGTGCTACGTAGTTGAAAAACACGTGCGGTCACTACGAGATAGTTATAATCGTGTGAGCGTCCATTTCTTCATTCAAGCGGCATGTGGCTCCTGACACAAGCTTTTTTTTAGAAGCAAAGGGGGTTGTTGCTCATGTTTTGTCACATACAAAGCATCATAGCATTACAAATTATCCACCCAATTGTGTTCATGCTGCTCACCCATAAAATTATCTATTTACTTTTATAATGCAAAGATACCAACCCAGGTTTCATCTACAGACGAACATTGATATATTGAACTTGAAAGGCATCCTGAATCAGTTCGATATATGAATAATGTGATATAAAAAATACAGGCCCTGACAGCTTGCCTGTAGCGGACCATCACGTACAATAGGTGCATTCAAGAATGACCACTGATTCTGCACACACGCTGCAACAGAATGATTTATTTGCGTGAAAAAAAAAACGCTTATCTTGAAAATGAAGCTGAAGATGTCAGTCTCGATCTTATTAAGGCTGTCCAGGTGCGGCAGCCCGTGTCCCTCAATGTGGCCGATACAACAGCGAATGATGCTGAACGCTGCCGCCACTTCAGGGGCAGAATACGCACGTGTAGCCATGCCTCGTCCAGATGAACCTCCTTGTCACATGAGGTGCTGGCCTGGGCATCCTGTGTTCCTGCGACCGTAGCTACTATGTCCTCGTTAACAAAGCTCGCAACGCCCTGGACATTGCAGTCCGCTTCCACGAAATTGCCCGCAGACACTTCGCGTAGAACTGCTGCCGGGAAGTGGGGCGACAACTTGTGAAATGCGTCGTATATGCGCTCGTCGTCATCATCGGCTTCACCGGTTTCCGCAAGTTCTGCCGTTTCGAAGCTAGCCTTGGGAAAGCACTTGACCACTGTGTTCATCTTCACATCTCGCCAGGCGTTGAAGAACTTCGCGAGAGAAAACTTTGTGGAGATTTCCGGCCACTCCTTTGTCATCCACTGCTGGATGTCCTGGCTGCTGACAGCTTTGCTTTTGCCAGAAATTGTTTTGCCAACGATGTTTTAGTGATGCTTAAATTAGTGAAGTAACCCGGTGTGGCCAGCGAAGCTGTTTCCTCGAGTGCAGCGGCAAACCATTTGGCCTTGGCCATCAGCATCGAGCCATCTACTAGAATGTTCTTCGCGCGCACTTCTAAATACCATGCATAGAGTGCCTTTTCTACATCCCCGTGGGCAGGAGCGCACACATGACAGGCTCCCGATGTCCGCTGCAGCGCCGGCTTTGCCTTGATATCTGCTTTGTTCTTCAACAATGTACTCAGAGTGCTCCGTGGCATGCCGAAGTCGTCCGGGATGGTTGAACATTTCTTGCCCACCTCAACAGGCTGAATAGCCTTCAATTTTGTCGCAAATCAGGGGTCTCGCACTTTTTGACGCTGGGCATATCTACACGATAGGCCGCAATTCAAGGAGTTCACAGCGTCTTTGCACACCACACACGCAAAAGAGAAATGCTGCACATGCGGTGGTACGTAGGCGATGCGACAACGGAAGCAACAAAGTGATTGTGAGGCGATGGCCGCTTGTGAGGGCAACAGCAAAAGGCGCGAGATGTGGTTGGCTGATCAAAACACTTAAAACAGCAACAAAAAATCAAAGGCGAAAGGAGAAGTGTGTCTGCTCCTTCATTCCTGCTCTCCGCGCTCACGGAGTATGTGGAGAAAGCTTGAAAAAGAGAAACGAAACAAAACAAAAGAGCCATTTCGCGAGTTAAAGATTGTGCAGTTCGAGCCCTCTCAACCCTTATCGTTTCTTGAGCGTTTTGGGTTATGGCTGACGCGTGGTGCCGTGCGGAGTTCGCCCGGCACTGCAAGTGCCAAGGCCCAAAGTGCACTTTCCAACTCACCCGCGGAGCTGCACTGTCGCGGAGATTGCGAGGCATGGCAAGTGCCAAAGCGCACCTTCCAGCTCGCACGGCGTTCGATATATTCAAAGGTGGGTAAAAATACCTTTTGATATAAACGTGCAAATTTATATAGTTTTACAAGGGAATTTCAAGGGGATAACTGACGAGTTCGATATGCCTGTAGTGAATGGCAATAGTAAACTGTTTCTTACTTGAAAAATGCAATGCTCACTTGTAGTTTTCTGGCTTTTTTCACGCCTTTCCATCTACCTTTACGTGAGATATCATTCCCTTATGCACTTCAATGTGTTTGAATTTATGTGAAATTTTCTGCACTCTACATACATAACACAGCCTATCAGCACTTCACGCTAGCAAGTCTGACATGTACTAGAGACCCCATACCATGCTAATCTTTGCTTCATAAGTGACTGCGATCGTTTTACGTCCCACGATATCATCAATAGAGCAGCGTTTTGTCCCAAGGGCCTTTTATGCTCTCAGCTGTTTCCATAAATTTTACAGACAGTTGGCGATGCAGAATACGCAAAGCAAATACACTACATCATGGTACTTCATTAGGCATAGAATGCATACTTTTGTTGTCATCATACATATGTTGACATTTGGCAGCATCTGCCCATATGTGTGGGTGATTTTCAAGTGGTCACGGTTCGTGCTTCGAAAATACTAAATCGAAGTGGTTCTGCAAAAGCTTACCTTGTGTTTCAAAGCATAACCTCGTGCTGCGCTCGAAACCCACCTCTTGCGTTCTTCGCGTTTGCCCAAATCCACTTCTCACTTCTTTTTCTAAAATGCACAAAATATCGTCTATCCAATCGCGAAAAGAGTTGAAAAGCACAATCACTGAACAAGCGGCGACAAATGTGCCACAAAATTCCACGTATTTCCTCTCCAATTACACTGGGCAGCGGGTCCTTCGAAGCAGATAGGATAGTCCTCGAATCTGAACCACTGTAGCTGACGACATGCCGTTTTGCTAACCACTGATTCCACTGTTGAATTCTTTGAACACAGTTGTTCGCTGTCACTCTGCGACAAATTCATTTGCTCAGTCGGCCGTGTCGTCTATCATTATTGCCAAAACACGTCAGTCTCACTGGAGTACGGCACACTGAGTTGCGGTCCACTTTGCGGATTTCGGTGGAGCAACTTTTTCGGCTCCCCGGTGTTACTCCCACTTTCAATCCACTCCGACTATTTCATAAGAACACTTCCTGCCCTCATTCTGCCATTGGAACACACTTACCCCAAAAGGAGCAGAATAACTTGCTCAGACTTTGCCATTGGAATTTAACAACTGTCAACTGTGTGTCTGTTTATGAACCACAGTTGCCGGACCAGCCCATGCTTATACGAATTGGGCCCTTACTCTGCGTTGCACGCAGGCCTTCAAAGGGTCGCCAACATGATGGACTTGCACGCACGCTCAAGGGCAACTTGACGAACAACAAGAAGCAGCGCAGACAGCTGCTTGCAGACTAAGCTGATGCCGTAGGCTCTTGCTTCACCAATCACACCATAGTCGTGGCTAGCATGGATATTTGAACGGCACATCAGAGATAGTCATTCGGCACACCACACGGAGGCCTGAAAGGCCTAGAAAAAAAGGAAAAATTGTTTCTTGGAATTTGTGGCATACCGGCAGCTTGTAGCGCTGCCACGCGTAGAATCGTTGTGACGGCATACTGCGCACGATGTGCGTGCTTACTTGAAATGTTCAAAAAAAAAAAAAAATCTAAGGCAGTTTATGGGCCTTCAAAGCCACCATTGCCACAGTACATCGGTGACCTGCGGAAAAGAGTTATAAGATTTGGAAGGGGCTGTCAGTGTTAGTCACGGGACACAGCACAGTTTGTTCAATTACTCATACATTTATACGCAGCATGATTGTGGGCAGTAGTATGATTGCTGACATTTAAATAAGTTACTGGCAATCGTTTGTAGTTGTGTAAAACATTTGTGCAGCTCTAAAAAATCAAATGAAACTGTGCGCCAGTTTTTTCTTCTCATATACCGCTAAGGTCCCCAGCTTAGCAGATCCACATTTTAATCCTCAGAGTCTGATGTCAAAGATTTGACTGGCGTGGTAAATGCTAATGTAAACTTGATCATTGTTTGCTGAGTGGGGTGATTCGAAATATTTATTTTATTGGCCATGAATGAGGACCAACAGAGAATAATGCCAGGGAAAGTATAGGGGATGTAGTAATTATAATATAAATGTGAAGACAGAAGGATAACTTGCCTTGGCAGGATTTGAATCTGTGACTTTTGAATAATGTGTCCGGTACTCTTTCACTAAGCTATGGTGGGGGTCATCTCTCCATCCAGGTTATGGGGTGACAAGTTCTGTTTTCATCCACTTTTTTTCTTCATTACAATTACTTCTAATAGCACTGCATATTTGTCTGTGAGTTGTCATTGGTGTTGCAAATCAAAGAAAAAGAGCCCTTAAATATGCACATTTCTTCTTAAATAGCAGTGCTCATATTCACTCTGCACGATTTAGGAGATGTTGAATGGTTTGTACATATCTTTCTTTAACGTGTGCCTTCTTGATACTGCTCCAAATTTGGTCTTAGAAGGTAACTATGATGTGCACTTTCATGATCAATTATTTTTTTTCTAGTAACCGGCTCCACATTTTTTGGATTTTAGTGCTTCAACAGTAACATTTTGCTGCTGCAGAAATCGCTACAAATTCTATTTCAGCTGTTGCACGCAAAGCATCTCTACTATTTAGAGGGCAGAATAGGAAGCAGCAAGCATAAGCAAATGATTAAAAAAATTGATAATTTAAGTTTAAGGAAAATAGAGCTAGAAGCAGCAGTTGCTGATTTGACAACTTCGGCATTGAAAACAGACGAGACAGGTGATTGCACATGCATAGTGAAGTCAAACGATCTCAGGAAATCAGAAAAAAGCAAGAGAGAAGAGCTGCTAAACATCAACCAAGAATAACCTAAAAACTCCTGGAGCTTATCACTTGTCTCACTGTAGTGCTAAACTCATCTTAGTCCTTCCACAATATGATCATCTTTCATAATATTCAATGAATTTGTTGCTTTTTGTGATAAGTGTATGATCAATTATTGGTCGAAAAAAACTTTTTCAAGTCTTGAACACCCCTGAATATTAAATGCGAATGCATTTCTTAGTCGGGCTAAAATAAACATGCAGCGTTGTCCATGGCGGTCTTCCAAAGCAAATGCTGTGGGTGCGCACGCTTATCTTCGGCCCTAGCAAGCGGAGCATGTGGTGCGAGAGATTGACGAAGAGAGTAGGTGCAGTGCTTTGCCGCTCCTCTTGCCGTTCGCTCTCTCTCCTCCCTGCGCCCCACGCTTGCAGGGCACTTCTCAAGAACATCCGGAAATGTGTGCTCGAGACGCCGCTGTGAAACGCCAACGTCGAGCGGAAAATGCTGTTTATTTTGTTCACTTCATAGAACTTTTTAACGGTGCATGCTAGCTAGAAGAGCTAGAAACGCATACCGCATCTATTGCGACAGAAGAACGGCACATGCGGCGAACAGTGCCATTGACTGCACGGTGTAAGAAAAAAAAAAAACTTTTCTTTTAACGCTGGGTTCTCATGTGCTAATTGTCATTATGGACACTATGCAACGCATTCGCATTTCCTCATGATTCCCTTTGGGTTGGTGAGGGCATTTTTTTTTTGCCTTCAAAACCTGTACAAACCCTGAAGTTGCTGTTATTAAATTGTTCTCAATATGACATTTCATATATGTTTGATGTATCTGAGAAACATGAGGAGATTGGCAGTGATTATAACCTCATGAGGCTTAAGAATTTGTTGCCTGAAAGGCCACCATATAAATGTTCAAGTTACATGTTGGTGGTTTTAGGTGGTTTTAATATATATAAACCAGTTACCTGTTTCTAAGAGGTTTTTTTTTTCTATGTCATGTTTTTATCCTGCTCAACCAGAGCGGGGAAGAAAAACACAAGACAAATTAGAGAAGAAGAAGACTAAGCGTGGACGCTCAATGTCATCGGATGATGAAGTTCCAAAACCTTCGCGCAAGAAACTCAAAGGTCAGGTCTCCCAGTAAGTAATACAATGTTCTCAGTGACCTTTACTGTTGAAGTTAGCTTGTATCTTGTTGTGCTTTGTAAGAGGAGTTTGTTTTTTTAGTTGTTCTGATAAACACTGTGTATAAAAAGTGCTAGAAATTGTTATAAATTTAGGCCACACAGCCTGCATTAAGGCTCTCGAAAAAGCATCATGGTAGCAGGCCGCGAGAAAGCTTCGAATGAAGCTAGTTTTCAAATTAACAGAACATACAAAAAGTGGGGCGCAAGGAACTTAGAACTATTCAAAGTAATTGGTGCTCCTTGTTTGCTGTGCCGGCTAATTTGTGGCTCCAAAGGTTATGTTTTCGAGCAATACCTGGTCTTTATTTTGCCGCAAACATGTAGGAAAAATGGGCCTTGCTGCTGCCACAAAAAAAAAAAAAAAGAAAACGCGGTCGTGACTGAAATGTGCGCCTGCTGAAAACAAGATATTTTCACTGAAACAAAGTAGTGACACGCAGGCAGCATGTCGCCTGCTCCTCGCTGCGTCAGCTTGTCATGATGCGACCATTTGCACATTCTTTCTAATGTAATTATGAATTTAATCATGGCCAGAATGACGAAGCTCACAATGTGTTTTGGCTGGAAATAAATCATCTTTGAAACCTTCGAGCTTAGTTTTCGAAGTAGGTGTTGCTGGCATGAACTCCGCCAGCTGTGCAAAGACAAAAATTGCTGGAGCAACCAACAGGCGGAGGTTCGTATACATCGCAATTTCCGCCAAACTGTCCTTTATTCTTTACAATCCCAGAGTGAATGGGTAAACCATAATCCACTCACGTTGCGAGAAACACAGTGGTGCCCGCGTGTCACCACTGTGTTGCAGTGAAGCAAAACTCATTTTCTGCAGGTGCATGTTCTGGTCGACTACGACACTGTTTTTCTCCTTTTTTTTTTTTTTGCGCTGGAAGTAGTGAAACTGAGGTGCTTCAGCTTCCACTCATTAGTATGGATACGTTGCATTGCCTTGTGGCAATTAATGGCTGTCGTTTCCGCGGATTCGCTGTGAAATCAGGATCTGGAACTGGCACATAGCAGCCATAGTTTTCGGATTAACCAAGCTGGTGCCAGCCGCTGCTTTAAATTATCCACTCAAACTTACGTTGCAAAATACGGGACCGCGGAAATCTTTCTCATTAAGCGGGATTTCGAAATAAGGGTTGGTTTTACTGTATATCTTTTTCCTTTCTTAATTTTTTATTCTAACAGTGAAGTGTTAGCTACCACCATGAATGCTTTCATTTACTATTGAGTCATCCATCTATGGAGCAACCTCGTCCCATTTTGCTGAGTGCATCTAATGTTGCACAAAAACAGGGAAGGTATAGCTAACGTTAATAAACTGCTAGTCGATTTCATGAATGAGATAAAATCTTTCGTCTGCGAGGAATTAAAAACTCAAAGGCAGTACGTGAATGACGCTGTTAGCAGCTTGCAAAGGGCGATAAACAAGCGCTCTCGCTCGACCTCCGCTAGAAATAGCAAACAATCTAAGGGGAATCGCGACGACGCGGAAGCACCCATGCATCATGGCCAAAAATAACCTGAGAAGTGTGGAACGACTAGAGATCTGGCAGTGGAATTGTCGCACTTTTCACAAACGCGCCGCAGCACTCCAGAGTTATATCAATGCGGCACCAATTAAACCCGACGTTATATGCTTGCAAGAAATTGGTGCCAAAATAGTGAAGCTTCAGGGTTATTATATTTTTCAGAACCCAAACTATCCCCGCGTAGCGACGCTGGTGAGCAAGATGATTGCGGCAACAGATGAGTACATAGGAACGCTACAGATCAATCACCAAATTATCAGTTTATTGCCCCAAAAGAGAGGCAAAGCGAAGACTATAATAGTCAACCTATACAGTCCTCCAAAAGACAAAGGCGAAGACTTCAATGAGCTCCTTGCTGAGACGGTTAAAATCGCAGGCAACAAGGACCGCCTATTGGTTTTGGGTGATTTTAACGCACCCAGCACCACATGGGGTTACCCAAAAGACTCGCCGAAGGGAACGCGTCTCGAACATGCTGCGTCCAGGCTGGGCCTGAGTTTAATAACTCTCCCAATTGCGCCCACGAGAGTGGGCAACAGCGTATGTAGAGACACGTTCCCGGACCTCACTTTCACCTTCAACCTCAAAGACGCATCCTGGACAAACCTGGAGGAAAATCTAGGAAGCGACCATTACATTATAAGCGTCTCCATATCGACACCCAAAATGCGTAGATTGATAGGCGACGTGGCGATCACAGATTGGACTGAGTTTAGGAAACGAGATCCTCCACCAGACTCTGTACCGAACTCAATAGAGGCATGGTCGGAGTACATAAAGTCGGTACACGCCATCACTACGAAGAAAATAGCCAGAACCGTAGAGACGCCAGCAGTAGACAGCCGTCTGCTACACCTATGGGAGAGCAGGCGCAGCCTGCTAAAGCGTTGGAAACGTCAACGCCTGAATAGGACACTACTGCGTAGGATCGCTGCTCTTGCAGAGGAAGCAAACGACTATGCCAGCAAATTGGCTACCGAGGGATGGGTCAAGTTCTGCAGTTCGCTTCAGAACACACTGAGCACCGCGAAAACTTGGTCCATCCTAAGAAATATTCTTGATCCAGACAAGTCCAAATCCACGACAAGCAGAACACTGCAGAAAATCGCAGAAACATTTCCGGGCACGGACGACGATCTCGTGAAAGCCCTTAAGGAGAGATATATTGGCGATAGTCCACCAAGTAACTCGGCTAATCACATGAGTTACAGTGGAGCTAGAAATGAGAAACTAGACGAGCCGATAACAAAGGAGGAGGTCTTTGCGGCAGCTCAGGCAGCCAAGAGGAACACAGCCCCCGGTGAAGACCAAATTACGAATGCTATGATAAGAAACCTTAGCGACAAAGCCATCGAAGGCATGACAAAACAATTCAATGAACACTATTGGCTCAAAGCAAAGGTCCCTGCAGAATGGAAAACGGCCAAAATTATAACCATTCCGAAACCCGGAAAAAAGCCCTCCCTGCAGGCGCTCAGACCTATATCACTTACGTCATGTATGGGGAAGCTTTTCGAACGGGTCGTTCAGACCAGACTTCAGAATTTCATAGAGGACAGGGGGCTGTTTCCGGCCACCATGCTGGGCTTCCGCAGTGGTCTCTCAACACAGGACGCTTTCCTCCTGATACAAGAAGAGGTACTCAAGGGTGTTCCCAAAGGTGGAGAGCATTTGCTGCTTGCTCTAGACTTAAAGGGAGCTTTTGACAATATCTCTCATGAAGCTATACTCTCAGAGCTAAATATAATTGGTTGCGGGGAAAAGATATATAACTATATAAAAGATTTTCTCACCGATCGGGAGGCGACAATTGGTATCTCAAGCGTTAGGTCTGAGCCATTCCGAATGCCAAACAAGGGAACGCCTCAAGGAGCCATAATATCTCCTCTGTTGTTTAATATCGCCATGCGTCGACTCGCTCGGGCCTTGGATTGTGTACCACAGCTAGGTTATACCCTCTACGCGGACGACATTACTCTGTGGGCCACAAGGGGGTCCCTGGCCAGCAAAGAGCAGACTCTGCAAGAGGCGGCACTGGCTGTCGAAAACTTTGCCAGAACCAGTGGTCTCAGCTGCGCACCCGAAAAATCGGAGGTGATCAGAATACACAGCAAACGCTACAAAAGTAACGGAAGAATAGAAATTGAAATCGAAAAGCAGAAAATTAAAGAAGTCACCGTCGCCCGGATTCTGGGTTTCTGGGTTCAAAGCAACGGTAGGGCAAATCACACTATCGGTCTTCTTAAATCAGCAACTAAACAAGTGGCTAGAATGATTCAGAGGATCACCTTCCACAAAAAAGGCATGAAAGAAAGTGATACTGTCCGATTAGTGCAGGCGCTCGTAATGAGCAAATTGACATACAGCTTGCCTTTCCACACGCTGAACAAGAGCGAGGAAGAGCAAGTAGATTCTATCATCAGAGGGGCTTACAAGGCAGCATTAGGCTTACCGATAAGCACTCCGACACAGAGGCTTCTCGAGATCGGCCTGCATAACACGTACGCTGAACTGAAAGCAGCAACATTGATCTCTCAGCGCAACCGCCTCAGCCAGACGAAGTCGGGAAGAGAGATACTGATGAGGGCGGGTATAACACCCCAACCCCAAAACTTGGACGAGGAGCTGGTGGACGTACCAGACCCAGTCCGACGACATATTTCGATCGCCCCTATCCCCAGGAACATGACCAAGGAGCGGCATCACGAAAGGCGAGAGGAGCGTGTAAAATGGATCAGAAAATTAGTTAGAGGCAATGAGAACGTGCTATACGTTGACGCTTCCAGGTATAACTGGAAGCGCTGCGTCGTCACAATGGTAAGCAGTGACACGAGAAGCATGGCGTCCAGCGCATCACTGAACACTACATCGATCACCAAGGCCGAGTGTTTCGCCATCGCATTGGCGATTAAAAGTCGAGAGCGCAGCGACGGCCAGACGTACATCACCATACTCTCAGATTCGCAAGAGGCGTGCCGGCTATTCACGAAAGGCCGCCTCCCATTAAACATTTGCAAATTTTTAGGCGGCGAATTGAGCAACACTTATAGGTTGGTCTGGTGCCCTGGACATGCAGGCCTAGAGGGTAACGAGAGGGCGGACGCTCTAGCTCGAGCGCTCACGAACCGAGCGGAGCAGCAGCCTTTTTCGCTGTTGCCACCACCCAGCAACGACGGCTTTCGCGAGGAGGAGGAAAACGACCCGGCTCGGATGGCTCCGCGAGAGCTTCTTGCTCACCAGCGATACACGCGGCAGAAATATGGCGCCCCCCACAAATCTCTTAAAGGGGAAGACGCCATAGACCTCCGTAAAATTCAAACGGGAGTTTATCCAAATTTATTACGACTGCACAAAATTCATCCAACTTTGTATGGGCGCGATTGTCCATGGTGTCGCGACTCGCCACCGACCCTTTACCATATCTCGTGGAGTTGTGCTAAACGGCCAAATGAACTTGATCGCTTACAGCGTATGTATAGAATGGAAAACTCTTGGGAGCAATGGGAGGCACTCCTCGCTAGCTCGGACCCGGAGGTGCAACTAGCACTCCTGGACCACGTCCGGCAGGCGGCGCAAGCCAGTGGAGCCTTGGACATGGGGCCCCACCCATCTAGCTCCTAAACCCCTTCTTTTTCAACCCAATAAAGTTATTTCTCTCTCTCTCTCTCTAATGTTGCCTTGCAGACCAACAGATGTTCCCCTGCTGCAGTCCATCAGTATATCACATCCATCTGATGTGCTTGACATGCCTGTAGATCCAAATGAGCCCACCTATTGCCTGTGTCACCAGGTCTCCTATGGGGAGATGATTGGGTGCGACAACCCTGATGTAAGTTTCGCATTTTCTTCTTATGCATATTTGTAAGCGTACAATTCATTTGTTTGGGCTAAAATTAAGCTTCATGTCCTGCTGGGTGAAGGAATTTCGGTGTCAGACAGGCACTTTTGGTACCTTCTCAGCAGGATAACAATTTCATTGCTGCTGCAAGGGACAGCGTTATCCGGATCATGTTAGGCATGGAAGTCAGTCAAATCACGATTGTGGAGCCAGATTGCAGCTGCCTTGATGCCAATCGAGCCTGATTTGGATTAAATATGACCATTAAGCAGCGACTGATCCGAATCGAGTCTAATCAGGCTCAGCCCTGATCACAATCAAAACCACCCATACGACACTGGAGATTATTTTTAGGTGTGTGCGAATATTCGAACTTTCAAATGAATTGTTGCAGGTACCGACGGCATTATTAAATGGCGTCGGTATCTGCATCAACCTCGCCCTGCTAATAAACACCCTTCGACTTTAACCGATAATGTTTAAGGCAAGCGACATGTATCAACTGGATCCAGTTTGACCGACGGCCAGCTGATGTCAGTTGTGCTATTACGTATGTCAAATTGCTCAAGTGATGAACAATGACAAATGGGCCAGTGCACTGGGGTAAAAGCTTCTCGCATAGGCCCCGTTTACATTGTGGCGTCCACAATCACACAGTCTCTTTTGCAGGATGCGACATACTAATGGTGGCTGTCATAGCTTTCCTTCGATCGGTGTTGTGAAGCCACAGTACGAAGACGAGCAATTCGCCGGGCTTCTTCGGCTAGGCAGAGTGTCTTGGAGACTGAATAGTCACTATGGAAGTCAGATGATAGAATAGTACCTTTAGCGGCGAGAGAAGAGAGACGTGAGACGTCGTCGAAGGCGGCCGACGCAGCCGTGCTGATCTCACCACTTTATTCCACGCCTGAAGCGGAGCCACGGTGGCTGTCCACGTCCGACACGCCAAGTGCGCTAGCTTGTTCTAATCCTCGCGCAGCTCGAGCTAGCATCAGCTGCGCGAGACGTGCGGCGCAGTGATTAAGAAATGATGATGGTGATGATGGAACTACAGGGCTCCCCCCTAGTGCTTTGCGCAATTTGAAAGCATATGTAAAAAGAAAGAGAGCGACAAATGCTGTATACATGAATGACAATCTATACAGTGTTCATTTGGGAAGTCCAGGTTGTCAACGTTGATGGGCCAACGGTAAGCAGCGGGTCTCCGGTGGGCGACTCTGGGAGAAGCGCAAGGGACAAAGAAGGAAGCGCCGGGTCGCTGTGGTCGCATACAAGTGGGTCTCACGATGACCTGGTGAGACAGACCGAGAATGAACCGTGTGTCGCAAGGTCATGCTGCTAACGTCGGCAGAGGGTCGGCACTGCGGGTTTCGACGTTGGGGTCGACGTAACACAGACCTCAAAATCGTGCGGCGTTCGATGTACTGGTATGGATAGACGTGCTTATGGACGCAGGAACGTGTACGAACAACAGCGTCACGTGCACGGTGGGTAGTCGGGTTCACAACAAGTGGTGGGACATTACGTCGGACAGGTCGAGTGGGTGCTTGCGCAATCTTCAGGGCCGTGACTGCAACTCGTCACTGCGGCTCAAAAGGTGCCACGATGCGTGATGCCAAGCACGTTGTTGTCGTCGATGTAGTGTCACGGGTGGTAGACATGTATGAGGTGTGGGCATCGTCGCGGTTGTGACACACGAGTCGGCGTTGTGGACACGCATTTGGTTGTTGCCGTTCGGCGTCAAAGGCTCCGGAAAATGGTGGTGGTGTAACCCAGTCAGCGTGGGCACGGCCGGAGGGTTGGACGGGACACCTGTGCTCGTGTAATGACCTGCAGTAGTCCGTGCACAGCGTTGGCGTGCAGGTCTGCATAATTTATGGCTGCCTCTAGCCAACACCTTCTAGATTGCTCCACCGCAGGCGTGGTATGCCTGGTGAGCCCTGTCGGAAGCGGACCAGGCACGTCGTCCTCAAGTGCATCAGTCATAGTCGCAGCGTCTTGGAAGTTTGGCCGTGGTTGATGGCTAGTGGCTTTAACTTCTGCTGCAGGAGACTGCGATGACGATGCTGGTCGTTGCTGGCAAGATGCGCAGAGCGTTGAGGCTGGTAGAGTGTCCCCTTCGGACATTGGGGATGGTGAAGGTTCCGCAACCGGGAGGTGAATAGCGGGCGTGACAATGCCCGTAGTCGTGGTAGATTCCGGGGCGTTCGGGGTTATTGCTGTCCTGGAGCTTGACGCATCAGAGGTGTTGAGAGCCATTGAGGTCGGCCAAGACGAGCGAGTGGTGAGCATGCATACAGTATCGTCGGCTGAGGACGTTGAAAACGCGTACCTCGTGGCTGACTGGTCGCATGTAAAACTAATGTCCTTATGTCGTTAGACGGGCACTCGGACGCGGGACTGGCGTTGCCAATGGCCGGCGGACGAGAGGTTGTAGGAGATGTAGCCAGGGAAGTGAAGCCTTGGTCGAGGTAGGGCTGCGGGCCGTCTGGTACCACTCCCTGGGGTGGAGGGAAACCTGGAACTCGCAGCTCCCCGGAAGTGGGCGGTAGGTTTCATTGTTCACCGTAGCAGGCGAGCACCGCAGCGCAGAGGTCGTCGAAGGGTCGCGGGCTGAAGGACGACTCGGCGGCTAGATATCACAGCTCAACCGGGAGGGCGTCCAGCAGGACAGCGTGCAACATCGGCTGTGCCTTGATGTCATTGACTCAAGAATGGCATTGAGCCGCATAAACCACGCTCATGAGTAGACCGGGTGAAACGGCGGAACTGGAAGGCAGAGTTGCGGAGGCATGGCAGCAGGCCGTTCGGTGAAGGGCGTGTTCTCCGGGTCACCACTTTAGCGGTGAGAAAAGAGAGACATGAGACAGCGTCGAAGGCAGCTCACGCGGCCATGCCGATCTCGCCACTTTATTCCACGCCTGAAGCGGAGCCGCCGTGGCTGTTCACGTCCTACACGCCAAGTGCGCTAGCTTGTTCTAATCCTCGCGCAGCTCGAGCTAGCATCAGCTACGCGAGAGGCGCGGCACAGTGATCAAGAAATGATGATGGTGATGATTGCACTACATATCTATGCAGCTTAACGGCAAACGTGCGTAAAAGAGGTAAAAAGGATTGTAATTGGTTGTCTCATGTATGGCCATGTTATACGCATAGGTAATTAAGGGGAGAAATCATCCCAGTCCTTGTGGTCAGATGATACATACATGGCCAACATGTTAGTCAGAGTTCTGTTCGTACGTTCTATTAGCCCATTCGTCTGAGGGTGATTAGGGGATGAATGACGGAACTGTGTATTGCACAGACAAACCAGTTCTTCAATGGCGTCCGCAACAAACTGACGACCATGATCAGTAATGATCACTCTGGGAGGGCCATGCCGTAGAATGACGAATCTAAGCAAAAACGTGGCCATTCACGCCGCTGCCAAAGACGTTATCGCCGCAGTTTCTGTGTAACGACTCGGATGGTCGACGCATACTATCACCCATCGATTGTTGTTAGACGAGCATAGAAATGGGCCCAAAAAGTCTATGCCAACTTGATCAAATGGTAGATGAGGAGGTGGCAGTGGATGGAGAAGTCCTGGCGGAGGAGTCAAAGAGAGCTTGTAGCGTTGGCACTGTTCGCAACTTGCGACTTAGTGCTGACTGTGTCCCGCATTCTGGGCCAGTAAAAGCGCTTGTGTCCTATTCAAAGTTCTAATGAACCCCAGATGACCAGCTGTCGCATCGTCGTGCATGGCTTTCAGTATGTCAAATTGTAGGCTCTGTGGTACGACTAAAAGAAAGCGTGCGCCTTTAGTCGAATAGCTTGTCTTGTATAGAAGGCCGTCACGAACAAGCAGCGGCCGGTGCTCCGATAGTTTTGCCTTGAGCTACAGGAGAGCTATGCCCGTAATGCTTTTGTTACACATAACGCACATGGGACAAAAATGGCAGATCCCACATACAGTGCCAATTGATAATATGCAAAGCATGAATTAGGAAGGCTGAGTGTCACTTTAAAATCAGCACAACGTTACGAGGTGGTCGTAAATTACACTGTACATGACTTCCATGTCACGATTATCGTGTTTGGACGAGACACTTACCTCTGTCGTCTACTCGCGTCACCTGATACCGAATTCGGTATATGTGGAGCTAACGAAACCGTGCGAGCACGCTATGAGCGTGGCATGTAGTCATGATTTACATGACACACATCATAATTATTATGTTTAGACGTGTCATTTACTTTCGTTGTCTATTCACGCCACGGGATATTAAACATGGTACATGAAAAGCTAGCGAAACAGCCGTGAGCGCGCTATGAGTGTATCATATAGTCATGTTTTACATGACATGCATATCATGATTATCATGTTGGATATGTCATTTACCTTCGTCTTTTATCCATGTCTCACCCGATACCAAATATGGTATATGTGGAGCTAGCGAAACGGCCACGAGCGCGCTATGAGTGCAGCATGTAGTCATGTTTTACATGACACGCATGTCATGATATCACGTTTGGACGTGTCCTATACCTGCACCGTTTAGTCACGTCACGTTATACCAAATTTGGTATATGTGGAGCTAGCGAAACGGCCACAAGCTCATCGTGAGCGTAACATGTAGTCATATTGTTACATGACATGCATGACATTATTTTCATGTTACGGTCTGTTGCTTGCGTTCGCCAAGCAGTCATGTCATACCATACCAGCTTTGCAACACGTCATGTGAACAAAACCACCTCAAGAGCAGCAAGACCATGAAATGTATCATGACATACATGTCACGATTTTCATGTTATGACTAGTCAGTTATGCTCGTCATAGAGTCTTGTTATGCCATACCAATTTTGGTTTTGATACCATTATCGAATCAGCCAGGAAAGCTAAAAAAGGAATACTAGTTGGTCACAAGCTATATATCATACACTAGCTTCATTCCTGATGCAACTCAGAAATGTTCCACAGCTATTGGAAAGATCTTTGAGCTCACTAGCTTCATGTGGCTGTCTGAGGAGAGATAGAGGAGAATGCACGTCAGTGATGGGGAGAAGTTTATTATTACGTTGGGGAGAGATAAAAGTCCAACACCACTTAGTTGACATTGAATCATTGTTTTCAAAGGTTTCGTTCTTGATGCCCCTACTGTTCATTAGCGCAGCACAGACCACTTACAGTTACTGCTGATAGATCAAGACTAGCTATAATGTGGTCTGCCCTTGCTGGCACTAACCCTTTTCCAGAACTGCCATGCTTGTATACACATGCTGCTTGTTGTACATTCTCCACAAAATGAAACAATTATGTTCCTTCGAGAAAACATTTTAAACAAGTGAGTCGGGAAGCACACTTTTCAGCAGAGGTGCGCTGGTTGAAGAGAATGTGACAAACGCATTGAAATCAAAAGAAATCAAGAGGTTGTGGCAGCAGCCAATCAAGGTTGCCTAGGCATCGGAAAATGTTTTGCTGTTTAACTCTGCGAACTTGGACACCTTTGTCCTTAGGTAAACATTAACATAGCCTGGCTGTTTCATTTGCTGTTTAAAACTTATTTTGTTGCCTCATCAAGGAATGCAGATATTGTTCATGTGACTACAGCTCCACCATCGGTCTGAAGAAAGGTGACTGTGGAAAGAACCTAAAAGACAGGACGAATGATGCGCCCCGCTGTGGTGGTTATCAGCTGCTGACACGCAGGTCGGGGGATCTAATGCCAGCTGCGACGGCTGCATTTTCGATGGAGGCAATAATGCTGTAGGCTCATGTGTTCAGATTTGAGTGCACTTTAAATAAGCCCAGGTGGTCGAAATTTCCGGAGTCGTCCACTATGGCGTCTCTCATAATCATATGGTGGTTTTGGGACGTCAAGCCCCACATATCAATCAGGACGAATGATGCGTCAACGCTGAATGTAAAACAGAGGAAAGATTGCTCATATCCTAACAGAACGTGTAGCAAAATAGAAATATAGAAAAAGTACATAGCAAAAGTAAGGTTACAAAACAAAGCAAAAGCAGTGTTGAATAGGGTGCGTTTTGGTACGGTGACACTTTTGAAGTAGCCATAGAATGGATTCACCAAAGGAGCTTATTGCCTCATAAATTCTCCGCTGCAAGGTTGTTTAGGATATGTCCAGTACAAGCGGAGTTACGAAGATTTGTCGCACGGTGCAATTGCATTCTCTATTCACTCATCCTGACAAAAGAACTGGAAGCTAAGCAGAGGGATGACATGGGGAAAGAAAATACGTCACGCATGCCTCATGACCTTTAGCACTTTTTTATTGTGATAGCAATTGTTTGGACACTGTCAGATAAATTTTGCCGTTGGCGTTGCCGTCATTCACTGTATACGTATCTATATATATGAAAACACGAAAAAAAAAATAATCCAGAAAAAAACTCTAGTGGGGGTAATCAAACATCTGGCCTCGGAATTGTGAGCTTGAGGCATTAGCCATTGAGCCACGAAGAAACACTTCCTTCGACGTGCAAGCGGCAAGCTATTTATGTCTACCATTTACCGCTGGCGATGGGTATCTCGGGGGAACTACTATCGTGTTTTCAGCATTACCAGCAAGATAGTGCAATGAGCCTGTGTTGCCAGATCGTCATGACGCGGCGGCGCAAGGTCTCATCTTTCATGCGTACTTTGACACCCAGGGAAAGGAGACGCTTATGCGTGCGCTTCCTTATCCCATTTTGGGACAATCGTACAACTTGGGCTTTCATGTCAACGATTCTGTTATAATATGTGGGCTCACAAAGGTGACTGCAATTGCTGCACAGTCTCCGTTTGCAAAATGTGCACGCTTTTCAGACACAGCGAAGTAACAGGGATGCTTATTTGTGTTCATCCGTACCTGTGAGTACGTTTCGTTACCTCTGAGTTCATATATGCGGTTTTTCAGTGCAATTGCACGTACATGGGTGGACAACTCGTGGCCTCCTGCGGTGGCCCCAATAACGACCGAGCGGGCCCTGCTCATATCAACCAATGGCTGATATACGATGGCTTTGACAAATGATTTCTGCGCTGTAGAGTCATTTGGCGAGAGAAGGAAAACCAATTTTTAGCTCACTGAGAATTTATTGTGAATAGCAAGCCGCATGCTGCTCTTTAGTAATTGGCTCACATGTTTTCAGGTTTCTCGACTACCGATCGGCAGCATTTTCTGACAATGCTCGAAAAGTGTTGCAGGACCCCTTTAAAGGATATTAGACAGTGGAACAGGCACTACTCTGTATTGCGTGGGAAAAACGCAGCTTTTCGTGAAATATTTTTTAGGATTTCTCATCAGAAGGGGGTAAAGCAGCTGCCTTTAAATGTGCTGAGCTGGTTACTGAATAGGTTAGTAACTTGGAATGGTTGGAGTCATCATAACTATGAGCCATCATAACTGAGCAGAGAAAAAATGTTCCCTTGTAGAGTGATGCTACTGTTGCGCCAAACGGCGCCGAATCCCCCTGGCTGCGACACACTCCTATATTTCCTCAAATTTGGCGAGTCTGCCCCCAACCTGCGCCCAAGGGCATGCTCTGACTTTCAGAAACAAAACTACTTGAGGTTCTCCCGGAGAATGACATCGCGATGCACTTGCGTAAGACGTAACCCATGCCAAGCCAAACTGGGCCGAATGTCACTGTCGGGACTATGGTCCCTAGAATATTCTGGCTAGTGTGCCGTCTCCGCCGCCGCCGCTTGGTGATGGATACGATGGTGGTTCTGTACGCTATTGGAGTTTCTTGAGCAGACGCCCCTCCCGTGAGTCGCGCCTATGGACGGGCTCGCGCAGCTGTTTGTGCTTTGGCCAGGTCAAAGTTGTGCTTTGCTTCTTATTACAAATGGTGACATTGAGTACAAATTAGTGGTGGTGTTTACGCCTTGGGTACCCACCTTTTCACTTCTTACTCGGCTTCCAATCTGGACTAACAGTAAATAAACTATCTCATTTCAGCTTTTTCACGCAAAACTGTTGTTGCCGTCCCTTGTTGGAGAAACACCTTAGGCTCTTTCTCAGTGGTTTAGCTCTCGTATATCTTTTTATTATGTGTGTCTACCTTCTTTAATTATTTAATGATGACATGCGCGCTTGCGAAATGGAAACTCCTACCGGAACCTAAACGCGATAAGCCAAACTAAATGAAAGGCGAAATGCAGGGCGAGTCCGTTACGTATGTTCATTTTTCAGAAAACGAAAAAAATGTCAAGTATTTTGTTAGGGGCATAGAGCATGAATTAAGCGGTCCCTATACGTCAGTAAAACCAAACGTAGCAAAGCAAAGAAATAATTGCAGTGCAAGACAAGTGAGATGGGCCAGCGGCCAATGGATAACACGGAATGGCACATCTTGTTAAACGTTTTTTAATTGTGTCAAGAATGTGTCTTTTGTGAGCACGTGAAACAGTGAAAAAGAAAAAAAAAAGCTTGTGCATGCAGTTGTACATTTATCTTTTCTGTGTTTGTGTGACAGGAGAGATTGAAATTAGCATCCACCGTTCGCGCAAATAATGCTCACTTCGCACCTATTTCGCGTTCATTCCTGCAGCCTTCAACTGTTTTAAAGAAGGAACGCATATGGCGAAGAAGGTAGAAAATACAAACAACAACACAAATCACGACAGCAGTAATATGCTTCTGATGGAACATGAGGGGCATGCTTCTGATTGCATTTTGTGTAAATGTCCAGCTGTTAAACTTTGAGGAACAACTTATTTCTTGCGTCATTATACTGTGTGGTGGTAAATAGTGTCATTTGAATGAAATATTATGAAGTTTGCTAATTGTGCATAAAAAACATAAAAAGACCTTAACTGAAGCATACTAATGTGTTTGATGAATTTTTCCCTTTCATTCTGAAAATATTATTGCATTTTCTTTTCTCTGTGACACATTGAGAACCAATCTGTATTACTTAGAAACTAAGCTCAATAAACATGGTATGATGTTTACATTCTCAGAAATGTTCATGTATGAGCGGGAAAACTGAGCTTACAAATAGTTCTTATGTTTGTGAAAACAAGTTAACAGTATTTATATTATAATGAAAGCTTTTCTCAATACACAATAAATTTAATATTCCGCCCTTTAGTTTTTCTTCATACAACCGCATCCTGTTCAATGAGTGGCTGGTTCCACCACCATGATCACGTCAGTGCCCCAAAGAGAAGTGGCGTTGAATGTAACGTTTGGTCGGTTAAGGACAATTCAGTCTCTACCCTCTCAAACAAACAGAATTATAGTTCATCCGGGAGTACAATAATAAAAGACAAAGCACGATGTGCCACCGATCTCCCCCTGCGCAGCCTGTGCGAATGCGCCACCAACACGCTCCGATAGACTGCAGCTTCGCATGCATCAGTGGCGCGGACACGGCCTTGCATGGGGACGACGCAGAGACGGCAGGCTAGCCAGTATATTCTAGGGACTATAGTTAAGACCATGGATGGTTAGGGCGAAGTGGATGCCCAATCTTTTCGGACTTTCTAGGGACCGGGAAATGGACCAAAAAGAGATTCATAACTTTTATTTTGCTGAAGTAATCAAATCGCTAGTCCCGCGTGAAACAGCTTCAATACCTGCTGGAGTAAACTTATTAGGCATTTAGGTGCGCGCTCAGGCTGTCGTAAATATAATCGGGGCCGGCCGATGTCCATTTTCAAGTATGCGTCGCCTGATAAGCGCCGCCAATGTAATATAAAGGCTGTGGCAGAATAGAGGAATACTTGTCCGGACCTCCGCGATGCGTGTGGGCACTTAGAAGATGCGCCATTGCATGAAAATCTCCCGCGACATGTAGCACTTGTTGCCACACGAGACCGATCGTTCCTACTTGTGTGCAGCACATCGCCTATACAGCTGTCGCTGTTCCTATTGAAGCGCTTTCATATGCACGTGTTTGTCATAAAAAGTGTTCTTGATGTGCACTCCGTTCCTGATCGCAACACGGGCGCGGTGATGGCGAGCTGCTTTCAATCGTGAAGGCACCGCGTCTGTGTGGCGCACTTAGCCGATTCGCACCGAAAGACAGCGGGGACGGCCGCGCGCGTGTCTAAAGAAGCGCGCAGTACGCTACAGGCAGCAACAAGCAGTTAATTGATGATACTTATAATAAAGTGATTAAGTCTTACTGGCGTGCTTGCCGCATTGCCGCTATCACGCTTTTGAGCATTTCCGGTGCTTATCTGTTAGACATCACGTTACTCCACGATGATACCGGCCTCTTCGAAGCCGTTTATTTATCTGCTTCACCCCCTAGCGCTTATGCATTGCGGCAAAGACGGTTTTTCGACATGAGTGTAATGCCGAACAACTCTTGAGAGCGGTAGATTGTTTAAGCCTACAAGGTCATAGACGTAGCAAAGGTAGTGACTCTAAGTAATGCTGTTTCACACTTGGAATGTCGGCTGAAAACCCAAAAAATCGTATGCCGAAGAGTTTTAGCATGGAAAATTTCAGATGTTTTTACCCATAGAAGTGTATAGGGCTTGTGATGCTGTCGTAAAATTGTCTGAATTTGCAAGCATGTCTGAAAAATCTGGCTTCCAAAAAATTATCAGTCAACTGATCTTCTGTCACGTTATAATGAAGCGCTATGGTATTAAATTTTATCATTGGTTTTGTCTAATAAATATGGTCAAGTTCTATGTCAGTGATATTATCTTTTCTTTTTTACTTTAGTATGCTTGAATAGCGTGCAGCACATTGGAATTTTATAATTCGTGTGTCATGAACACAGTATTAAAAAAAACGCAGGAAGGGTTGGGACATTGTGCTTAAAAAATCTGTAAACAGGGGTTGTGTCGGGCCGACATATTTACGAGCGGACTTGTCTTCCTCAAAGCTAGAACAGAACAGTTCTGTTCTGAGGAAGACAAGACCGCTTGTGAGAACGTCGGCTTGACACAACCCCTGTTCACGGATTTATTCGTGAACACGATAGGTGTATTAAAATTGACTCTAGCAATATCTGCTCTGAAAGTCAGTTTTGCTGCTCCAAAACGCATTTTCGTCTGCTCCAAAAGCTGCTACAAAGCAGCCTAAGCCAGTAGCATCACTGCAGTTGTAGGCATTTGTATGATATTTCATTTCTTTATTCATTTTATGTGCCATATCTGTCTACTTTAAAGGGCACTGGTAGCAAAAAGATAATGTTGATGTGTATTGTTGAAATAGCATTGCAGAAACTTCACAGTGCATGTTTGATGCGAATTAGATGTTCAGTTAAATAGAAAATACTGTTTTTGGGCTCTGTATATCATTGGTGCTATTGAAATCCCCCCCTCTCCTGACAATAGTCCTCTGATGTACCGTTCATTGTGTGTGAGCTGCCAGACAGCCAGTGCTGAGGAGTAAGAGGCTTTAGTAGAGCACAGCTTGGCGAAGAAAAAGCTTTTGTTCTTGGGGGAAACCTCAAGGACAGTCTCGAGGACAGTGTTGCATCTCCTTCGGGCCTTTTTTTGTTTTCATGTGGTGTTTGCTCTGCAACTACTTGCTCTAGTGAACTTCAAGTTCTTCTTCATAGGAATAAGATGGTTTTGTAATGCAATGGAACAACTATTTTTTGTCATGGGATGTTCTAGCACATGTGATTGATTGTACTGAGGTTTTAGTATGTTGTCAAGCTCTTGTTCCAAAATGCAAGTCTTGTTCTACGTTTATTTGAATTTTTCATTACTGAAGCATGGCTGTATATAATACTGGTGTTTTCGATGTTCACAATCACCAAACCTTAACTGTGACATAGTGTCTTATTTGCCTTTAGTTTTCCTTTAACCAGATAAATGAGAACTGATGACAAGTCATGCTGTACGTATTCTTCAGCTTGCTGTCACACTTCACAAGTTCATTTTATTTCTTTTAGTGTCCAATTGAGTGGTTTCACTTCACCTGTGTTGGCCTCACAAGCAAACCCAAGGGAAAGTGGTTCTGTCCAAAATGTTCCACCGAGCGAAAGAAGAAGTGATTGCCTACACAAGTGTTGCAGTGTCTTGAACTTAATCCAATGCTATAGTCTTCATTGGGGATAAGCTGTGTGCATATTGTGACTTATTCGTGTATGCATCTGTGTGTAAATGTGTACACATTTTTTTTCCTAAATATAAGAGTGCCCAATATGTTTTAAGCCCTGACATAGAAAAAAAATATTCTGTTAATGAGAAGATGTTAATATTTATTCACCCAAGACTTGCCCCTTATATGTGGTTGCACTTCAAACATAACCTTTTTTTTACAATGAATAAAAAAAGGACATTTTGCTACATCCACATAAGTTATGGATATGTAAAAAGCAGTATATCTCAAAGTGTCTTTGAAGCATGAAAAAATTAACTTCGGTCAAAAGTTGGCAAAAAGGCGACGTGTTTGTTATGTGTTGCCATTACGAGTCTCTTGCAATTTAGAATGTCATGTGAAAGCAAAGGTCTGCTTGCTCATTTTTCCTCTGTGTATCATCATCCATGCAGAAGGGGAAATGTTGCCATGACTTCACTTTCCTGCTGTGGCTTGTGTTGCAAGGATAGAGGGAAGTGGTATTTTGTAGTGCTTTTGGGCTAAGTTGTGTTATCTGCTAGAGAGGCCATGGTAGCAGAGCAAGCTTTATTGTTTCACCAGTTGCGTTTACAAATTTTTAATTTCTTTTTAAAACTGACGCCTAGTAAGCGACAGCACTTATTGTGGATAACAGTCTCATGCAACACATTCCACTGTTTTCTTTTGTCGCTGATTTTTGACACTTAGAAGTGGAATAATGTGAAAATTCCATTGGAGAGTAAAGACTGTGTGTATTTTTTTTCTCGGTAGCAAAGACATTACGTGTGTGTGATTCTGACATTGAAGAAAGAAAAGCTCGTACACAGCATCTTCATGGAATACAAATATTTATGATGTGATTTACTGAAGCTTAAGTATTATAGATGAGCGTTAAGGAAGGGCAGGCGTCAAGCAAACAAAATGCAGATCGTGCATACCTGCCAGGTTGGCAGCGCAGGCATTAGGGAGATGCAACCGGTGGGGGGGGGGGGGGGTTCATGGGGGATGGAATTTTTCACACGCTTTTTCTCAAGATTGAATCTTTATGGAGTTATCATGGCACAATAATGGTATAGTTTTTGCAAAACGCCAACAACCTACCCCGCTATGGTCATTACCACCAAATCTTCGACGTGGTTGAAGCCACCTTTTTCAAAAAGTCCTTCAAGCACTGCTGGGCATAACAATGTTCCCCGCTGCCACTCTAACACTTTGCCAAAAGAATGTTTCTTTTGCACAGAGAAACTGCACATGGAGTCCAACCTTAGCGCCATGCTAGTCCAAGCTGTCGCTCAAAGAACAGTCCTAGCTGTGTCACTCGCAGTTACATTACTACCCAATTTTGTTGTGGCAGATTTGGCCCTCTTCAAAAACTCATCAGAATATACCTATGCATAACACGGTGCGCGGCTATGACATTTTGCCTGAAGTAGTTGCCCAAGTGTCTTGTCTGACACGGAAGTGGGAACTCTGTTCGAGTCTTCCTCACAATGCTGATCTGCCGCTCGCATTCAGCATTGCTGTGCAATACTGAAAGGATTCCCAGCATCACTTGAGCAATGCGACTGAATTTCATAAGTCCATCTTCGCCTTTCAGCAGCGAGATTTTTCTCCACTGCACATCGGCCCGTTCCTCTTCCAGTATATTTGTAGGAATTTTGAAAGACTGCATTTTCACAAATTCCATTTCCAGTGCATTAATAGCTTGATCTCTGGTCTCTTGCTCGTTTTGTGGCAATAACGCTGGAAACCGCTCAACAAAAAAAAAGGACATTCTTAAATGACATGTTATCCATAGCTTCAATATCCGCAACACGTGCATTGATCAAAGCCTCATTTCTAAAAGTAAATTTGAGGCACACGTAGTCGCATGCAGCAACCATGTACCTTCTAACAGCCTCAAAAAATTCCCTTTTGTCACTTGGCTTGAGCTTTTCAACAACACACTTAGCTTGGTGTCCAATTACCAAGTCTTGGTCATTCTTTTGCACATTTCTGCTGTGGTAGTCTATCAAACAGATGTCATTGTGCTGCTTTAGCAGTGCTGGCCTCACAAACCTTGAAAGGATGTCCTCAAGAAGGTTTAGAACTATAGGCTGTAGCTTGTGTATTTGGGGTGCCTGTGCTTGCAGGTGGCAGTTGACTGTCTCAAAAGCAAGAATAATGTTATTTAAAAACACACCGCAAGCTTTGCTAAGCTCCGAGCTCAAGAACATGAACAGTCGTTCCTCACGTGTTATGAAAGTTGATCCAGTCTTGCACACATCAGTAGCCTTAACTTTTTTCACAGGCACAGGTGTTGATTCAACAGACTTTACCAGTGTGTTCAGTTTGTGCTGGCATTTTGGGAATGTCGTAGTCGATCAGAAATTGGGACCCTGTAGTGGCATCTCTTTTTACTTTTGAAGGAAAAAACTCAAGAGCAGTGCCCACTGATATAGGAGCCTTTCCAGGCATTTTCCCAGCGAAAGCCATCTGGTTGGAACGTGCATTAGAATCTTGCAAAACTCATTATTGTGCAGTTCGTGAAACTCTTTAAGTAAACTTTTTCTTTTAGCACTTCTTTCTAAATAATAAAAAATGTCCACAAGGACTTGTCCACCTTTGCTGGGAGACAAGAAGCTGCCTTTTCAGCCGCAATGTTTATTAAATGGCATGGGCATCCAATTTTCACAATGCTTTCATGGGCCTCGGTTAGCCCTGCCGCTATGCCATTCTTATTGCCCATCATCACGTTGGCATTGTCACAGCAAAAAGCTATCCAATTACACAATGGCACATTCAATGACGCAAAACTGTCCATAATTAACTTGGCGATGTTGCGCCTTGTTAAAGGGCCTTCCAGGGTGCTTAAAGTAAGCAGTTTGCTCTCGATAAGGCCCGATTATTCCGCAAAGAAGGTGACCACGATGGGGTACAGCTGTCCCTGGCTGTCGTTCGAGTCGTCAGTGGCAACCGCAAAAACTCGTCTTTTCAAGGCGCTCACCACACACTCTTGTGCATGGCCTGCCATTTTGCCGACAATCATTGTAGTCTTAGTTCTAGCACAGCCGTAGCGCTTCGCAACATCGCATTTTGAAAACATCTTCCGCAGCAACGGTCCCACGTGGTCGGAGACACTCAACGGAATGCTGTGCTTAAGCAGAAAAGCGGTAAACAAACATTCCGCACGTATCGCATCATTGTCGCCGTATTGCTTACCGAAAAATCGCTGCATTAGATGCTGTTCTCCTGGAACTGAACGTTGTTGGTGTGCTTCTTTGACAAAACGTGCGCAACCACGTCAGTCCTGCTGCCATGGGATATACTGATGTCGCACTTACAGATGGTACAGAACGCATGGTGCTCATCTTTCCGCGAGGCGATAGCACAACCGAACTCTGTCGTATACTGCTTCAAGAACACCTGAAGATATTTTTTTGCTCTTTGCTGAGTGCCATGGCAGACAGCAACGCAACACAGCGCTAGCCACGCTAAAAGCGCTCGCGACACAAGAACACAAGCAATGCTCAGAGAAAGAACGGCAAGTCGGTGTGCCAGTGGTGTCAGTGCTATCACTCAGCGACATTAGCGTGGAAAATACAGCAGAATCCGACGCTAACGCCACCGCACCTGCCTTGCGCCTCATAGCTCACAGAGCGGGGGCGCTGCGTTCACATACTCGAAGTACTGGCAGGCTCGCTCGCATTTTCGACGGCTCCGCTTTGTCGACTAGGCACATTCGAGCTCTTCAACGATGGCGATGACAATCGGCACTCCGCGCGTGTGCATTCGTGCTAGGTTACCAAACTAGAGCCCGCTTTGAGACAAACACGCGGGCACGATTTCTATCTCGGTCGTACAATCGTACAAAGCGATCGAAATTTGGGAGTCTTCCGGGCAAATCGGGAGACCTGGCAGGTATACTGAGATGAGATGATTCTTAGCTCTAGTACCTACTATTGTTTCCGTCAACCCCTGTAGCTTATTGCTCTTTACCTTCTCTTTTTTACTGGGTTCGGCAGTGCTAAATAGTGGAGTGTTGGGGTGGCTGAGGGCCTTGATAGCATGGCACCGTCACAATGGGGCTTTATGCAAGCCACATTTCTCGATCTCAACATAGGCCATACAACTGTGCCAAAGACTCTGCTTTGTAATTGATGTGAGAAATTGCAAAGAGGTTTCGACAAGGTCCTTAACTGATTTAGAAGAAAGCGCAGCAGAGTTCGATATGACCAGAGCCAAACGAGGGCACCTGTAGGGAATGTTTAGAGATGCCATTATGCCTAAGCTTCTGATAATTTTGGATGTGCGTAAGGGAACAGGCGAGCTGTTGATCATCTTCAGCTTTGTAGGGAGGAGGAAGAATCAACTTTATTTGCACAGAAGGCATGGTCCTCAAGGTGGCTTTGCCTGAGCTTGGCCCATGTAGTAGTCGCTAGCTGTTTTTTCTTGAAAGGGCCCTGAAACACTTTTTTGAGTAACCATGCATGGAATTAATTCACTGGAAAAGCGTATTACCTCACAAATTCAACGCCGCGAAAATTTTGAGAATTTGTTGAGTACAAGCGGAGTTACAAAGATTTGTCACATGCTGCAATCGCATTCTCTGTTCTCTCGTCCCTTGGAAAGCACTGAAAGCTAAGCAGGGAGCGATTGGAACGGGGGGGGGGGGGGGGGCAAACGAAAAAACGTCACTCGCTCCTCATGACCTTAAGCACTTTCTTCTTTTTTTAGATGCGGAGCATCTAATACTCGAGGCTTGTAGTGCGGCGCCGTCCGCAAGCTTCCTCCTCCTCCTTCCACCATCTGTGCATCCCTTCCTCCTCTACACACCGCGCGCGCTTCACTCCTCCACCATCTGTGCACCCTTCCTCCTCTACACACCGCGTGCGCTTCTCCTCTTCACGAACATTCGCCAGCTGTATGATGATGCGCGCATGCGCCGTCGCGCTTCGAGAACATCGGCAGCTGACGCGCGCGCATGCGCCGTCGCGCTTCTCCCCTTCCATAACCTTCGAGTACATTCTCCATCTTACGCGCGCGCATGCGCTGTCGCGCTTCGAGAACATCGGCAGCTGACGCGCGCGCATGCGCCGTTGCGCTTCTCCCCCTTCTCGAACATTCGACAGCTGACGCGCGCATGCACCGTCACCCACCATCTGTGCCACGCGCGCTTCTCCCCTTCGAGAACATTCTACAATTCTCCTGATTCTCCAGTGGACGCGCAAGCGCCGTCGCGCTTCGAGAACATTCAACAGCTGACAGTGCATGCGCCGTCGCGCTGTATATATACTCAAGGTCGGCGCTCGCTCGCTCAGTTGCCGCTCGTCGGTTGGTTTGTACGGCGCGTCAACGTCCAAGGTCGCGGTGAAATGAATGCCAACGAATCCACAAACACAATGATCGACGTCCCTTCGACCAGCGCCACCCTTTCGCATACGTGTGTACGTGTTCACTTATTTAACACCCCCTCCTACAATCACGTTAACCAATTTAGCCATCGACCCAAGTAAGTCGCAATTTAACACCCCATTTCACAACCACGTTAACCAATTTAGCCGTCGACCCAAGTAAGTCGCACTTTAACACCCCGTTAACCAATTATATGCTCCGCATCCTCCTCAGTGTTCCCCCGAGGGAAGCTGCGGGCAATCTTTTTCCTTTCGAATATGCGGCTTTTTTTTTTTCAGTGTAATCGCGCGCACGCGTGGACAAGTGACGGCCTCTCGCGGGGATCTTTGTAGCAAAGGAGCGCCATGTTCACATCAGCCAATGGCTGATAGGCGCACTACGAGTGATTTTTGGGCTTGTTTCGTGATTCGTTGAGAGAAGAGAAAGCTATTTTTAGCGGACTTTGATAATTTATTGTGAATTCCAGGCTGCATGCTGTGCTATAAGGTTTGGCTCGCGTGTTGTTGGGAGCCTTTACTACCGATCGGCAGCATTTTCTGACCATGCTCAAAGTGTTGCAGGGCCCCTTTAATGAGAGTTTCAATAAGCTCTTTCCACACTGACCATGAGCGAGCTGGCAGGAGCATTATGAGGTGAGCAAATCCTTCACAGCCCCACAGTATGTGATCCTGTGTGGCCAATCCTTGTGTGCTTTTTTTTTTTTTTTTGCAAATCGGGTTAACCGATCCATATGTAATAAACGACAGCCAGTGAAGAGGTAAAAAAGAGTAAGCTTGAATGCGACTACGATGCTGGCGCTTTCAAGGGTTCTTATTGGGTGAAAAGTACACGCGCCATTACATTTGTTGTGTCATTAAGGAAGAGAGCATATTGTGCAATCTGCATGATGGCTCACAAGTTGACAAGAAGAAAAATTGCAATCTGGCGGTAACTTGCACAGCATATTTGTGATGGTCTGATGCAGTGTATGTTCAATAAAACTTTTGTGGGACTAGTTGGTTATTCGTAGTATTTTAAGATATTTAGCACAGCCTTGACTCTCGCAAACCACGCACACATTGCTGTGAGTGTTTTTGTGAAAATAGTTGTTTGAGTCATATCCACACCACATTCATACTAGTTTTTCAGAGCGGATCAGTCGATTGACGGTGGTGGCCTTCCCTTCATTGGTCATAAACACGGTCGCCGAGTCACTACTGCAGAAGATGAATCGTGGAACACAATGGGATGGAGCTGCTTGGGAGCGTGAATCGCGTTGACAAGGTTCTCCGCCGTGAAACTCAGATGAGCAAAACTTGGCTCAGAGTCATAGTAGTACTAGACTAATGTTGCATTTGCGGTAACAGAGTTTCAAGTGCGTTTTGGGATCCATCGGGTTCCAAGCCTCAAATGATGCCGTACTTGAAAAACTTGCAAAGGCAACTATTGAGGCACCGTTGATTGTTGAATTAGCAGTCAAGAAATCTCGCAGTGCTACTTTTGTGCCAAAGAAAAGCTTACTTTGAAATAAAATTACGTTTTAGTGGACCGCATCGGCTTAGCGTGCTTCAAATTACCCGCCTCAAGAAGCGGACTGTCTCACGTCACTGTTGCCATGCACAACGTTGCCTGGCTACGTGGCTGCCGACACTAGTAGCGGTAGAACGAAAGCAGCGGAGCCACAGCAACAACGGCCATTGATCAATTTCCTGCTGTTGGCTCCGAGATGACAGACGTGTTTTGGTTCAACTAGGCCCCGCTAGGTGGCGCGACCTGTTAAGTTTAATCACGCGAAAATTGAATTTTTGAACCACTCGCGCCAATCTTCACAGTAACGTCCGGCGGTTCTTTTTTCATTAATCGAACAGAAACGAACGAGCAGCATTTTATTGCGTCTCTTAATGCACGGAAAATTCTGTGTTTAGTGCAGCTAGATGTTTTACTAGTGATTAATTGTCGGTAGTTCGTGTGGCGTCATCGGGATAATATTTAGAATGTCCTTCTGCGGCGCACGTATTGTTGTGAGTTTACCTTAGTTTCTCTGTAAGTAGGGCACTACTGTTGATAACATTGTCATGGTAGATGTCATACATTGATCTTTTACTATGCCATAAATTGTTATTTGACTTTAACTTCATTTGGTGGTTTTAAGGTCCTAAAACCACCATATGATTATGAAAGACGCCGTAGTGGAGGGCTCCGGAAATTTTGACCACCTGGGGTTTTTTAATGTGCACCCAAATCTGAGCACACGGGACAACAACATTTCCGCCTCCACCGGAAATGCAGCCGCCGCAGCCGGGATTCGATCCAGCGATCTGCGGGTCAGCAGCTGAGTACCTTCTGGGCCCGGCATCATGCATCGATACGAGCAACCCTTTTCCGTCAAGGTCCGTCAACGCAGATGACTGGCGCCTACTTCCAGCATTGGCCACCACTGTCCTATCGACGCTGCAGTCCGGAAACTGGACGCTCGAAAGAGCTCTCACAGCTTCACCGTCATCGACTTTAACAAGCGCACGGCGTATAAATCCCTCCCACCAGCCGGCCGCGCTCTGGGCTCGGTGGCTGTGCCACAACGCAGTCTAATCCACTTCTGTTCGTGATGCAGGATTTCGTACGCGCTATCAGCTGCGTGCTCGTACCCGTTCTTCTGGGCCCGGTATCATGCATCGATGCGAGCAACCCTTTTCCGTCAAGGTCCGTCAACGCAGATGACTGGCGCCTACTTCCAGCATTGGCCACCACTGTCCTATCGACGCTGCAGTCCGGAAACTGGACGCTCGAAAGAGCTCTCACAGCTTCACCGTCATCGACTTTAACAAGCGCACGGCGTATAAATCCCCCCCACCAGCCGGCCGCGCTCTGGGCTCGGTGGCTGTGCCACAACGCAGTCTAATCCACTTCTGTTCGTGATGCAGGATTTCGTACGCGCTATCAGCTGCGTGCTCGTACCCGTTCTTCTGGGCCCGGTATCATGCATCGATGCGAGCAACCCTTTCCCGTCAAGGTCCGTCAACGCAGATGACTGGCGCCTACTTCCAGCATTGGCCACCACTGCCCTATCGACGCTGCAGTCCGGAAACTGGACGCTCGAAAGAGCTCTCACAGCTTCACCGTCATCGACTTCAACAAGCGCACGGCGTATAAATCCCCCCCACCAGCCGGCCGCGCTCTGGGCTCGGTGGCTGTGCCACAACGCAGTCTAATCCACTTCTGTTCGTGATGCAGGATTTCGTACGCGCTATCAGCTGCGTGCTCGTACCCGTTCTTCTGGGCCCGGTATCATGCATCGATGCGAGCAACCCTTTTCCGTCAAGGTCCGTCAACGCAGATGACTGGCGCCTACTTCCAGCATTGGCCACCACTGCCCTATCGACGCTGCAGTCCGGAAACTGGACGCTCGAAAGAGCTCTCACAGCTTCACCGTCATCGACTTCAACAAGCGCACGGCGTATAAATCCCCCCCACCAGCCGGCCGCGCTCTGGGCTCGGTGGCTGTGCCACAACGCAGTCTAATCCACTTCTGTTCGTGATGCAGGATTTCGTACGCGCTATCAGCTGCGTGCTCGTACCCGTTCTTCTGGGCCCGGTATCATGCATCGATGCGAGCAACCCTTTTCCGTCAAGGTCCGTCAACGCAGATGACTGGCGCCTACTTCCAGCATTGGCCACCACTGCCCTATCGACGCTGCAGTCCGGAAACTGGACGCTCGAAAGAGCTCTCACAGCTTCACCGTCATCGACTTCAACAAGCGCACGGCGTATAAATCCCCCCCACCAGCCGGCCGCGCTCTGGGCTCGGTGGCTGTGCCACAACGCAGTCTAATCCACTTCTGTTCGTGATGCAGGATTTCGTACGCGCTATCAGCTGCGTGCTCGTACCCGTTCTTCTGGGCCTGGTATCATGCATCGATGCGAGCAACCCTTTTCCGTCAAGGTCCGTCAACGCAGATGACTGGCGCCTACTTCCAGCATTGGCCACCACTGCCCTATCGACGCTGCAGTCCGGAAACTGGACGCTCGAAAGAGCTCTCACAGCTTCACCGTCATCGACTTTAACAAGCGCACGGCGTATGAATCCCCCCCACCAGCCGGCCGCGCTCTGTGGGCTCGGTGGCTGTGCCACAACGCAGTCTAATCCACTTCTGTTCGTGATGCAGGATTTCGTACGCGCTATCAGCTGCGTGCTCGTACCCGTTCTTCTGGGCCCGGTATCATGCATCGATGCGAGCAACCCTTTTCCGTCAAGGTCCGTCAACGCAGATGACTGGCGCCTACTTCCAGCATTGGCCACCACTGCCCTATCGACGCTGCAGTCCGGAAACTGGACGCTCGAAAGAGCTCTCACAGCTTCACCGTCATCGACTTCAACAAGCGCACGGCGTATAAATCCCCCCCACCAGCCGGCCGCGCTCTGGGCTCGGTGGCTGTGCCACAACGCAGTCTAATCCACTTCTGTTCGTGATGCAGGATTTCGTACGCGCTATCAGCTGCGTGCTCGTACCCGTTCTTCTGGGCCCGGTATCATGCATCGATGCGAGCAACCCTTTTCCGTCAAGGTCCGTCAACGCAGATGACTGGCGCCTACTTCCAGCATTGGCCACCACTGCCCTATCGACGCTGCAGTCCGGAAACTGGACGCTCGAAAGAGCTCTCACAGCTTCACCGTCATCGACTTTAACAAGCGCACGGCGTATAAATCCCCCCCACCAGCCGGCCGCGCTCTGTGGGCTCGGTGGCTGTGCCACAACGCAGTCTAATCCACTTCTGTTCGTGATGCAGGATTTCGTACGCGCTATCAGCTGCGTGCTCGTACCCGTTCTTCTGGGCCCGGTATCATGCATCGATGCGAGCAACCCTTTTCCGTCAAGGTCCGTCAACGCAGATGACTGGCGCCTACTTCCAGCATTGGCCACCACTGCCCTATCGACGCTGCAGTCCGGAAACTGGACGCTCGAAAGAGCTCTCACAGCTTCACCGTCATCGACTTTAACAAGCGCACGGCGTATAAATCCCCCCCACCAGCCGGCCGCGCTCTGTGGGCTCGGTGGCTGTGCCACAACGCAGTCTAATCCACTTCTGTTCGTGATGCAGGATTTCGTACGCGCTATCAGCTGCGTGCTCGTACCCGTTCTTCTGGGCCCGGTATCATGCATCGATGCGAGCAACCCTTTTCCGTCAAGGTCCGTCAACGCAGATGACTGGCGCCTACTTCCAGCATTGGCCACCACTGCCCTATCGACGCTGCAGTCCGGAAACTGGACGCTCGAAAGAGCTCTCACAGCTTCACCGTCATCGACTTCAACAAGCGCACGGCGTATAAATCCCCCCCACCAGCCGGCCGCGCTCTGTGGGCTCGGTGGCTGTGCCACAACGCAGTCTAATCCACTTCTGTTCGTGATGCAGGATTTCGTACGCGCTATCAGCTGCGTGCTCGTACCCGTTCTTCTGGGCCCGGTATCATGCATCGATGCGAGCAACCCTTTTCCGTCAAGGTCCGTCAACGCAGATGACTGGCGCCTACTTCCAGCATTGGCCACCACTGCCCTATCGACGCTGCAGTCCGGAAACTGGACGCTCGAAAGAGCTCTCACAGCTTCACCGTCATCGACTTTAACAAGCGCACGGCGTATGAATCCCCCCACCAGCCGGCCGCGCTCTGTGGGCTCGGTGGCTGTGCCACAACGCAGTCTAATCCACTTCTGTTCGTGATGCAGGATTTCGTACGCGCTATCAGCTGCGTGCTCGTACCCGTTCTTCTGGGCCCGGTATCATGCATCGATGCGAGCAACCCTTTTCCGTCAAGGTCCGTCAACGCAGATGACTGGCGCCTACTTCCAGCATTGGCCACCACTGCCCTATCGACGCTGCAGTCCGGAAACTGGACGCTCGAAAGAGCTCTCACAGCTTCACCGTCATCGACTTTAACAAGCGCACGGCGTATGAATCCCCCCCACCAGCCGGCCGCGCTCTGTGGGCTCGGTGGCTGTGCCACAACGCAGTCTAATCCACTTCTGTTCGTGATGCAGGATTTCGTACGCGCTATCAGCTGCGTGCTCGTACCCGTTCTTCTGGGCCCGGTATCATGCATCGATGCGAGCAACCCTTTTCCGTCAAGGTCCGTCAACGCAGATGACTGGCGCCTACTTCCAGCATTGGCCACCACTGCCCTATCGACGCTGCAGTCCGGAAACTGGACGCTCGAAAGAGCTCTCACAGCTTCACCGTCATCGACTTTAACAAGCGCACGGCGTATAAATCCCCCCCACCAGCCGGCCGCGCTCTGGGGGCTCGGTGGCTGTGCCACAACGCAGTCTAATCCACTTCTGTTCGTGATGCAGGATTTCGTACGCGCTATCAGCTGCGTGCTCGTACCCGTTCTTCTGGGCCCGGTATCATGCATCGATGCGAGCAACCCTTTTCCGTCAAGGTCCGTCAACGCAGATGACTGGCGCCTACTTCCAGCATTGGCCACCACTGCCCTATCGACGCTGCAGTCCGGAAACTGGACGCTCGAAAGAGCTCTCACAGCTTCACCGTCATCGACTTTAACAAGCGCACGGCGTATGAATCCCCCCCACCAGCCGGCCGCGCTCTGTGGGCTCGGTGGCTGTGCCACAACGCAGTCTAATCCACTTCTGTTCGTGATGCAGGATTTCGTACGCGCTATCAGCTGCGTGCTCGTACCCGTTCTTCTGGGCCCGGTATCATGCATCGATGCGAGCAACCCTTTTCCGTCAAGGTCCGTCAACGCAGATGACTGGCGCCTACTTCCAGCATTGGCCACCACTGCCCTATCGACGCTGCAGTCCGGAAACTGGACGCTCGAAAGAGCTCTCACAGCTTCACCGTCATCGACTTTAACAAGCGCACGGCGTATAAATCCCCCCCACCAGCCGGCCGCGCTCTGTGGGCTCGGTGGCTGTGCCACAACGCAGTCTAATCCACTTCTGTTCGTGATGCAGGATTTCGTACGCGCTATCAGCTGCGTGCTCGTACCCGTTCTTCTGGGCCCGGTATCATGCATCGATGCGAGCAACCCTTTTCCGTCAAGGTCCGTCAACGCAGATGACTGGCGCCTACTTCCAGCATTGGCCACCACTGCCCTATCGACGCTGCAGTCCGGAAACTGGACGCTCGAAAGAGCTCTCACAGCTTCACCGTCATCGACTTTAACAAGCGCACGGCGTATGAATCCCCCCCACCAGCCGGCCGCGCTCTGTGGGCTCGGTGGCTGTGCCACAACGCAGTCTAATCCACTTCTGTTCGTGATGCAGGATTTCGTACGCGCTATCAGCTGCGTGCTCGTACCCGTTCTTCTGGGCCCGGTATCATGCATCGATGCGAGCAACCCTTTTCCGTCAAGGTCCGTCAACGCAGATGACTGGCGCCTACTTCCAGCATTGGCCACCACTGCCCTATCGACGCTGCAGTCCGGAAACTGGACGCTCGAAAGAGCTCTCACAGCTTCACCGTCATCGACTTTAACAAGCGCACGGCGTATGAATCCCCCCCACCAGCCGGCCGCGCTCTGTGGGCTCGGTGGCTGTGCCACAACGCAGTCTAATCCACTTCTGTTCGTGATGCAGGATTTCGTACGCGCTATCAGCTGCGTGCTCGTACCCGTTCTTCTGGGCCCGGTATCATGCATCGATGCGAGCAACCCTTTTCCGTCAAGGTCCGTCAACGCAGATGACTGGCGCCTACTTCCAGCATTGGCCACCACTGCCCTATCGACGCTGCAGTCCGGAAACTGGACGCTCGAAAGAGCTCTCACAGCTTCACCGTCATCGACTTTAACAAGCGCACGGCGTATGAATCCCCCCCACCAGCCGGCCGCGCTCTGTGGGCTCGGTGGCTGTGCCACAACGCAGTCTAATCCACTTCTGTTCGTGATGCAGGATTTCGTACGCGCTATCAGCTGCGTGCTCGTACCCGTTCTTCTGGGCCCGGTATCATGCATCGATGCGAGCAACCCTTTTCCGTCAAGGTCCGTCAATGCAGATGACTGGCGCCTACTTCCAGCATTGGCCACCACTGCCCTATCGACGCTGCAGTCCGGAAACTGGACGCTCGAAAGAGCTCTCACAGCTTCACCGTCATCGACTTTAACAAGCGCACGGCGTATAAATCCCCCCCACCAGCCGGCCGCGCTCTGTGGGCTCGGTGGCTGTGCCACAACGCAGTCTAATCCACTTCTGTTCGTGATGCAGGATTTCGTACGCGCTATCAGCTGCGTGCTCGTACCCGTTCTTCTGGGCCCGGTATCATGCATCGATGCGAGCAACCCTTTTCCGTCAAGGTCCGTCAACGCAGATGACTGGCGCCTACTTCCAGCATTGGCCACCACTGCCCTATCGACGCTGCAGTCCGGAAACTGGACGCTCGAAAGAGCTCTCACAGCTTCACCGTCATCGACTTCAACAAGCGCACGGCGTATAAATCCCCCCCACCAGCCGGCCGCGCTCTGTGGGCTCGGTGGCTGTGCCACAACGCAGTCTAATCCACTTCTGTTCGTGATGCAGGATTTCGTACGCGCTATCAGTTGCGTGCTCGTACCCGTTCTTTTGGGCCCGGTATCATGCATCGATGCGAGCAACCTTTTTCCGTCAAGGTCCGTCAACGCAGATGACTGGCGCCTACTTCCAGCATTGGCCACCACTGCCCTATCGACGCTGCAGTCCGGAAACTGGACGCTCGAAAGAGCTCTCACAGCTTCACCGTCATCGACTTTAACAAGCGCACGGCGTATAAATCCCCCCCACCAGCCGGCCGCGCTCATGTGGGCTCGGTGGCTGTGCCACAACGCAGTCTAATCCACTTCTGTTCGTGATGCAGGTCAGTAATCATCACTGTATTTTTGCTTAAAAAGCAAGCAACCGATGCCTTGTTCAGCTACCGAGCCCCCAGTGCTGTGTTTGCATTATTTCTGATTGTATGAACATTGTGTTTTCTCTGCTGTTGCTGTTGGGTGGAGATATTGAAACTAACCCTGGTATGACCACCCTAGAGCAAATAATGACTGAACTAAAGAGCTTGTCTTCCGGTCAATCCCAGCTCATTAGCGATGTACAAATCCTAAAAAGCCAGCTCTCTACCACTGATAAAGCCATTTCTGAACTTGGCAAGAGAATCGACAGTCTAGAATCCCACTACAGTAGTGTCGATACACTCCGATCCGATCTTGACGCCATGGCCACCGCCACCTCCCAGACAGCTACCCAGGTCTCTGTACTGGAGGCTCGACTGGACGATGCGGAGAATCGTTCCAGACGAAACAACTTGTTGTTTTACGGCCTAGCGGACGACAAGCCATCCGAAACGTATGCGCAGTCTGAGGAGCGTATTACTGGGTTTTGTAGGGACCACCGAAAAATAACTGTCGAATCCAAGGATGTCGAGCGTGCCCACCGTCTTGGCCGCCACTCGCAAGGCCGGTGTCGGCCTATTATAGTGCAGTTTACATCCTTCAAAACCAAGGAAGCCGTCCTTGTTAAGGGCCCCCAGCTTAAACATACAGATTTTAAGCATCGGGGAGGATTTCTCGCATCGGGTCCCGAACGCACGGAAGCACCTACTGGCTTTTGCTAAAGTAAAATCAGGTCCCTTCCTTTTACGGTATAAGACCCTTTTTATGGGCTCGAAACGATACGTATTTAACGAGGCAACTGAAAATGTAGAAGAAAGCTCGTAGCAGTTGCCTTCACGCCCCAGATCCTCTAATTGTCCCGTCTTTGGTCACAAAGCCAATCTTTCTTTTTCGGTCATTTTCACCAACATACGTAGCTATCTTTCCAAACGCGACCACGTGTCCGACCTTGTATCTTCATCTAACAGCAGCCTACTTATACTAACTGAAACGTGGCTGACCTCTGACGTCACCGACAGCGAAATTTTGACCGACTTGCCTCACTCTAATCTTTTTCGAAAAGATCGTCCCGGCACCCGGGGCGGCGGCGTCCTGATTGCTACTAACGAACAACTTTCATGCTCCCTTATAAACATTGATTCCGACCTAGAAATATTGTGGTTGCTTTTTCGTTCCGTACCACAGTCCGTACTATTAGGTGTTTGTTATAGGCCTCCCAAAAGTAGCCCGGATTTCGCGCGCCAGCTTAATGGTATTTTAGCCGAACTTACGACCAAATACCCAAATGCTCACGTCCTCCTCCTGGGGGACTTCAATTTTCCTAACATTGATTGGTGTAATCTAACTTCATCTGCACCCAATGCAAAGGAGGCCAACGGTTTCCTTGATGTTTGCCTCAACTTTAATCTCACTCAGTTGATAACACATCCTACACGTGTTACTCGAAATACTGCTAACATTCTTGACCTAATCTTAACAACTGATCCTGAGAGCCTTTCTTCTATAACATATCTATGAAAAAAGTGACCATAAGGTCATTCACGCTAATTTTACCTTCATTCCTCAAATGCGCCAAGCCTGCACTAAAACTATTAGGTTATATGACAAGGGTAACTACGCGGCCATCACTCGAGAACTTGAAGTTTTTCTTCCGACGTTCCGTGATGGTTTCTGGTAGCGACCCATTAACGATAACTGGTTAATCTTCAAAAACAAGTTAAACCAGCTAGCTGACCAATTTATCCCTAAAATAAGCTTTCGTCCCACCCGCCAAAAACCTTGGTTTACTAAAACATTAAAAAGGCTTGAAAATAAGAAGAAACGCCTCTTTCGGGCTGCGAAGAATAAAACTGATTCTGCATGGGGAAAATACAAGGTTGCCGAGAAAGCATATTCAAGTGAAGTGCGCAACGCCAAGTACTCATTTTTTCATACGGAACTTCCGAAAATTCTTGCTGATTCACCGAAGCGTTTCTGGCAAATAATAAACCCTCCTAACACGCCCCCCAGCACCCTTACTAATGGTACTGGTCAAGAATTAAGTTGTTCAGAATGTGCCAATATATTCAATGCCGCCTTTTCGTCTGTGTTTACGAATGAATCTGACCCCGTTGGAACAGAATTAGTCTCTGTTAATCTGCCTGAAATGCCACCCTTAACATAGGTTTCAATGGTATCCTGTCTTTAATAGAAAAAAATGAAACTGTCATCCTCGGCGGGTACCGACGAAATTACATCCAAGCTGTTAAAGAACACAAAGCACATATCAGCCGAGTTTTTGTTTTTGCTGTTTTCCCAGTCACTTTCCTCAGGTATTCTGCCTCTCGACTGGAAGTGTGGGAAGGTCATTCCGGTTCACAAGACAGGTAAAAGAGACTGCCCGATAAATTATCGTCCTATATCATTAACCAGCGTGTGTTGCAAACTCATGGAACATGTCATATACACTCATGTCATGCATTTTCTTGATTCTAAGAATTTCTTTCATTCCTCTCAACACGGATTTCGAAAAGGCCGCTCATGCGAAACCCAACTAGCCTTTTTCCTTCACGACCTGCATGCTAACCTCGATGGTAACCTCCAAACTGATGCTATTTTTCTTGACTTCACTAAAGCTTTCGACAAAGTTCCACACCAGCGCCTACTAAAAAAACTTTCTCAAATAAATCTACCAGCTGAACTTCTTAATTGGATTGCTCAATTTCTGACTAACCGCTCTCAGTTTGTTTTCGTTAACAACGTCAAATCTAACTCGCTTCCTGTTAGGTCTGGAGTGCCACAGGGATCTGTCCTTGACCCGCTTTTGTTCCTAATCTACATTAACGACTTACCTAACAATTTATCCTGCAACCTTCGTATGTTTGCCGATGATTGTGTCATCTACCGCAAAATAACCAACATTTTTGATCAAGCAGCACTACAGAATTACCTTAATGAAGTATTAAACTGGTGTGACCATTAGCTTATTACTCTTAATCCTAACAAATGCAAATTAGTTTCCTTCCACCGCCGCAAAAACCCACTTTAATTTTCCTATGAAATTGCTAATATGCCAGTCGAAACAGCCGTATCCTATAAGTATCTTGGTGTAACATTAACCCCTGATCTTTCCTGGCGAACGCATATCACTAACATGATTTCATCAGCCAACCGATCATTAGGATTTCTAAAACGTCACCTACGTCACTCTCCGTATCACGTTCGTCTTGTGGCCTATCAGTCGCTAATCCGGTCCAAACTAGAATACGCATCACCCATCTGGAGCCCTCACCAAGTTTATCTGATCAACGCTATCGAAGCAGTTCAAAATCGTGCCGCTCGCTTCATTCATTCTTCTTATTCTTACGATGTCAGTGTTTCATCGCTTAAAAATGAATCTGGTCTATTAAGTCTTTCCCTTCGCCGCAGAATTGCTACGTTGTCACTGTACCACAAGTTGTATCACAGCTCACTCCACCAACCACCTTACATCGCTCCCGCCGCACGCATTTCTCCCCGCACTGGCCATCCACTTCAAGTCTTCCGACCCCGATCTGGCACCTCAACATTTTCTGCATCATTTCTCTGCCGCGCCGCCAAAGAATGGAATGACCTTTCCCACGATGTTGTTTCAATCACCTATCCATCACGTTATATTCAAAGTGTGTCAATGCATCTGCAATGTTAACCTGTGGCTTTTGTATCTTTGTTGTACAACCCACCCCTTATGTAACACCCCCCCCCCGCCCCCCTGTGGGGTCTTTAAGTAAATAAAGTGAAAGTGAAAGTTTATGAGTGTCCTCGCTCTGCTTTCCTTCGCCCTTTGTCGAACGTAGAGTGAACGTTGCGGGGGATTGGCTCAACCCTAATGTGTTTCCTCACGTCATTACCAAGTTGTGTTCTTTTCTCTGGTTGAAAAATTGGGCAAAAAACCACCGCAAGAGCTGCCAGACCACGAAATATAAATGACATTCATGACATACTTGTCATGATTTTTATGTTATGACAAATATCTTCTTCATACAGTCATGTTATGTCATACCAAGTTTGGTATCTATACCATTATAGTCTATTTGTTTATTAGTAATTACTGCTGATAGTACGCTATCGCAAATGATTACGCAACGTCATCGCTCTAAAACTACATAGTTGTTCACAGCACTATTCATTGTTCTGTCGGCAGCAGTACTCCTGATGGTACCATTGAGTGATAGCAATGTTGATAAAAAAAATACTTATCTCCACGAAGAAAAACATGAAGAGTGGGCAAAGCACTGGGGATCGTTGTTACTGTAAATCACCGGACATTGCCCATTCGCTCATGTGCCAACGCATGTGCGCTGTATATAGACGAATTCCACCGCACATACGTCACGAAAATGCGGGGGCACTGTCGTCGGGCGTTGGATACCGCTTGATATATAGGCAGAAGCTGCTGCGCCTACCGCAGTTGCTGTGTTTTCGCTGGTGCGTGCGCCGTTTGTCGTCGTGCAAAGAAGAAACAATGGCGTACCGACGAGCTGTCACGGTTGTTTTCTTGCGAAGCCACAAAAAAGATGGGCTAGTTTTTTTTTTCAAATTTTGTTGACGAAAACTGTCGCAGATCAGCCGTAGCTGTGAAACGCGAGAACTTGCCTTTGATGCTGCTCCGTCAGCTATGTTTTGGAACGGCTTACACAGAAAACACGACTATCTCTATGAGGCGTTGGAATAAGCCATGGAAGCGTATCGAGCACGTTTACCTAAAAGCACGTTCTTACATTTGCTACTGTTGATATGACTGCAAAAGTCTTCGACACGTGAAAACGATATCGTTGTACTCGCGTGAATTAAACGTCTCACTCGGTCAATCGAGCCAACGATCGAGCATCTGTTTTTCTCTTCGTGGGTATGGTTCATTACATTAGCTGTGAACGCAAGGATGGCTTAGACTATGCTTTTTGTGATTATATGCGGCTGCGTTGACACACCTGACACAAGTGTGTCGGGCAGGGCTGTTCTGGCTGTGGTGCTCTTCACGAGATTTTCACGTCTGCGTGAATTCACAAAAAAACTTCACTCGGGAAACTTCCCGAGTCTGTCTAAATGGTCCGTACGCATTTCGCGGCGTCGGCTTGAGCGTACGAATTGAGCCGCAGGCCTGCATACAGGTACGTAACCGTATTGTCCACAGCATGTTGTTGAAACGTTATCGCCAGCGTATTGTGGATGAAAGTGTCGCCGAGATCGCCCTTGTCGTTTGCATGAATAACTTATTCGGCACATTTGTTATATATGCGAGGATTTACCGTAATAATTCGCGGCTATGCATTTTTACACCGCGCATTAGCATATTCTTGCTCAACTGGTCTGTCTTTGCATTACTACAAACTAAAATGTGCACGTGTGACGTAGGCTGCAGCTACGGCGATGACATTTTGTCAATGAGCCACATTTCCGCCGTTAAGATACCTCATATGTTTTGATGAGGTTCTCAAAGCTATACTCGGCGACGACTTTTCTTGACACTGAAGGGGAAGCTACGGAGGCGGAGCTTCTGCGCATGTAGCCTTATACGCGGTATAGTCTGCTTTGTGCGCGCGCCTCGTAACGCTGTGGAAAGTGACGGGGGCGCACCATGCGCGTTTCATGTAGACGAAGACGTCACTAAGCGTTTGAGGTGCATGTAAAAAGGCGGGACTTTCCCACGCGTTCATAAACGCGATGTCAGGACAGTTAAAAGAATTACGAATATCTTACTGGTGTGAGCTGCGTTTTGTCTCAAATAGCTCCGCATAGAAAATAAAGGAAGATTGTATTTCACGTAGAAAATACGGGTGCTGCTTTGTAACTACATTTACTGGCGGCAAGATGCACGCGATTTGGCTCCGTAGCTTTCTCTTCGATGCCAAGAAAAGTTGTAACCGAGTATAACACTACATATCTACGTGGCTAATATGTTCATTTCAGAACCCCTCTACAGCCATTGCCACTTCCTCTGTTGCGGCCGCCTCTTAACATGCGAGAGGCGTCCCGACGCGCTGTTCTTGAAGGCAGCGTGTACACCTGCTGCGCTAGTTGTCCCGTGTTCATAGAGGCTGGTGGCGCGCTTTTAGCTGGGACGACTGGGCGGAGCCAACGTGCCGTGACGTCCACCAGCGCTTACCGTGTTTAGAAACATGGAGTAGGTCTATACAATGTGTTTTTGACGTTGGGCCGCGAATTCCCGCGTACTCAACTCCAGAACAACAGCTTGTGAGTGTTGCCGGTGTGCCGAGCGAGAGTGCTTTCGCGATGCCTTTCATTCATAGCAGAAAGAGATTGTGTGGTCTGGAACGCTTTTATTCTTCATGGTCATGTTGTGTAGTTGGTACGAAAAGGAACGGGCCCAACGAGGAAGTGCAGCGACGGTGCACGAGGAGTCACCCGAGTGCACGCGCACCATCCACGTACATGCAAAAGATTGGTCGGAGAAAGGCTCGTGGCACGCGCCCGAGAAGAAAAATTCCAGAGGGTGAGTTTGCACTGTCTGTTAGGACGCCGAGCTGTGAAGACGTGGGAAACGAGCGTCGCTACTGCGATGGTATGTCCGCCCGGTTCTGAGGATGTCGGCACGAAGAGCTCGGGAAGTGGCGGTTGGTCTCGGAGATAGTCCCGAGTGAGGCTGCCCGGACTTGCCGCATACTGCCCAACAGTTCCTGGTGGAGTTGCAGCTTCCCTACCTCACATTAGGAAGGGAGCAGCACACACCAATGAGCAGAGTGGACGCGTCGGCGGGAGTGTTCCTGACGAGTGGGGCCTAGAAAGCTCGAAGATTGAGACTAAGACCGGGACGCCGGTAATGAGAAAAAGCGGTTCGCGCGGCGGGAGCAACAGACAGTGACTGTAAGAAGTAGACCAGCCCGTCTCTCGTCTGTCTCAAATCTATCCTTCGGAAGCGTTCCCGATCCCGAGATAAAATCGTGACAGTACTACAATGTGTTATATAGAAGCTCCTAGTACATGTAATCGGCACCTTGTATCTGCTGTGCCAATATGTCATCGTTATCGGGTATCTTGCATGCTTGAACGTGCCTGTTTACATCGTCATGGCGTATAGTGGGTACCTTGCGTGTGGTGTGCCACGATGACAGCGTCATTGCGTATTTTGCATGCTATAATGCGCACATTCTTCATCGTCATGACGTGCAATGGGTACTTTGCATGTGCTGTTCCATGATGACAGCGTCATCCATATCGGGTACCTTGCGCGCTCTAACGCGCCCATTCTTCATCGTCATGGCGTACAGTGAGTACTTTGAATGTGCTGTGCCATGATGGCAGCGTCATCGTTATTGGGCACCGGGCGTGATTTAACGCGCCCATTCATCATCGTCATGGCGCACAAGGAGTACCTTGTATGTGCTTTGCCATGATGACAGCGTCATCGTTATCGGGTACCTTGCATGCTCTATCGCGCTCTTTCTTCCTCGTCATGGCGTACAATGAGTACCTTGCATGTGCTGTGCCATGTTACGCCTGGTAGTCTAGACCGAACGTCATTGCCTCTTCTCAACAAAGGCAATCTGTGTCAAGGTCAGTGGGCGAGCCTGCTTGATGCCACAACTTCAACGGCGTCATCTAACCCGACAGCGGCGGTGTGTCTTACGCAACGCACAGCGAGCTCCCTCAACCCACGGGCCCCATAGCAGCCCGATGATGCAATCGGCGCAATCCAGCCTGGCGAGTTTTACGCAATGCGTGGCAACATCACTCGTCCATGGGTTCAACCCAGCGCCGGTTCTTGACTGGAGGATTCCGACATCACGACCAGCGGCGGTTCTGATTGGATGTTCCTGACGTAAATAATCACACGGGGCCTATAAAAAAAGCCAAGCGGCGCGTCGCTTAGCAGCCGACCTATGCGTGAGTTAGAAAACAGAGTTAGTGCGTCCGAAGACGCCTCGGCTCTTCGAGTCCCTAAGCTTCCCAGTCACAGTTCTGCTCGTAGCAAAGAGCTCTCGGTATCCATTTCAGAACGGAATGCATACGCTCTACCGGATTAAATTGCGGGTGATGTATCGAGCTGTGCACTACTTTAATTCCGCATTTATCCAAGAAGGTAACGGTAAGGCAGCTGGTGGAGACACTACCGTTGTCGCATTGGATTTCAGAAGGAAATTCGACGCGTGCGAATATAGAGAGCAGATGTCAGCATCCACGACATGAAGAGAACTGAACTCCTCAAGTGGTATTGCTTCTGGAACTTTCGTGGCTACACAGAAGGCTGTAAGGATGTACCGACAACCTTGCCTTCACTCTGGTAATGGCCCGAGGATATCGATTACTAACCGCCGAAAAGGTTCTGTGATAATTGGCACAAACTTCATGGGTGCTTTCCACTTGTCCATGAATTTCTACGCTGTCTGACAAGTGTCGCATGAGCGTACAAAGTCTAGCTTCGATATCCTTCCAGCAATTTGGCCAATAAAACTCAAAGGAAACACTAGCCTTGGTTGTCTTCATGCTGAAATGCCCCGCCGACGCGTTTTGATGCGCCAGTTCCAATAGTTGGCGACGATACTTACGTGGCACCAAGAGCTGCTCATACTTGCGACCTTGCACATTTGTGTACCTCCTATACAGGAGCCCGGCTTTTGGTCCAAATCCTGTGCTTTCCATTAGAGAATTAATCGAGAGGTCCTCACGATGCTCTCGAATGAGCGTTTCTCTATCAACGCTCGACAGCTCACTCCACTTTCCGCTACAGGCGAGAGCGTTTAGGAGCCTCGTCAAGCTGCTAATATAGCAGCTTTTTGCTCCTATCCTTGCGTTTTCTTTTTCGCAACTCCGTGAAGAAAATGCTCAATAAAACTGAAACTGAAACTGAAACCCTCCCGCTCTCACTCAATGGCGCCATGTCGTCTCCTCCGGCGACAGAAACAGCGACAGTCGCTTCGGCGGCCGCTCGAGTGACTGCTCGAGTAACTCACCCAGAAAATTTCATGCCCGAGGTTCCGTTGACTCGCCGCCAAGGTCACACAAATCAGCAGCTTTTGCAGGTTGTGTTTCACTACATTGAACGAGGTCAAGTTTCTGCGAAAGCTTCCGCGCTTGTGATCGCGTGAGGGTCATGTGTGTGTTTGATGCCTGGGTGTGTGCGTGTGTGAGTGATCGTGTCGTGTCGTGTGTTCGCGCTCGAAATAACTTTTAGACATGTACGCTAAGTTGGTAGAGAACGATTTACCGTGCTCTTTGAGAAGCTGCTCAGAGTTATTCGAAAAAAAAAAAGGAAAACGATCGGGAAGCGCGGCAGACACAGCCGCTTCGGTGCAAAGCTTACCGAACGGGCCTTCAATGACAACTGCAGCGATTGGTAAGCAAGCACTCGGCGACTTGCCGGATTCACGCGCACTCTCATGTAGGGTCGTCTGGAGACACATACGAAGAATGAACAACATCCATGGTTGCCGCTGAGTCTCGAAGTACTCGACACGTTTTCCCATTCACACTAATTTCCTGGACGTGCGGCTCTAACAACCGCATGTTCTTTTCTGATTCTGGGATCGTTGCGAAAGCGAACATCTGTTTACAGCTTACCGCGAGGTGCCCTTCCTTTTTGCAGTTATAGCAGATAAGCGGCTTCCGTGACTCAAACGCCCGTGTGGTATCAGTGCGCTGTTTGGGAACCTCACTCGATTTCTGCGCTTCCGTTTGCCGTTCCCCTCAGTGTCCTTCGTAAGAGGCGGGTCCTTTCTGAAATTACGGTGCTCAGTGGGTTTACATTCATCATGTTTCTCTGAAAAGCTATCTTTTACCCTTTTCAACGCGCATTGCCCTGATATGCAACTTTCGGCGAGTACAATACTCCTCAGCTAACTCTGCTGCCTTGTTTAGCTCTACTTCGCCAGGCTTGTCTTGCAGCCAAAACTTGACGTCATCCTCGATGCAGCGGCACTGCGCCGAGCTGATAGACGAGCGGACAAGACGACGGTGAGTTAAGGCAAGATTTATGTACAGCATAGAATACAGGCGTTACATGTTCGGCACTGGGGCCTTCGGACGCTCTAACTCAGTCTTTTCACTGACCCATGGATTGGTTGCTCGGCGACGCGCCGCTTAGCCTTTTTCATAGGCCCCGGGTGATTTCTTACGTCAGCAACGTCCAAGCAGAACCGCCGCTAGCCGTGATGTCTGAACCCTCCAGTCAGGAACCGCCGCTAGGTTTCACCCATGGACGAGCACATGTTGCCACCCATTGCGTAAGACTCGCCAGACTGGATGACGCTGACTGCATCATCGGGCTGCTATCGGGCTCGTGGGCTGAGGATGCATGGTCACCGTGCGTTGCGTAAGACACCCCGGCGCCCTGGGTGAGTTGTCGCCGTTGAGGTGATGGCGTGAGGTGGGCTCACTCGCTGGCCTTGACACAGATTGCATTTGCCGAGGAGAGGCAATGACGTTCGGTCTGGACTCCCAGGCGTAACAGCCATGATGACAGCGTCATCGTTATCGGGTAGCTTGCATGCTCTAATGCGCCCATACTTCAGCGTCATGGCGTATAGTGGGTACCTTGCATGTGCTGTGCTATGATGACAGCGTCGTCGTTATCGGGTTCCTTGCATGCTTTAACGCGCCCATTCTTTATGGCGTATAGTGAGTACCTTGCATGTGCTGTGCCGGGCAACGAACAAACCTACCCCCTAAGGGTCATCACTCCTAATATTACGATTGCTTAGTGATAGTGGTACTACTGATAGTTTCATTACGCTATCCATAGTTTTACAAGAATGACTGGTGATATCGATAGTTCGTTTATCGACAGTTTTGCACCACTACCGTATACTCACTGCCGTGTAAGTCAGGCGGCCTGGTGTGATCAAGTTCCTGACGTAGCAGGTGGCTTGGACGGCCCGCTTGTAGCCCAAGGCACATCCATGAAAAGAGCTTGAGGTGGGCTTTCCGCACTGGCGTAGAACAAGAGCTCGAAGCGCCCGCCAAGTGAGCGCCTTGGCACACGTATGCCTCTCCTAGTTACTTAGTACTTACACAGTCCCTTAAAAAAAAAGCATTGAAGGACTCTGGTACTTACATGGCATATCCAGTAAGGTTAGTTATTTTGACACCAAAATGCTTTCAATTTTAGTTCTCCACTGGGCATGACTTTTATGAGCGCGTGTGATTGGCGCAAGCCAATAAACATTGTACTGAGATAACATCTCCCAATCTCCCAGCTTTTCTGAAACTTTTAGAGAGTAGAAGTCGCGAAGATCCTGCAAGGTGATCGCCTCACACCTACTTCATTAACAGTGTGTTCTCACGAGAAACGCACAGCGAAAACGAATTGCTTTTTTTTTAATTCTCAATGCCACAAGCTCTTTAAAGACTGACTGATTGTTATTCTTCGACATACTTTTAACTTTTTTTGTTACGCTTGCAAGCTGAGGTTGTAGCACGTGTCGTTTTTTTTTATGTAAGCACATGTACACGACGAGAACGAAAGGAATGGCTTTCACGAGGAGTCATGTGTATGCAGTGAGTAGTATGCACAAAATGGTCGGCAGTAATGCAGTGAGATGATTATGAAGACAGTTCAGACGACGTGTGCGTCGTCAGCTTCACTTGAGGTTGTACTTTTTGGTTCCTCTGCTGTACTGCACTATGGAAATGACGATCCAAATGAGGGCGATGAGAAAGCTGTAGGCTCCCAGCAGGAAGTAGAGGCCGTCGTAGGTGCCTATCCGGTCCCGGAAATAACCTGCGCAGACAGTAACCAACTTTGAAGCTTCTTCGCGATGGACAGTAGGCATTCGCTTGTATTTCCGAACGTAGCTGTTGTCCAAGCCAAATATTCGCGTGACGTATAACACCGTAACAGCACCACAACGAAGGAGAACGCAGCATTCTCAGGAATAGGTTATAAATGGCATACATTCTTGCTTAGTGCATCGTTCTGTGTCATTAGGTTGCGCATGCGCGCTGCCGGAATAGTCCTATTCGATTAGTATGATCACCGCAACACTTTCCTGTCTGGAATATACATATAATCGACTGAAACGCTCTTCTTGTTTTCTATATGCACTGCATGGAACAGCTTCCACTTGGTTATGACCAACGGCACGCAAAGGCCGAGAATATTAGGGCATTTCACATTATAATAAAACTGTTATTGTCGACATGAATCTACAAGGTCAAGCCAAGTGATACACCATTATAAGCGCGTGCACCATTAAAGGGCCACTCACCAGGTTTGACAATTTTAAGCTGACAAGCGCAATGCGTAGACGAGCCGTTCATGATCACGCCTACCAAAATTTGCAACGCTACGCGCCGCGGGAACGGGTCAAATTTCAAGATGAACGCTGCTCCCCCTCCCTTCAGCCGGCGCGCGCTCAGAGAATGAGTGCATGACGTGCGCGTATGAATGACCCAACGTGCACGGCAGTGCAGTGACGTTGCTCCTCTACGTAGACTACTCTGTTCTGACGTTGCAAACAGTGGCACGTGACATGGCGAAAATTAATTACTTAACACGGCATGCGTAGCTTATGTAATTTGTTGCCTGAAGAGATTAGTAAAGCTCTAGGTAAATGATGAGACGCAATAAGGGAATGTGAGCGTCTTTTTTCCATTTTTTCCCGTGAATTGGAGCGAGATGTGGGGCTAATCACGGCCGGACTCGACGCTCCTTCTCCGGCGCTCCCCTTACGCTCTTCGCATTGGGGCGTTTTGCTGCCTGCCGCCACAAGTTCGGGGTGGCACTGCTAGACCACTGTTGCTCCGCCGCCTCCAAGCGCGTTCACGGGCGCAGTGTGCGCGCCACAGCGCTATGGCCATCATAACAGCGCTGAGTACGAGGAACAGAACCAACTGCGGCGCCTGAATTCTTGAAGATGAACGTTTTATCCACACAATACAGCTCGGTCGTTGCATGTGATGAGGTTAAAATGGTATAGTCGACCTCTGAGAGCACCGCTTACCCAGTCGCAACCATTCCGGCAGCTTTCCCGGATTTTCGCACACACGTGTTGTCACAAGCAACAGTAATCCATTACAGCGCACAAAATTCAAAGAGAAAAAGCAATATTTATTTTGTCGTAAGGTGGACTAGAACTTCCCGTAGGTAGACGGCGATGGCTTCGCTTTCCGTTTCGTCGGCTGTCGAGGAGCCGAGGTGGCCGAGGAACCACGCGCTGCAGGTTCTTTACGCGGCCTCTTCGTAGCCGGGACCATATACGAAGGATACTGATCGAAGACCGTGGGCACGGCTCCTAGACGCAGTTTCCGGATACGATATCCGGGAACATAGTCATTTTCCGTGAAGTGTTTGCTGCACACTACAGTCGATACGGACTTGTCATTGATGACGAGGTTTTCACGTGAAACATTCACGGCACGTCTTTACGTCGCCCTTCTAAATAACCCATGAGTGGTAACGGCTCAGGGTCACTGCGCTGCTCTCGCACAACAGTGGCCGTATGTTGACAACTCCCAAGAATGCCGTGTCAATGATCTTGTCATCAGGAGCAACAGGCTCGACTGGTGACCGTGAGAAACAGGAGATGTCGGTGTGCCTCTTCCCAGATTTATAGATGATGGCCATGTCAAACTGTTGAAGCTTAAGACTCCAGCGCGCCAAACGGCCAGCTGGATCATTAAAGTTGGTGAGCAAGAATAGAGGGCGATGATAGCTAATAACTTTGAATGAGCGGCCGTTCAAATATGAATAAATTTGATGGCCGCCCATACCATGGCGAGGCACTCCTTCTTGGTAATCGAGTAGTTCTCCTCCATGCGAGAAAGAGTTCTGCTGGCGCAGGTTATTACTTTTTCACGGTTATCTTGCCACTGCACCAGAACGGAACCCAAATCTACATTGCTGGCATCAGTGTTAAGTGCTGTAGGGGCTTCCTGGTCGAAGTGCGCAAGGGCTGTAGGTGTTTCCAGGCGTTGCCGTAGTTCATTGAATTCCATTTGCTCCTGTTCACCCCGAAAAAAGGGGACGTTTTCACGTGTGAGTCGTGTCAATGGCGCCGCAATGGGCGAAAAGTCCTCGCGATAGATTGTCGGTAATAGGCGCAAAACGCTAAGAAGCGCCTCACGGCCTTTTTGTCGCGTGGTGTAGAACATTTCGCTGCGGCGTCTATTTTGGCCGGTTAGGTTGACCACCCTCGTAACTGACAACGTGGTAAGCATGTTCGTTGAAACCAAAATGAATTTCCGATGGAGGCGGAAATGTTGTAGGCCCGTGTGCTCAGATTTGGGTGCACGTTAAAGAACCCCAGGTGGTCTAAATTTCCGGAGCCCTCCACTACGCCGTCTCTCATAATCATAGAGTGGTTTTGGGACGTTAAACCCCACTTATCAATCAATCAATGAAACCAAAATAACATTTTTCCAGTTTTAAAGTAAGGGCGGACGAGCGTATGGCTTCGTGGACAGTGATTAAACGGTTTAGATGTTGCTCGAATGTTGCCGAGAATACAATAACATCGTCCAGATAGACCATGCATTTTTGCCACTTCAGGCCTGATAGCACGGTGTACATGAGATGCTGAAAAGTGGCTGGCGCCGACCACGACGCAAAAGGAAGCACCTTAAATTCGTGAAGACCAGCGGGTGTCGCAATGATCGTTTTTTCACTATCTCTCTCGTCGACTTCTTATCTGCCAGTAGCCGCTTCGTAGGCCCGATGTTGAGAAATAGCGCGCATGACGCAGCCGATCGAGCGAATCGTGTATGCGAGGAAGTGGATAGACGTCTTTAGGTCGACTTGCGATAATCTATAAAGAAGCGTGAGCTGTCGCCTTTTTTTTTTTTACCAAAACCACGGGGGACGCCCAAGGACTGTTTCGAATGTTGTATGACGTCGTTCTCGAGCATCTCCTGCACTTGTTTCTGAATATCTTCGCGGTCTTTTGGAGCCACATGATAGGGATTCTGCCGAATCGGTCGGGTGTTGTCTTCAGTAATTATTCAGTGCTTGGTCAATGGATTTTGCTGGACCTTCGACGTACACGAATAAAAGTCCCAGCTTTGTTACAAAGGCGATACAATGAACGCAATAGCAACAAATCGGAAGATCACGCGCATAATGGCAAGCAGATCGAAACATGCCTCGCGTTTCTCACGCACAAATGACGCACGAAACGTGCTCACAAGTATAGATGAATGCAAATAAGTGTCTTCATTCGTTACTTCGCTGTGTCCTAAAAGCGAGCTCTTTTCGCAAACAGAGACTGTGCAACAATTGCAGTGAAGTTTGGGTGCCCGGTAACTATAACAGAAGCGCCGCGGTGGTCTAGTGGCTACTCGGCTACTGACTCGCAGGTCACGGGATCGAATCCGGCTGCGGCGGCTGTATTTCCGATGGAGGCGGAATTGCTGTAGGCCCGTGTGCTCAGATTTGCGTGCACGTCAAAGAACTCCAGGTGGTCGAACTTTCTGGAGCCCTCCACTACGGCATCTCTCATAATCATATGTTGTTTCGGGACATTAAACCCCACATATCAATAGACTACAACAGAAGCGCTCCGGCGAAACCTCAAGGCCAGCCAAGACGTACGATTGTCTACACCGCGAGATAAGCGCGCATTAGCGTCCACCCTGCTCCCTCACCGCGTGGATAAGTACACGTAGGAGATGAGAGCGCGTGGCGCCGCGTCGTGACGATGTGGCGACGCGCACTCGTTGTCATCTTGCTGGTAATTCTGGAAACAAGATTGTTCTCCTCGAGGTGCCCGTCACCAGCGCTAAGTCGTAGATATGAATAGCTTGCCGTTTGAACGTTGAACGTGGTGCTCCTTCGTGACTTGGTGGTTAACGCCTCGCGCTCACAATTCAGATGTCCCACGTTTGATCCCGCGCTCCTGAGTTTTTTTCTGAATTATTTTTTCTTGCGTTTTGATATAAATTGTAAACGGCGCCCAGGACCGTCAAGACTCTTTATTGTCTCGAGTATGTGCCCCACAACCCAAACTGGAGTGGTGGTGATGAGTATGTGGAGATGAGATGGGACGCATAAATAATGTTCTCACTTACTTTCCCCGCGCACTTGAGCGGCCGGCACGGCCGAGACTCAGGCGGGAAAGGTACGGCGAACAAAGGGTTTCAGACGTGAAACGTAGAGTATCTCGGAGGCATGGTAACGACGGTACGAGGAAGCCTTGACGGGAGCGACAAGGTATACTGACAGTAGATGTTCGTTCGCAAACAACGTAAGGTCCGAGAAAGCGTGACTGAAACTTTTCCGGGTGTACGAAGATCCGGGTGTACGAAGAGGTGTCCAAAGTAGTATCTCCAGGACGGAAGGTGACGTCTTGACGAAAGCTGTCATAGAGTTGCTTGCGGTCTTGTTGACTGGCCTCCATGTTGAGTGGAGCACGTTGTCGTGCACATGTGCCAGCGAGCCTGGAGACGAAATGTTCTGGTGTAGTTGTGGACGTTTTTGTCGTTACATTGAAGAGAGAGGTGTAAATGTCGGCGCATGACCGTAGATGAGAAAGAAAGGTGAACATCCGGTGGTTCGTTGAACAGCAGTGTTGTGTGCAAGTGTTATGAACGGCAAGATTTTGTCCCAGTTATCGTGGTTCGGTCCGATGTACATGTATATCATGTAGATTAGAGTCCGGTGAAATCGCTCTGTGAGGCCATTTGTGGGTGGTAAGCTGATGTCGTCCTATGAACTGTGCCGCAAGTTTTTAGAATTTCATCAATAATTGTGGACAGGAAGGCCTTGCCTCGGTCACTTTGACAAAGTTTTTTTTTGCTCTAAACCACAGTGGAGTATTACTGGCGCAATGACTTTTCGAGCTGCTAATTTCAAAAAGAAACACGGCAGCCACACGCGCGTACTTTCCCCTCGGTCCGGTCGTTGTCACGACTTTCTGGCAAATACTGTTGTATTGTGGTATCCGTTGTATGAGCAGTCTGGGCGGGATTTTACCGCCGGCGTCACCGTCATTCCCAGTATATGTATACGTATTTATATATATGAACATGGAAAAAAGAAAATAATCCGGAGAAAGATTCTGGCGCGCGCGGAAGCGAACGTCCGTCCTTTCGTTCGCAAGCGCGCGGCGTTAGGCACTGACCACGGTATTCTAGAACGCCCTTTCACTCAACGCGCCACCTTCACTTGAGAAAGCCGATGGAGCGCCATCTCTAGGCAGGGTAAGTCATTGCATATCAGGGATAATTTGCAGCTATTGTTGAGTAGCCCAGCGTATTTCTGCCGAGCAGCGGCGCAGTGCGCAACTCTGTCAAGTGAAGGGTGAAGGTTGAGTCGAGGAGCGTTTGTGAATACGGGGGTGAGACACGAAAAAGCACCTACCTCGATGTTGGAATGGCAAGATATTTTATGTTCTACCACTTAGCGCTGACAGCGCCTGTCTCGGGGGAAATAGCGTGTTTTCAGCATAGAGATAGTGCGATAAGCGCGCTCGGCGTCCAGCTCAATTGGCATCCCGGGTCTTTTCACTCAAACATGCACTATGCGGCAACTTTCTCGTATATTATCTGTAATAAAATGTTTCCTACCACCATTAGTTCATCGCAATGCGGCGATGCGTGTTTTGCTGCGCGCGGGGAAGCGGCCTTATCGTGTGGTGGGGGAGAATGGCGCGCTTTCGGCGAGTGACCGGAGGAATCGCGTTTAGTTGCCGGGCGCACAAAAATCACATCGCTCGCTCGACAGGCCCCGTTTGCGAAAAAAGCGCGCGTTTCAAACACAGCGAAGTAACATATCTGGTACACTTCTTAGTTCGCCCTCATATTTCTACCCGTGATTACGTTTCGTGAGCCGTTTTAGTTTAAACAGCGCGTTAAGTGTCGAGCTGTAAACGCTCTTAGCTCTTGTCCTGTGTGTGTTGTTTGCGTGCGTTATTCGCGCGTGAGCAGTACGCTGCACGTTTCGATATGCTTGCAATTTTCAATGCTACATTTCAAGTTGTTGCTATCGCGTTCATTGCTTCGCCTTCGCGGCGAAATCGACTATTTTAGGCGCTCCACTTATCAAGCGCTGACACGTGCCGCCGCGGCTCAGAAGCGGGCTCGGGCGCGCAGTGTTCCCGTGAGCGCACAGGCGAGTGCACCAAAGCTTGTGTTTTTTTGTCCTGATTTGATGGTTATTTCAGCCTTCGGTGATGTTGAGAAATGACTACAGCGTTTTTGGCTGCTGAAACACGTACAAGAACTGGCCAGGAACGCACTTTTACAAGTTTTCTGTGCTTTTTCAAGAGCAGAAGCAACTGCGGTGGTGGATTGCGGCTGCCCGGCGCAGAAGGTAAGCTATGGCGCTTTGTTTAGGGAAGTCTTAGAACGATTACCGCGCTTTCATTTCTTCATTTATGTCAGTACCTCTTCAGCGAAAGCTACCACGTTTACCCTAGGTCACAGTGAACGCGAAGTTGTTGTTACTGATGAGAGGCGATGCCTCTCTTGAAAAACAAATGGTGTGAAACCAGAGAATGTGGAGCAGGTGATGGCTGCTTTACAAAAGCGCCGTGCAATGACACGTGTAATGCATGGAATCGGCAGTATTCTATACCTATTCATGGCACTGCAATGCGATCATCGGTTCAGAATATTTGCTGTGCACTCGTCTCGGCTATATACATATTGGCGGTACAACATGGCATTCTGAAAGTACATTCAAGCTCCTTCTGAATGGATCGTACTTGATTCTAACGCCCGGACCAGATGTCGAGTTATTGATGTCTCCCACTAATGCTCATTCGCTTCACACATCGTGTGTTAAGAATGGGGCTGTAGGCATTCCCACAGCGCCAGGGGGTGCCCTCTCTCTCTTGCGCATTGACCCTGCGCACACCTATGAGTGTTTTCTTTATTCTTGTTGGTCACGCCGCGTGACATGTTTCTTATATTATCACGTGATTGTTCTCACTGAACCACGTACAGTTATCTATCTCTCTTGATTTTCTACACTGTCTCACTGAATGTGCCTGTTTTCATCACATCACCGCAACCGAGCATTAACCGATCCTTCGGAAGGATGCCGTTCATGTTCACCCCACCGTCGACACGAATGCTTTTTTTTTCTTCTGCGGGCCTGTTTACACACGATACAATGAGTCCTGCTAACTCACCGATGAAGAAAGGCCGGATGAGAGAGATGATGCCCAGCACCATGCGGTACATGGCGAACGTTGTTGGCATGACCCGCACGCCCAGGTAGTCTGCCAGCAGCACCGTGTTGAAGATGCCTCCGCTGCCGACGGCCATGCCCAGTGCCACCGTGACGGCGAAAGTGAGCTCGTAGCTGTTGCACACGGGCAGCGCGAAGAAGGCGGCACTCCAGACGGCGTACGTAAGCACCATCATGTGGTCCTTGCGCAGCAGCTTGCGGTCGGTTAGCACGCCACTGAACAGGCGGCCCACCAGGTCGCCCGTCGAGAAGCTGGTGAGCAGCAGGGCGGCGCGATGCCTGGCCACGCCGCGGCTGATGGCGAAGTCCACGATGGTCACCGGGAACACGACGAACGAGAAGGAGAAGGTGATGCCCGTGAAGACGATCACGTAGAAGATGGGCCGCCGCAGGAACGCGAACACGGCCAGCTGGCTGCGGAACCAGCGCTCGAGCTTCTCCTCGACGTTGCTGTTGCCGGCGCGCTCCACGGGCAACTTGATCTTCTCGGGCGTGCACTCGTTGTCGACGGCGACGAGCCGCAGCTTCTTGTGGCGGTCGATGCGCCGCATGCGGCTGTACGGCGACTCGAGCAGCATCGAGCCCGGGATGGCGTTCAGCGAGATGGCGCCCAGGAAGAGGAGCGTGGTTCGCAGCCCGTACGTGTTGATGATGCTGAAGAGCATGGGCGGGAAGAAGAACGAGCTGAGCGTGCCTCCGGCAAAGTAGATGCCGTTGCCCGATGCTCGGTGTCGCTTGAAGTACTGGTTGATCACGATCGTGTTGCAGAAGTACATCATGCCTTGGCCAATGCCTGCGCGAAGGCGGTGCAACAGATACCTAAGCAAGTATCATACAATCGGCTTCTAATCATTCATTTTAATATGCCCTACAATACACGGCGATATGTGGTGACGCGACGTGCGTGACTTTATGCAGGTGGACCCAAGCACCCTTTGGCTCAACAGAACTCGGTGTGATGTTAATCCAGCTTTTTCCGAATGGCGTCAAACGAAACAAATGTGCGAGATATGACGAACTAGTGAAAGGAATCCGTAAACAGGGCTTTGTGTGCTCGAGCCGACGTTTGCGGACTTGGATTCCTGCAACAGAACGTTTGCTCATTATGTCCGTGCCCCAGTTGTAAATAAAACTGCTTTTATAGATTGACACTTTCTCACTACGTCTGTACAAAACGTGCAATAAATAGTTTCGCCTCTTCAGAAAACGGGAGCAAAATAAAAAAAATAGGTTAACAAAATTTCATGGCCGCATTGCCCAAGCGGCCAGCGGACATGAAACAAGGCACGAGCGCATTCCGCTTGCACATGCGAAGAGGGAAAGAAGGGAGGAACCATCCTCTTTTCGATTTCTCGTCTTTCCTCTCTGATACGGGATGTCATGAAAGAAATTTTCTGTTGACGATTTATTTCTAGTAGGCCCGGCAACCGCCAGTGGTACGCTTTCAATTAATTAAAATGTACGCTTTCAATTATGTGTTGCCTGTTTCTTTATAAGCGGCCTTTTAAATGATACATGCATGGTGGTACACATGGTAAGCGCGAAGAAGAAGAAGTGTGACAAACCTATGATGGTTCCCAGAACGACTGTAATTACCTGGACCCGAAAGGCCAGGAAGCAGAGCATGCAGGCTCCGGACACTATGAGCGATCCGATGATGGACAGCTCTCGCGTGTCCACCACCTTGTACACCACGCTGCACACAATGACTGCGTAGGAGAACGTGTCTCTTTAAGGTACGCATCACGGCGCAAAACACTTTTGTTCCAAACTCTTGGTAAAATGAGGACAAAATTAAAGAACTACGCATAAACAAACGATAGGCAGCTCTAGAATAAAATACATAAACTGCGTCAGCGTTTGTGGCCACTGGACATGCGTCATACGCTACTCTCTTGGATGGGAAATGATGCATTGCCTAACGCTGCCCTCTTGGTTAGATTACGAAAATAGCATGCGCACGCAACTAACGCTATCTTTTAGTACCTTATTTTTTAAAGGATGCTTAGTTTACGAGGCTTCTTAGCTGAGTTCATGAACATTTGCGGCAGAACAGCGCACAAAACGGGACACAAAAGACATGACAATCAACCGCCCCAATGTGCTTAGCTGCTGGCCGCGTGCATGCAGTGCGCCCGATCACTCCTGATGACTCGCAACAAATGTATTTTTTTCTAGTACGCTCTTGCAGAAGTGCGTCATTATGCAGAGTGACGTGACACTTACGTGGCATAAAAGTAAGCTCGGAATAGTCATGCCTATCTTAGTTACAGAATGAGTCGATTCTAACCAGCCAAAACCTGATTTGTTTGCGCCCCGCCGCGGTGGTGTAGTGGCTAAGGTACGCGGCTGCTGACCCGCAGGTCGCGGGATCGAATGCCGGCTGCGGCGACTGCATTTTCATAGGAGGCGCAGCCCGTGTGCTCAGATTTGGGTGCACGTTAAAGAACCCCAGGTGGTCGAAATTTCCAGAGCCCTCCACTACGGCGTCTCTTATATACATATGGTGGCTTTAGGACATTAAAGCCCATATATCAATCAATCAATCTGACTTGTTGGCAGTCGCATAAAACTTTGCAAGAAATCTGAGTATACGACACCTATTAATGTGACCAACGAATAATGGTAAACTTATAAACGCTCACTCATGTTGGATCTTTGCGATCGTGCTACATTCTGAAAAAAAAAAATGGCCGCGTATCTGTTTCAGTGCAAACATTACCGAAATACGAGAGTGTTTCGTCCGGAGGGAGTGAATAAAACGATGTTCTTCGCGAAAAAATCGATGAATGGGATCATGAAGGCGCTGCGTGAGACATGAGCTCATCTCGCAGTAACCTTGGAAAAACGGAAGTATCTGTACATGGGCTCCGATAAGGCGAGCGCCATATCGGAGTCAATAATTTGTAGAATACAAGGCCACGGTTAGGTGGCAGCACCGTGTCGTCTTAACAAAGCGTAAAAAACACCCGCCTTTTCATTCATAGATGCTACGGTCTTTAGAAATACTTATCTGTGCTTTTCTAGCATGAAGAAACACACCACAAAATAATGACGTGTTGATATTGCGCATCAGATATACGCAATATGTTTGCTTTTTAATTGGCAATAAGCACAAGTACAAAGATGTTGAACGTTAGCCTAGTAGCTGAACCGCCACGGTGGGCAGACAAGTCGAACGGCAGACAGGCTAAAATATTTGCGTTGAAGCACCCTAAGGAAAAAGTTCCAACTTGCCACGTATAACCTTTTTGAAAGAGTCGCCGCAACACTCCTTGGGGGTCACTATACTTCCTTCGGAGAGTCGTGTGAACGCGCAAAAGAGAGTTAACGTGGTTCCTTTCTAAAACGGTCATATACTACCCCGAAGGAGTCGCACGTACTTTCTTGGAGTGTACTAGAAATTACCGCGGTTTTTGTGGCACACGGACAGCGAAAGACGTGACACACACAGGCACTGCCTTGCAAGAGTGTCGAGAACAGGGAACCACATATATATGGGCAGCATAGCTTTTTATGTGTTATAAGCGTACTGCAACTGCAGCTATCTTTACGTAGATATCCCAAAGAAAAGGGCAGCCGACAGTGTGGAGATCCTTTTACTGCCAGGTTATCAACAACGTCAGCCTCGATAATTTCGCAGGTTTGCTGACATCTGCTAAATAAAGATAGGACAACGTGCGAGCATGAAAGTATTATTTTCGGCTCCCACAAAATCGCAGAGCTTGTGCAGACCTGCCTCATCGGAGAAGCACGGGTGCCAAAAGAAATACAAGATCACTTTACGGAGGTGTTCTGCCATACTGGGTCTTTATTTTCTGCACCTTTAACAAATAAACAAAAAGTGTCACGGTACACGCAGACACATGAAAGCGGTTGGGTTGGTGCATACACGATGTTTCATGACCTTATTATTACAAGAACAAGGAAACATCGGCAGCCCAAAATAGCGGCGCCCATATGCCATAGGTAAAGTAGTCTATATAATGCATTGATGTAGTAGTGTATAAGGTTCATTTAGCATGTGGATAGAATTCCGTGGGTCGAATCGGATGGTGCGTCGACGAGCGTTTCGCAACGTGAACGAAAAAAGATGCGGGTTCTTCGATTTTCACTGCAGCGGATACAATTGACGATGTTCGTAGCACGTGCATGTCCATTTTTCAGGTATGTTCAATTATCAGAACCAGCAGGTATCAGCTGACCCGCGAAATTATCGAGCCTGAATTTATTGATAGGTTGGCAGATAAATGTGTCTCCACACGGTCGGTTGCCTTTTCCTTTAAAGAGTTTGTCTATCTATGCAAAGGTAGCTGCATTCGCAGAGGGCTTGTAATGACGTTGGTTGAAAAGCGATGCTGCTTATGTTTTCAAAACGCACATTGTTGCAAACTGTGTGTCTTTCTTTGTCCGTGTGTTTTCGTGCGCTACAGTATATGGACAAAGCAACCCGCCCAGAACACTACGCGAACAGTTTTCTAAAACTGAAATGACATTTTATTTTTAGCTAGGAAGCCAATGTAAATTGCAGTTTCAATCTTGAGCATATTGTCGCGTCGTGGTGAAGTACGTAGGCCGGTAAGAATTGAGCGCTTATTGCACCCAGCAGAAGAAGTAGCACTCAACGACAGCAGCGACGGCAATCGTCGGCTGCTCATAAAACCGATCATTCGTGAAACGCGTCGGCTTGAACGCATTCCTAATGGATAACCTCAACGCTTCCTGCGCGCATTCTTAGCAGGACACAATCGCACATACGCTTGCTAACAGTTCTGGTACAAGGGGCAGGAAGGTATAGAACGGATGCATATCACCGAGTTGAGCTCTTGAAATGCTCACTGGTGAAGCTGGCCAGCGTGTCTATGAGGCTGAAAGACCAGGCGGCCTCCTGGCGGCTCACGTTGAACACGTCCAGGATGGCCACGAAGAGGATGCCACTAGAGCGGTTCACCAGCGTCAGCCAGAAGAAGTTCCAGGCGCATGCCACGCCCACCACCCAACTGCGGAACGTGTCCTGGTAGGGGTTCGCCTGCTGGCCGGGCGCCGCCGACGAGCCCTTCTTCTCCAGGAGCCCGGTCGTCATGGCTGCCGGGGGGCCGCGCGCGTGCCAATCTGTAAAACAGTGGCCGCCAGGAATTACTACGCTGCGAATACTAACGTATCTTTGAAATAGTTGTCCCACCAAGAACGCGACGCGCCTGCCGCAATGAAATCAGCGCGCGCTTGAGCCGCCGCCAAACCGCATGTGTATACGCACGCGGAGAACATGCGTCGGGTACAGCGTCTCTGTCAACAATTATAGGCGCAATTTTTTGTACTTCGAAAGTGTTCATACGTCCAACCATGACACTGCTGACGTCCATACTTTCTACCAGTCGCGTTCAACGGAAGTGCCAGGCAGAAAGTAGGAAGAAAGCAAAGCGTATAGGCGCCGCGTAACAAGCTTAGTCAGAAGTAAAAAAGAAAGATGTTTGCGTACTCGCCACGCGATGAGCAAGCTTAGCAAGGGTTTGAAAAATAAATAAAGGCCCGCCATATGGTCCATTCCCTCGTCGACAGCGTTACTATAACGTTAGCTTCAGTCGCAGACGCTTTCGTTTACAACAGGTCCATAAAGTACGGTTAATATGAACAAAAGTCAAATCATTTTTTGCTTCACATCAGCCTGATGGAAACGAGGAAATGCTGGGAGATCTTCTTTGTTTCTTTATTTTATATTTTCTTCTGCGTTTATTTGTTATATTTTGACCTGTCTTTGTTTCATTTCTTTCTTTCCCGCTCTATGTATTCCTTTCTATTTCCCTCTCTTTTTACTTATCTCTATCCTCATTTATAATTACATCTGTTTGATTATCACTTCACGTCTTTCTGCTTTCCTCTCTGTTTGTCTTTTTATCTGTCTTTTTGTCTCTCTCCCGTCCTCACTTGGCATACTATACTAAACAAAGCTATGTTGTGCGCAGTTATGCGTGGATAGCGGTGAGTGTGCTCACCGTCTGATTGCGGGTACGCGGGTTCGAGTAGTCGCGATTTCTTTTTCGCCAACAACTTCTGTCTCTCTCTCCATACTCGATCTCTCGTACGTCTGCGGAGTCCGACTAATTGGCGCACGGGAGCGAAGATACCTGATGAAAACCGTTTTCTGTTCGCCTATATTACAGCCGACGGTCGGAGTATAACAGTTCTGCTCTAAATGAACGGAACAGCTTGCGATATCTTAGCGTTGAACTACGTGTACACAATAATGATATTGTGAAGCTCGGAACACCCGAAGTACTGCGGCAGCCCGGATCTTGCATTCTTGTTTGCAGCGTAGATAATACCGGCATTTTCAATCGCGATTAGTACCGATCTGGATTAACTGCGATCCGGATTACGTTCTGCTACGTGGTCGCTTTTAATTGCGAACAGGCCTGATCGAAATCAAGACTATCGCGATCTGGCGAAGAGATCGCGATTTTGTGTCGTCTGCACTCTCGGCCGAGCTGGTTGAAAGCAAAAGAAATAAGAAAAGCAAGCATAGTTTTGTAAAAACAGATTTTAAAAGCTAGACTTTTATTTTTAAAAGAAATTTTAAACTGTTTTATTTGGAAAATATTTATAATATTGCATATAGAGATTCGTATTGACTGCATGTAGTTATGGAATAAGTATACGATAAGCAGACGATGAGTTCTACTCTCGCACCGTCGGAGCAGTTGGAGCTGTTCGACTACCTCGCAGCGCACGCGCACTTCGTGGTCGAATGAAGACACTCTGACTGACCACTGGTATAGAAGCAACTGGGAGACTTGAGGAGCCAGAAGTGTAACTCTGGGGTACGATCTTTGCCGTTTCGCGGCGACTGCACGGCTGGCTACGGGCCATAAAAATAAAAGTGAAGACTCTCGCACAGCAATACAGTTAAGTGCAAAGAAAACTCTACCGAATGATGGATTCATGAAATTACTTTTCTAGTGGCAGCAAAGTTGTTAACGTTCAAGTGGTTCTTGCACGAATACCATATTGCTGATAAATGGCTCTATTGAAATATCGTACGCTGAGTTTTGTCAATGACATGTTTTACGGCACGCAAGAACCACCTGGTGCATTTGATCTAACCGAAGGTCAAACCAATTAGCTTGGGCCGTGAAGCCATAAAGTTGATCGCGATCAAGAAGAACGATTCGCGTCACCCTGATCGCGATTAAAAGCGCCCGAGTGACACCGGTACAAAGGTTTTCTCGGAGGGAGAAAAACGATGCAGCTATAGAAGCTATTTTTCAGGAGTCCCTCTCTTACACGAGTTCGTAGGTGTCCGTGCGTGTAAAATATGCGTACAAAATAAACAAATTAAGGGGAGAAAATAAACGTGGAGCCAAGGAGAGGTCTAGCTTGAGTCTCGTCGTAGGCCCTCTATCGAGATTGCAGCTTTGGCTGATTGTCGAAGGTGGCCCCCTTGTGGCCAACGGGCCAAGTATTCTTTTGAACCTACGCCGCAGACATGGATGCGAGTTTCGCTCGGCTATGCCATGGCTGCAGTGACCGGGCCATGCGGGAAGTGCAGTGCAGCGCCATTGGTGTTGATTTGCTTTACAACAGGGCGCGGCTGTAACGCTCAGTGTTCGACGAACCTGGCTTCAAACTAAAAATGACAGTTATATTCAAAGGAGGTGACAGAAATACTATGAAAACTACAGACCAATTTCGATAGTGTGTTTTCATAAGTTTTTGAACAAACTATTAGTGCAAGAACTACTACATTCTGCACATAAACAGTGACCGCTTTCAGAAAGGTAAGTCTAGCGAAAGGGCGCCTTATAACTATCAAAGAAAAAAATTATTCTGAATTTTGAAGACAAAATGCATACACGATCAGTCACGGGTTCCTGCGTGTTGCATGAACCACGTTTCGTCTCCTGCGCTTATTCAATCCCACTGACGTGTAAAAAAGGCTATACTGGTCAAATGGACGAATCCCTAAATGAACACCATAACGTACGGTGCTGGTTTGCATCGGCATTCATTGTCATGACTATGGGTGTGCAGCCTGCTTCAATCAGAGCAAAGCGATGGCAAGGCATAGAGTTCAGCTAACTAGCGAAGTTACGGAAGCTCATTTGATACATAAGTCATAAAATAGGTGATGAGTATAATATCTATAGCGCTTTTAAATCAAGAATATGATTACCTGGCTGGCTTTCGGGGCACATGTGGTGTCGAAGTATGTGAAAAAGATGAAGCAATAATTGCGGAACCTGTACATTCTTTATTTTTGTCAAGTACCCTCTGCTTTACATTGCATATATGCTGTAGTTATCGAAATGATACTAGTTGAAAATCAGCTCTCTTTGCCTCTATTGTGTCGTTAGTTTCCAATTGTTCCCGCCAACTTGCCCAAGCGTCAACCTTAACAGATTACGACACCAAGGAAAGTATAGAGGGTGTTATTAGAAGTAAATGTGAAAAAACAGGAAGACGAAGCTTGGTTCAATCGGCTGGCATTTCGACTTTCTTTGATATGTGGAGTTTAACGTCCCCAAACCGCCATATGATTATGAGAGACGCCGTAGTGGAAGGGTCCTGAAATTTTGACCAGCTGGGGTTCTTTAACGTGCACCAAATCTGAGCACACGGGCCTACAACATTTCCACCTCCATCGGAAATGCAGCCGCCGCAGCCGCGATTCGATCCCGCGACCTGCGGGTCAGCAGCCGAGTACCTTAGCCACTAGACCACCGCGGCGGGGCATTTGGACTTTTTTTTCCAAACCTAGAAATAAAAAAAGCGTTATCGCGATATATGGGATCTCGCAAACTCCTGCCGTCTCCAGCAAATTATGACAGGTAATTGTTGGAACAAATAAAGTGACGTCTGAAGTGTCAAACGCGATTACAAATTTACCCTCGTCAGTTCCTGATGGTATAACAATTCCTCTCATTAAAATTTTATTCAAGTTTTCACCTGATGACGTCCTCAATCTTGTAAACTGTTCTTTGCCTGGATATCGCTTGACTGGAAAATAGCCCGAGTAGTTTCCATATAAAAAAAAGAAACAAGGGTCAGGATTTAACATCGAAAATATCAGACACATTTCTAACAGCTCACTTGATTAAAATTACAGGGAGAATTTAAAATAACAAAATAAACGTTTGTATGGCAGACAAGCCAAAGCAAATTGGTTTTTGTAGTGAGTGTGTGCTGATGTTGAGAGCCGAATACAGTTGTCCAAAAAAGACGACACTACGCGGTGCTAGTAACACTTGACGTAGCTGAAGCTTATAAAATCGTTGGGCGCTCAATTTTACTGAATGTGCTACAGGGATTAAATATTCCGCGATATGTGATTGTGTGGTTAGCAGAATTTGTAAAATCAAGAAAATTTTATTGTGTAAAGGATGAATGTCGCTCATCTAAATTCAAACAGAAACTTAGACTTTCTGAGGGGGCTGTCCTATCTCAAGTATTATTCAGTGTTCTGATGAGCTCTATTCCCATTGACCAAGATATCACTTTCTACGTTTATGCAGACGATATCGCGTTTTTTTGGGGGGGGGGGGAGGGGGGGTAGAGTGCCATTTATTCTTTACATCAAAAATGGTGCAGGCAGAGTGCGACACCCGAAACGAATGACGATGTGCCGACAAGGTGCAGGTCTTATCTCTGTTCGCTTAGTTTATACCGTTCAGCCAACACCGATCGATGGCAAACCACACATGCGTACAGTTTATTAGGCGCAAACATCTTGGCGAAACACATCGCGTTAGGAGAGGCAGGTACGGCGCCTACGCCAAAGTGCTACGTCGTCTGCCCAGCTGCGCGCGCGGCTGCACCAAGCCGGCACCGTAGGAGGTGCAGGAAAATTGTGAACCAGCGCTGCATTTCTTCTGCACCTTTTAAAACGAATGGCAGGGTTCAGAGGTCACCAATGCTACACCGCTGAAACAAATGGCAAGGTGCAGCACCTCATGAACTGGTTCATGTGGTGCAGGTGAATCAAACGGACCTCACATCAGCAGTTCCCGCACCCAAGCTACACCGGTGCTCTCCCCCTCCGCCAGCCGCGATGCTAGACTGGTTTGCACCCACGGCGCAATAGTGCTGACACTCGAGGCTGGGGCGTAGCCAAGGGTTGGCACACCGCCCCCCTTCCCCAATATTTTTCTCGCAATGGTATAGAAAGCGAAAAAAAAAAGGAATCGCAGCATATCCACGGGTGTCACAGCTCCCGTTAATTAGGGAGGCGATCGCCGCGCTAATTCCAAGGGCCGAAGTATCGGCCCCCTGAACCGCACCACGAAAGCGTGGAAAATTTAGAAGTGGTCCTATTTGGCGCACCAGCGGACGCCGGCTGTGGCCCAAAGAACAAGTCAGAGCCGAGAGTTGAAAAACAAAACAAAATTATATTCTCAACTATGGCAGATCAAGACGATACACAAGTATGCACACTCGACAATAGTTGAATACCATATGTCACCAATCAAACAATGTACTACACAGTACAATCAGCCACACTCGAAACAATGGACACAGACAACAATACACACTACAATGCAGTCGCATGCATCGAACAACCAAGACACTTAAAGACTAAAGAGTTAGAAAACTTATTCAGTCCAAAGTTCTTGGAACAAAAGTCTGAATGATACTCTTCCGAGAATCACTCACTCAAAGTCCAGCGTTGTTGTCGTTCCGCTGCCCCCGAAGTTTCTCTTCCAGGAAACCTCGCGTCTTCACTTGGCCGCTCTCCAGGCTCCAAACTTCTTCGCCGGAAACACGTCGGCTTCACACACGCAGCTGTTGCCACGCGTCTTCGCTCGATAGCGGTAGACACACACTTTTGCCTGTAGCTCGAGTCTTCACCCCTCAGGTGGAAATCCTCTTCTTCTCCCCCTTTGTCACGGAAGACAAAAGGCTTCGCCCACAAGGCGGAACACCCTACGCACTCTGGCGCATACTTTCTTCTTCTCCTGCTTTGTCACTAAGGACAAAACCTTCACCGACAGACGCGGCGGAATACCCCACGCACACTGGCGCTAACTTCCTTCTTGGTGGTTTTGGGACGTTAAACCCCACAAATCAATCAAACTTCCTTCTTCTCCTGATCTCCCATCTCGGCTGCTCGATTAAATACCTTCCGCGCGAGATTCCAGAAAATTCTCATCATTTCGTCGGCGCGATCCGCAGCGAAGGCTGGGGGAAAAGGCGAGACGGTACGAGGGCCGTCCGCGAAAGATGACGCAACCCTGCATCACCACGCCCCTTTCCATCGAGAACTTTCTAGGGCTTGCTCGGCCACCGATGCGAGGAGGTTCGTTGGCGAACCTACGCTTCCGAGGGGAGAGGGACGCGCGCCCGGGGAGTCTTTGGATGCTTGTTTTCTTTTTTTATCGTTGACCTCGCGGCGTAACTCCTGCTTCGTCGCGAAAATTTGGCGGCGCGCCCTTTTTGAGCGCTCGTTTTGTGACAACGGGGTGAATGATGAGTAGGCGAAGCTCCGGAGGGAATCATCGGCAAACCGTGAATCTTCCGTGTAATTCACCGAGTCGATCATCATTTAGAGACGTGAGAAACGCTGTGTGTGTATGCCGTGCCGCTTGGGCTTCCCGCTCTCGTACGGCAGGATCTTTGTAGCGGTGTCGCGCATCTTCACGGCGCGCCAACAGCGAACGAATTTTATTACAACGCTAGCCCTAGCGTACGTCACCGCACTAAATCGAACGATTGCCTCCCACCAATGAGACGTGCCTTATGTGACATCATTCCTATTATAACATCCCGCATACTTCATTATCAGCTACAAGTACCGCTATATAGTGAACACTCCAAGTACCGCCACCTAGTTTTCTAACATCTCGCATCGTAATCGTAATCTACCGTAATCTAGTGAACACTGCAAGAACTAAACTAGAAGTGACTGCCTACTACTACTACTACGTACCTCAGAGGATGTACAGACCCACGGCTTAAGGAGTTTCGCCGCTAAAATAATCATTTCAAGGGTTTCCCCCTCTTCACAGAAAAACCAACGCTTTCCTCCTCTCTGGTATGCGGGCGACTGCTGTGAGTATATGTGTTGATGCTGGTATATGTGGCGTTATCGAGTAATTTGCCGTGTATGAGGCCATCCCGTGGATATTGTTTTTTTCTCGTTGATATGACGGCCAATAATTGGCCGTCAAGCAACCACTGCGCTGTTTTGGGGTGCAGTAACAACTACAGAAAAGGGAAACTGCTGTCGGAGGAAATATGCCATGTGCATCACCAAACGTGAAGTTTTTGTGACTGTGGACTCAAGTTGCATCGTTTTCTTGTTGACGATGAGCAGCGGCTTGTATTGCAAGCAAACTTAAACAAGAAAAACTGTGTAGTTTTTGTGGGTACTTGGGTATGTTCAGAGCACTTCCTCTCAGGCGAACGAGCCGCAACGACTTCGACACCGATGCTCAACTTGCTCGGCTATGAACGGAAGGTACGCAGCCTACAACTATTCGAACGATGACAATACTTTCCCGATAAACAGCCCCACGTAATATTTCTCTATATCGCAGGTCGAAGTACCACGGCACGAGAGTCACTCAAGTATCGCAAAAAAAAAGAAGACTAAAAAGGGACGCGCAGGCACGTCAGCGTCGTTTGATGTAAGGGCTGTATCAAGTGCACACCTGTAAAAACAAACGAGCGAGTAAGATACTGTCCCTCCTTCAGAGTTGAGGAACAATTTATGCACCAGTTAGTGTGCAATTAACAAAAGTCATCAGTGCCGCGAAACAAAGACGAACCACTACACTCGATCAAACGGCTTCATGCAAGAGCGGTAGACGATACGACGGCGTGGCGTGAAGAAATGTTGTCATAAAGCGGATGAATACATCTCAAGAGAGAGAAAGATATTCAATATGTTCTCAAAGGGTTGTTGCTCTTTCTGGAAAAGCAAGACCTGAAAATACTGCGCATTGTTCGAGCATAAAGTCGGTGCTGTGAATATGCTGCATCAACAGAGGCGGACTCGTTCGTGGCACTGTAGAATAACAACTGGAACCTTGTCAGAACGTCTCATAGACTCATTTTCTAAAGAATCTGCATCACTTCAGTCGAAACTCACCACGTAAGGACTAAAAAAGAACGATAAAGCCGAAGCCGCACGCTTGCATTCCATGCAAACAGCGAGCTTCTCGCACGCCAGATGGGTTGCCAGACCAAAGTATCTCTAAACGTTGTCCGTGACTGCGGCTGCGTGCCCCTCTTTGGGCGATGCTAGGAAATAGGCAAGCACCCCTCGCAGGCCACGCATGGGATAATTGAGGCCTATCACATAAGTAACTTTGACGGTATACGTGTGTAAGTTCCCTATCAGTTGCGCTATTGCAAAAAAGAAGGCGTATCTCGATAATTTTTAAGCCATGGACTGGTTTCCAACTGAATCAACAAGTGACAAGAGTTTTGTTCACATTGTATTGCAGTGGTTGTTAACTGCACCCTTCTCCGCATGTCCATTTTTCACCTATACACGCACACCACTCCGCTATCAAATCGCTGTTGAAAGTCAGTGCTCTTTCCTGCCATTGTTTCTTGTTTCCGTAGTTACGTTGTAACTGCTACTAGGGTCGTATTTTCAGCTTCAAGCCATGCGAAGTCAAACGGAACGTAAAGTACGAAGATTCGGCAAATCATGCCACGCGCTGCGGCTCCCATAGCGCCAGAGTTCCGTCTAGTGTATTAACAGGACACAACCGAGTGCGCCTTCCCAGGGTTTGGAAGGAGAAAGCGTCCTTGCATCTCGTCCCCATTCTCTCAAGCTCGTTGCGCGGCAGCGAGCGCGATAACAGCTCGCGCAACACTGGCGGCGTGCAGTAATAAAGGAGGGAAAACGTGGGGTGTTGGCCTCGGATAATGGACGGGCGCCAAGGAAGATAGGTGACTCACCGTCCTTCGCGAGTGTTTCGGAAGCCGAAAAAACATTTAACGCGTTATCCGCGGAAGTTATCTGCCGCGCAGTGATGGAGACCAATTGCGCGCCGCTCGGTCGGCATCGTGCCAAGGACATTGGCTCATCATCCCGAAACGGATTCTGCCAGGGCAAATCCTAAAAAAGAAGCGCCCACTTTATCTCGCACGCGTTGGTCCCAGAAAGTATACATTCTAGGCACTATATACTGAGAGACACAACGATAGCTGTCCGCAGAAAAGTACTGTTGCATCAGCGTACAGGGTACGTCACAAGTTCACAGGCCACGGTGTACACGGCATGGCAAAACTTTTGACGGGCCCTGTATGACGCAGCTAGCTCATTGATGTGTATTGGGCTCCAGTCTTGCTGTAACATGTGTGGAAAGAAGGCAAGCAAGTCGCGGACCTATATGTTTGAACCCTTCCATTATTGTTTAACCTGAGGACATTGCTCTATCGGTTGTTATCAAAAGCACCAGACAATACCTCTCAATATATTCAAGCGCGACTCTTTGGTCATGTTGGTGGCCTGCGCAGCCGCCAATTTTCACTCCAGAATACGCAAGGCTCACTTCCAACGCCACCTACCGTCACGGCTTGTTGGAAAACGCGCGAATATAGGAAAAAATGCAGTAGTGGACTCATATTGTCAACTATGTCCTGATTAGTATCATTATAAGCACGTACATATTTTGCTATTCTGTAGGATGAATGCATTTTTTCTACTGCGTCTTTCGCGCGGCGTCACAAACCAAAATACACTAACCTATCGCGTTCACCTGTTAAGCGGGGCAGTGCAGGGAGTTTTACTTAATTCTTATCATGTGTGCTTGTTTCTTCCAAGGGGAGGCCGCCGTGGGAGGAAAAGACACTGCAATACTCAGCTGGGGAAGTTTCTCGTAAGAAGCTCACAGTCGGGGCATTTTTGTCTCGACCCTAACAAGAACTCCTGAAATGCAGAGCAGGAAGAGCGACTCCTCGCCTGCAGGGCAAATTTTTCTTGAACGCCGGTTATCTTGCACGCCAGCAGGACGACGGCGAAAAGGGAGTGCGGGAGACATTTGAAAGTGGCGTGAATCCTTCGAAAGCGCAGGGCACCTCAGTGATATCCCCGCAGAGTACGGCTGTAGCGGCCTCTTCGAAGCTAAGGCTCTCACCTCGTCCGGCCGGTGCTCGCGTGCAATAGCAGCGCCGAGCGGTCGAGGAGGAATTCAGTGGGTCAATGCGGCCGTACCAAGAACTTAGTATTGCGACTACGCGCCTCCCGTGCAATGCGTGGAACTAAGGCCTCTTTGTAGACACAAGACAGACTGATGATAGGCGCTATACAACTTGAATGAAAAATTCATCAACTTAATGCTGTTCTAACATTTGCAAATGTGGAGCAACGGTATTTATACAACCTCACTCTACACATTCGTCTACCACGACACGAGGAATATATTGGAGTGTATGTTTTAAAGCTCAGATTGAGGATGCTTGTCAGGAAGGCCTCTCCAGTGGACTTGAGCGAGGTATTGAGGAAACTGCGCCGACGGCACATTGATATGCTCTACGAGGAGTTTATCCTAGAATTGGAAGGACTTGGTGCAGCCTGTCGTCGTCGTGCCGAAAGACCCACCAACATACAGAAGATACAAAGCCACATCGATCAATTAGTGATGGATGATATGTTTTGCGTCGTTGGATTCTGCTTTGTCTGAAATACGGAGAACTGCTGTGCGACGCCTACATTCCGTTTCGAAACGGAACTCTCTGTTCAAGGTCGCCACACAGCTGCCAGCGTCGATTGCGCTACCATTGCTGGCTAATCAACGTACACATTTAGGCATGCATACTTGAAACAATATTCCAAACTCGGGGTATTCAGGCGTGGGTACACCGTTCACGGCAAAAGAACTTGGTGCGGCTTTCGCTCTATTTTACAGGTCGTATCCAGTAGGAAAAAAGAAAACTGCGCTCAAAGGCGGGACGACCACGGCGCTGTTCCTTTTCTTCGTCCCGTCTTTCTTTCTACTAGAGATCATGAAGCAACCAGCAAACGTGCGTAGCCTACCGCAGCGCCGGGCCAGGATGACAGATCTTACTTTGATAAAAGAGCTCATTGCGCGCTCCTTCTACAACGAGTCCTGGCATAACCAAAATTACGACTCCTATGTGCAGAGATCCGCAAACTTCGACCTTCGGGAGTTTTTTAAGGTGTGCTGACATTGCACAATACACACATTTCATCGGAATGCTATTGCCACGGCTGGGATTGAACCCGTGATTTTCGCTTTGACCACTGTTCTATCTGAGCGAGCCCTGGTAGGACGGCAAAGTGAAAGGTCAGCCGCTGGTAATTCTTAAGCCTGGTAAGTCTGCCATAGAGATTACTTACTTCCGAACAGTCACGCTGGCAAGTTTTGTTCGGGAGGCAATTGAGCGAAGGGTCCTTCCTCGCCAGACTTGAATGGTACTTACTTGAGTGGAGTGTGTGACGTTCTGTCTACCGTTCTTAATCGATCGTGTTGACGTTTGATGAGGCATCTAAGGCTGTTGCATGGTAATCGTGATTACTCGATACGTGGTAATCGTCGCGAACTGCAATGAAGCTAATTAAGACATAAACGAAGATTTCCTTATTCCGCCTTACAGTGTTCACGCTAAAGTTCACATGGCGAAAATGTTCATAAAACTGGAGAAATAGTTCCACCTGTAACATCAGCAAGTAAGTATCGGCATTCTCAATGGCCGCCGAATGAGAAGTGATGTCCAGATATATAATGGGCTCCGGAATGTGTTTTCAGGGTTCCTTATAATAATCGCATTGCACGGCAATCGTAGTACGACCGTTATAAGCACGGGGGCAGGGGGGGGGGGAGCGCAAAGTTAGCCACACACATTTACATGATAAGGTGGAGTGTCACTGCGACGAATAAGGCGACCATCGTCGACACGGCCTTCAAAGCGCTAGTTTTCTTTGTTCCCTTCGAGTACGGAGGATGCGTCGCGATTTTGCGCTATGAAACGGTACGGAAAGGTGCGCAGTCCGTTTACATTTACGAGGTGGAAGATGCAGTTATGTCGGGATTCCGGGTTAGCAATCTCGCGCCAAATGGACTTCCTTATACCACCCCATCTGGCGACGAAAGCTCCAGTCTGACTGCATGGCTGCTTTCTGGGTGTACGCGTTGCACTTGTAATTCAGCGCACAGCCACATTTATATGTTTTTACCGACACAATACAAGCTTCTCTGGCGTGTTGGCAGATAGCACGAAATGTCACAACCTTTTTGCATATCCAGAATCGTAATATTTCGTTCAAGATTAAAAAGTATTGACATGTCGCCTTAGAAGACGACATTAACGAAGTGCGCGCGGGGCACTGGCGCTGTGGCACGAGCGCGAGCCTGGCGTCGAACGCTGGCCAGGAGTGACTCCAACGCCTGGGCTACGCTTTTGAACTTGTTCACGTTTCCTGTCCTTTAATAAATCGTCTACAGTCACAAGCGGCTGTACAGACGTAACAGTTGGCGACGAGGATGGGATGGATCGACTCATCGGCACTCCACCGACGTCAAGGAAATAACATGGCGACGCCCGACTTCGGTCGGCTACCCGAATTCAGCGGCAGCCCCAGCTCCTGGAGATCCTGGTATGGGAGGCTACAGTTCTTCTTCGAGGCTAACGAGATTACGGACGCATCGAAGAAACGTGCTCATCTGCTAACGCTGTGCGGGGAACAGACTTATGACATCGTCTGCGCCCTCGTTCAACCCAAGCAGCCCAACCAAGTGAGCTACGAGGACATAGTCAAGATGCTCAAGGCTCACTTCGATCCACAACCGTCTGAGGTCTTCTGCAGGGCACGATTCCAGCGACGTGACCAAAAGCACGACGAAACGGTCAGTGATTACGTCACGGCGCTCAAGAAGCTAGCAGCAGATTGCAATTTCGGGACAAGCGCAGACACTGCAGCGAATCCGACAATGCTGCCTATGGACGTCATGCTGCGTGATCGTTTCGTTTGCGGTCTTCGGAACGAGCAGGTCCAGCAACGGCTCTTCGCAGAAAAGGACTTGACGTTCAAGAAAGCTTTCGACCTTGCACTGCGAGCCGAAAACGCCATCGAAGACCAGAAACGCGTGAAAACCGAATTTAAAGAGTTTCACGAATCCTGCATAAGCACATGCAAGATAGACAACCAAGGTCACTCTAGTGCCTCTGCCCAAAAGAAGAAACAACGCTGTTGGCGTTGTAACGCGCTACATAATCCGGACACTTGCAAGTTCCAGACAGTCTCCTGCAACTACTGCAAGAAACGCGGACACATTGAAAAAGCCTGTCTGAAAAAGCGGAAAGAAGCAAAAACGAGCAACAGCATCGAATATCCCCAACAAGGAACTTCGACAGCTGCCTCAGCACCAGTGTCGACTCAGCAGGACTCATCAGACGTGGCCCTTTACGAGCTCAACACCGTAACCAACGCGTTCAGCACACAGAAGGTCATGACTCGGCTACGCGTACATGGCAAGTTCTTGGATTTTGAAGTCGACTCGGGTGCAGCCTGCACACTCATCAGTGAGGTCACGTTCAAAGCTACGTGGACAGATGATCGACCACGGCTTCAGACCGACAACATGCTCCTACGCACATGGTCAGGACAGTCTCTTCGAGTTCTCGGATGTGCAACGGTGATTGTTACGCACGGAAACAAAACCATGACACTACCACTTGTTGTCATCAAGGGAGCAGGTTGTAACCTCCTTGGACGAAACTGGTTTCCTCACCTGGGTATACAGATCACGGGCATCAATGATGTATCCGGCGATGAACTTGTTTCGAAGCTTCTCGACAAGTACCAATCTGTATTCGACGAGGACATATCAGGACACATCGGTCCAGCGGTACAACTAGACCTCGTGGAAGGAGCGAAACCAAAGTTCCTAAAAGCACGGCCGGTTCCTTTCGCGCTCCGGTCAGCTGTAGAAGCAGAATTGGATCGACTGCAAAGTCAAGGCATAATCGAGCCAGCACAGCATTCGGATTGGGCAACGCCTCTCGTACTGGTTCGAAAGAAGAATGGCTCGTTGCGAATATGCGGCGACTACCGTTGCACAGTGAACCAGGTATCAAAGAAGGCAGACTACCCACTTCCCTCAACTGATGAAGTGCTCAGCCACTTGAGGGGAGGCAAGGTCTTCAGCACCCTGGATTTAGCACAAGCGTACCAGCAACTTCACGTGACGCCAGAGACAGCAGAGATATTGACCCTGAACACGCTGAAGGGACTATACAGGGTCAAGAGGTTGCCTTTCGGAATTTCTGCAGCCCCAGCCATTTTTCAACGTTTTATGGAGACAATGCTGTCAGGCATCACAGGCGTGTGCGCATACCTAGATGACGTGATCATCAGTGGGAAAGACGCCACGGAACACGCCGAGAGACTGGAAGAAGTGCTGAAGAGGCTACGAAACTACAATCTGCGCCTCGGAAAAAACAAGTGCTGCTTTGCGGTGCGACAAGTCTTCTTTCTGGGACACCGAATCGACGAGACAGGCGTCCACACAAACGAAGAGAAAGTTCGAGCCATAACGGACGCTCCAGCACCAAACTGCAAACAAGCGCTTCAATCATTTCTCGGAATGCTGGCTTTCTACGACAGATTCTTGAAGAACAGGGCAACAGTTGCCAGCTGCCTATACCAGCTTCTTCAGAAGGACGCCACGTGGAGATGGGAGACAAAGCATCAAGAAGCCTTTGACAAGCTTAAGGCATTGCTGCTCAGTCAGACCGTACTGGCACACTACGACGAACAGAAGGAGCTTCTTGTCTCTTGTGATGCTTCACCATATGGCATAGGAGCTGTTCTGTCTCAACGTGATGACCAGAATAGAGAGGCGCCAATCGCTTTTGCATCTCGGACGCTAGGGCCGGCAGAACGCAAATATGCTCAATTGGACAGAGAAGGCCTTGCTGTGGTGTTTGCAGCCCACAAGTTCCACAAGTATATTGCGGGAAGAAAGGTGACTTTCGTCACTGACCACCAACCACTGCTCGGCATACTGGGTCCACAAAAGCCAACGGCTCAAGTCCTTTCTCCACGGATGACCAGATGGTGCATCAAGTTATCGGCGTATGACTACAGCATAATCTACAGGCGTGGCAAGAACCATCAAAACGCGGATGCGTTGAGCCGTTTGCCATTACAAGAACGTCTCGATGAACCCTGGCCTCCAGGTGACGTACTATTGTTCGAAGCGTTATCGAGACCTCCGTTGACTGCTGCCGAGATAGCACGCCTGACACAACAAGACAGCATCATGCAGAGGTTGTACAAGGCAGTGCAGGATGGTACAGTGGAGAAACTCACTGGAGATGAGTTTGCTCCTTACCGACGACGAGCGACCGCACTAGCACTACAGCGCGAGTGCATCACACTTGGATCCCGAGTGATCATACCGAGCTCAGCACGATCCCGTGTTCTGGCACTTCTGCATGCGGGTCACAGAGGCATGGTAGCCATGAAGAAGTGCGCAAGGAGCTACGTATGGTGGCCCGGAATGGACAAGGTGATCGAGGAAACGGTGCGACAGTGCCGTGAATGCCAAGCAACGCAAAAGAGCCCACCCAAAGCTCCTATTCCTACGTGGGACCGTCCCCAGACAGCATGGAACACGGTGCACGTTGACTTCGCGGGGCCACTACTCGGACGCACCTACTTAGTTGTTGTGGACGCATACACAAAGTGGGTGGAAGTCCGGCACGTGACACAAGCAACATCCGCGGCTGTAATCGACGTGCTCCGAAGCCTCTTTGCAACGTTCGGCATTCCCCGAAAGATCATCTCCGACAACGGAAAAGCATTCATCTCCAACGAGATCAAGCAGTTCTATGCGTCGAACGGCATACAGGCTGCAACCTCACCAGCATATCATCCGGCAACAAACGGCCAGGCAGAACGCTATGTGGCGGAGCTGAAAAGAGCGCTGTTGAAAGATGCAGACAAGTCCATACAGTGCCGACTTGCAAGATTTCTGTATCGGCAGCACACGACAATACACACTACCACAGGTATGACACCGGCGAGAGCGATGTTCGGACGAGAATTGCTCTGCCCTCTCGATCTTCTTAAGCGGGAGACGGATAAGCGAAGTCCTGAGAGCCAGGAGGCATTGCAAAAATCACGCCGCTTCGCTATAGGGGATAGAGTGCTTATCCGGCAGTTTTTGAAAAAGCCAGATTGGATTGAAGGCGAAATACTGCGCCGCGTCGGACCACGATCCTGGCTTGTAAAAAGCGACCAAGGAAAGGTTCGGCGTCACCTCAATCACATGAGGAAAACGAGTCAGACCAGACAAACAACCCAATCGCGGACAGATTGGAGCGCAGCGGACGATCTCTTGGACGCAACGCCAGAAGAGACGCCATCGAGCTCAGCTGCTCAACCGCCTGAATCGCCCGAGATGCAAGATCACACTCCCTCGCAACCGTCGACGTCACAGGCAGTGGCCACTCGGCAACTGCGACCACCAGAGGTTAGGCGACCTCCAGACCGCTATGGAGACTTCGTCTAAGGGAGGAAGAGTGACATGTCGCCTTAGAAGACGACATTAACGAAGTGCGCGCGGGGCACTGGCGCTGTGGCACGAGCGCGAGCCTGGCGTCGAACGCTGGCCAGGAGTGACTCCAACGCCTGGGCTACGCTTTTGAACTTGTTCACGTTTCCTGTCCTTTAATAAATCGTCTACAGTCACAAGCGGCTGTACAGACGTAACAAGTATATACATGATGCGCTTCTTATCTACAAATTTTTCAGTAAAATGAAAGGGCATGGCTACTTATGGCTACTTTTAGCCGAAGTTTCTACTCGTACACAAATCTGCTTTCAGGGCCTCTGGCTAAACCACCCCGAGTTAAAAGGCAAGAGAGCACTTTATTTCTCGACAATCCTCTCTTCATGAAGCACGGGGAATGTCAAGCGTTGAGCCAGTCATGATGTCGCGCTTGCGACTGCACGCTGCCGTCTCCACTTGAAAGCGAAGTGAAACCGGTTTATCGAGCACGGTATGCGAGACAAGGCAGAACGAGCATGCGACTGCATGGCAAAGAAACATTTATCTCTCGTATAATGTTGACAGTGGGGGCAACCTTACCTAATTCGTTGCCGAAATAATTATATATATAAATATATATATATATATATATATATATATATATATACGGGAACTTGTATTATTTCGCTCAGATCCTCCGAAGAAGGCTGGTCCACCAGCTAAAACTGTTAGGAATAAATAAATATTTTATTGTTTTGTTTCCTATACTGCACCATTCTCGAAGTTCATAAATTTTATTACATTAGCCGGAGAAAAAACTCTGATCATCTATTTCATATATATATATATATATATATATATATATATATATATATATATATATATATATATATATATAGTCAAGTAGATCCTCCGTGTGAGCAGTCACAACGTGGTTTATTTCGACGTTTCAGCCACGACAAGAACGCTGCATATCAACATATTCCAGGAGCCCCGCATCCACCCAACATCGCAGATGAGTTCCCGACGATCGGCGAAACTGTGACTCTTGCTAGCCACAAGCACCCCCTCACCATCATCAACAGCGCACCACTACTAGGGGGAAGTCTGCTGAACAGCCAACACGCGTCCCTCCATTGCGGATGTCGAGACCAAAAGCACTAAACGACAGCACCACTACACCACTCCTCAAAGAGAAGCCTGCGGAACCACGAAGCCGCGTCCCTCTATTGCGGGCCCCGGAACTCCCTACGAACACGTTCGCCGGAAAACCAACACCGAAATCCTCCCTACAACGACGAAGGCCTGCTGGACATAACTACAATCTTCGGACTTCATCGGTGCCATCCCCGCACCCAAAAGAAGATTGACCTCTGAAATGTAAGTCCAGCTCATCGCTTCCCAGTTGCACTGTCACCTTCCTTTATGTACGAAAACTTTCTGACAAACGAATTAGACATTAAATGCATAAATCAACATTGCAAGTGTACCTTCGTGCTAGAATAGCCCCCAAGGGTATGACATTCTCCCTCACACCAGCCGCTACAAACCTAGACGAACACGACCAAATAACATGGAAAAATGTCCTACTAGAGACATCTCTTAAATAATTAGAAATCGCTCTTAATCACAGTGATAAGCAGGTAAAGAAACTGGTCGCTATGACCAACACCATTCTCCGCCACAACATTTTATCGAACGAAGAAATGACGCGATTAACAGAATTTGAACAGAATAAATACCAAGCCATCATGACAACAAAAATTCATAAACCCAAAAAAGACTATGTGCCCAACCCCGCGTTCCCTGAGATGGTTCCTTATCACTACAACACCACCACCCAGGGAACCACTAATGGTACAAACGAGCGCCCATCTATGAACACACCCTGTGACACTCTGATTGTAAACCTATAGGACACGAGTTTGTCACCTGACGAAGAAAAACTGCTATCTAAAGGACTAAGCTTCTGTCCGACCACAAAATATTTCGATGAATTCCACTTGCTCTGAGACCTCGACAACTTCCCTAGAAGCTTGAGGTAGCGCGCATATATCTTGGACAGGCCTTACGTTGCAGGGACAAAACGTCAGGCATGTTCTGTCTTTATTGCTGAGGTTAGTGGTGCTTGTTCTGCCATGCCTCCTAAGCCCTTTATCCGACAAAATGCGAATGAATCTTGAAAACACTGCAAAATACCAAAGAGTACATAGCTCTGGAATGTTCGGGACGCAAATATAAAGCGAATAAAATGCATTGGCTGCGAACATACGGCCACACAGCGCAGAATGACGACGTGAAGGAAACTGCATCCGCAGCTGCCGCCATGTCGACGGCGCTGCCCTCTGCTCGTTTTTAAGCGGGATGGTACGATTGCGGATGTGATTTGCCGTACGGCACACCGCAGTCCGAGTTTCCGCATGGGGCGGTTTGGGACACACGGTACGGCGTTCAGGCTCCAGCCACGTACGGCGCCTCAGCATGCACGCTCGGCGGGCATCGTATCTTCTTTATTAGGCACAAAACAAACACGCAGCTATTCCTCGCTGTCTAGTAGCACCGCCAGCAAATGTACGAACATCGCCACAGCCCACATTCATTCTCGACTCCGAGCGTAGGCCTAGCAAGGCCGACGTTCTCGGTAGCGCCGCTCTCTTTCCTACGTGAGTCATTGCCGAGAGCTTCTTTTTGACAACACGATAAAAACTCGCGTGACGCTTTTACACGTGCAACTGGTTTTATCGACGGCCTCGATGTAAAGAGCAAAGGTGGAAGGGCCGGTTTACCGCAGCTGTTTGTTTACCTGCAGATGGCCTTCTCGTTAGTTCGAAAACGGGTGTGAACTTCAACCATTGAATAATGAGTTATTTCACGTCGTAAACAATTCATCCAGTGTTTTTCATGCCACCGGCGATATCCACAAATGCCAGGGTAGAGTGTACTAGAACTGTTACCAGGGCGAAGAGAGCGGCAAGGCACAAACATGCCACGTGCGCCCACCAGTGGCGCCCCTTGTCACGTTCCTGTACTGCCATTGGCTGATGTCGCCAGAGCGGTGCGGTCGCCGCGCGGCTACATTGAGCAAGTTCAATGCCGCATGCTGTTGCAACCGCTTGGATGTCTGTCGCATGTATCTGTTGGCACGAACAGCCGTACGGCAAATCGCATCCGAATTCACACGTGGCTCCACTATGTACCCCAGGAACAGTATTTGAGTGAAGTGCTTCCACGAGCTGATTGGCTCGCCAGCAAGTTCCCTACTCTTTTTTTAGCCCATTTGGCTCTCCTTGCTTTTGTTGTCAAAATTATCAAGCCCAACTTTTGTACCTGAAGATGCGCGAACATGCAAACTTTCCAGGAGCTATAAGACACCAAAAAAAAGTTTTCACGCACCAGTATCCGATAATGCACTAATGAATGAGCGGGACAATTTCACAGGGGATCGTTCCCACGCAGTTGTCGCTCAACTTATAGAGCAAATGCACAAAAAACACGTCATGACTGGAAGCTAAAGTCAGCTCTCTGAAAAACCAGAATAATAGATTATCCGGCATTTTTATTGGTAAGTATGTCAATCTGAAGAATGGGAAAATTCATAAGCTATCTTCGAAAATTCACTGCACCTACACGAAATTGTAACACGACAGCAAGGTAAGATTGTTTTTCTTGGCATTACTAAGACATAGGTAAGATATAAGTGACTTTGCGTAGCGCAAATTGCAACGGGTGATGTGAGAGAAAAGATTTCCTGCAGATTGTAACGTGCGACGTTAGTGTCCCACTGTCGCACATTGAAGCTGCGAAAACGAATGGGCTGTTCTCTCCGTTCTTCTTTGTTTTCATTCGTTAAAAAAAAAAAGCTTTTTTTGGACTGTTACGTGCGAAAGCGACGATGTGATTGAGGGACGATGTGATTGTGAGGCGGTTTAATCTTGATCAGCCGAAGTTCTTTAAAGGGACACTGAATCCAAGTAATAATTTACTTCATAGTAAAATATCAATGTACGACAACGTCTAAAATTTGACAACGTTATCAACGGCAGTGTTCTACTTCCCAGGAAACTAAGGTAAATGCACAAGAATACATGCGGCGCAGTAGGACATTCTAAAAATGATCCAGATGACATCAGACGAACCGCCTTCAATTAATCACCAGTAATCACTCTAGATGCACTAAATAAAGAACCTTCCGTGCATCAAGAGACGCAATAAAATGTCGATTGGTCGTTTCTGTTTGATTCATGGAAAAAAAGCACCACCGGACATAACTATAGGGAATGGCGCGAGTGGCTGCAAAATTCAATTTTTGCGTGGTTAAACTGGACAAAATGTGCAATCTAGCGGGGCGTAGTGGAACCAAAACACGTCTGTCGTTTCGGAGCCAATGGCACGAAATTGATCAATGACCGTTGTTTCTGCTGTGGCTGCGCTGCTTTCGTTCTGCTGCTACTATATAATAATGAAGGAAAAATTAAATTATTGGTGGTATGAACATCGAACTACTTTTTGTTGCGAACGAATCGACTGCAAGAAGTGTCGGTAGACTCCGCAACGTTGCACATGATGTGTGAAACAGAGTACAGTGTCGGCGGCTGCGCAGTAAAGCCGGGCAACGTTCTGCACGGCAACAGTGACGTTAGACAGCCCGCTTCTTGAAGTGGGTAATTTGAAGCGAACTAACCCGATGCGAACTAAAACGTAATATTATTTCAAAATAAGCCCTTCCTTGGCACAAAGTAACACCACGAGGTTTTGGACCACTGTTTCAAGAATCAATGTCGACTTAATAGTTGCCTTTAGAGACCTTTTAACGCGCCGATACTGAAAAGCACCCATTTGTAGCACAGAGGTACGGTCAAGTCCGCATGTGAAGACAAAAAAAGTTAAATATTACGTAGTAGTGTGGGGATCGATTGCGGGACAAAGTCCTTTTCTTTTCATAACATTTCCCACCACCTGACGGCTTTCCGCAGGACTCGTTCGCAACATCAACGCTCACATCAGTACACGGGTGTTCTTGCATGTTATCTGCTGCATCAGACAGGGACCAGGAGTCGAGCGCACGCTCAGGAAACACGTTAGGTCGACCAGTCTTTCGTTGGGAAAGTATTGCGGTTATCGTGGGTGTAATAAAGACGTGGCACAGTTTTGGGTGGGCACGACGGAGCGAGCAGAGTGTGGCCCTGATGTTGCTGACTCGTGATAGGCGGGTTCGCATCCCTGCTGCGCGAGGCGTCGCGTGCTGCCATGTTAGTGCACGCTGAACAACACTGTGTGGCCGAAATTATGCGGAGTTCTCCACTTCAAAGTCTCTCATAGGCTGCGCCACTATACAACACCATAAACCAACCCAACTAGAGGTCGTTTCATTCTCCGCTTTGTCCTCGAGCGGCGAACGAGACGCGAGTGCACGTAAAGTGCAGCCGACTGACCTGTGTTTCTTGGAAGGCGTCCGGACTTGCTCTCGTCTGGCCGACTGTGCAGGCCGCGCTGGCCGCTATGCGCGACGCCGTCCCGGCACGATCCAGACTGGCGAGCGCTTACGTCAAAAGAGTCTCGTCAATGACAGCGACTCTGGCGGGCGACGCTTTGCACACTGCGTGCACGAGTGCCGGCGAAGCCCGTTTCTGGTCCCCTCCTCGCAGCGAGGAGGAGCTTCCGCGAGATCACTCACCTCCTCGGAGCACTGCTCTCTCCGTATCGCCGCCGCCCGGAGAGAAATGAAACGCGCCGCGAGTGGTCTGCATGTTTCCGAGGCGCGTTTCAAGGTGGCACTGCCAAATGCGATTAGATAGCAGCCGCCGTTTTCACTTCTCAGCCCGGTTGCGGAGATCCCAGAGAGCGCCCTTCCGTATTCCCAGCTGTGTAGGACAACAAAAGAGCTGCACACGTTCCGATCGGTAGTAAGATCGAGGAGAGGTACCAACAAGAAACACTACGTCCAGTTTTCTACATTGGGAGGCGGACGCTTCGGAAGGGATTTATGCGTACACATGCAGCGAAACCCCAAGATTCTTCCTTGGGATCGGTCACCGAGTCCCCTACACTGCGCATACATGCTGACTCTTTTTCAAACGCTCTCGTGTGTAGAACCTGCTCCGTATGTCAAAGGAGTACGGCACAGTAAAGGCCGCGGCTCTGAACTCGTTTCTTATCAAATGCGAAGCATTTCTTAGCGAACTTCGGTGACTTTGAGCGTATCTATCTATCTATCTATCTATCTATCTATCTATCTATCTATCTATCTATCTATCTATCTATCTATCTATCTATCTATCTATCTATCTATCTATCTATCTATCTATCTATCTATCTATCTATCTATCTATCTATCTATCTATCTATCTATCTATCTATCTATCTATCTATCTATCTATCTATCTATCTATCTATCTATCTATCTATCTATCTATCTATCTATCTATCTATCTATCTATCTATCTATCTATCTATCTATCTATCTAGGCGCCTGCGACTTCTAGCCCTCCTATCCGTTTCGATAATGGTATCAATACCGAAAATTTCATTTCATAACATGAATGTATGAGGAGCATAACTGCCTAGTCATACCATGAAAGTCGTGACATGTATGTCATGAACGTCAGAAGTGTTTATGTATAAAAGGAAAAGAAGAAAAAAGTGAGCCCCGCAACTGTCTACATCAGGGTGCGACACATCAGCAGTAGCTCACCAGGGATAAGGGTGAGGAGGGATTAAAGGGATAGGAATCAAGGTGTAGAGAGAAGGAGACATGAGGTAAGCCAGCGAGCGACGACATATCGAGGAGATATGAGAGATAGGAAAGATGGAAACACGGTCACAGGAGTCCGAGGACGGGGCACCACTTGCGAGAGCTCTTGACGGCGTCAGGAGATGGCGTAGGGCAAGACCAGTAAGTCAGAGCTAGGCTGTCGTCGGAGATCGGTGTCACGAGATGACGTAGGGCGAGCCCAGTCGGCCAGGGCTAAGCTGACGTCGGAGATCGCGAGGGCACAACCGGTCGGCACGGAGTCCAGCGAGCGAGTCCCCGCGCATGGCGTAAAACTAGAGTGTGCTCGCGTTTTGCTAGCGTCGGATCGCTGCGTCCAGCGCGTGCGCGCGTCAACGTTACATCGGAGTATATTGGGCCCTTCGTGATGCGCTCGCCGCCGTTCCCCTAGCGCCACATAACCCAAACTTGGTATTACGGGACGTGAGTGAACGACGAAGGTATGTGACGAGTGCAAACCTGATATCGTGACACGCTCTCATGCAACATGACAACTTCACTCGCTAGCTTCACATATACCAAATTTGGTGTTACGAGACGGCAGTGGATGACGAAGGTGTATGACTGGTGCAAACATGATAATCATGACACGCGTGTTATGTAAGAATATGACTACATGCTACGCTCATAGCACGCTCGCGGCCATTTTGCTAGCTCAACATATACCAAATTTGGTATTACGTGACGTGAATAGACGACGAAAGTAAATGGCACGTCTAAACTTCATAATCATGACATGGAAGTGATGTAGGGCATAATTTACGTCCACCTCGTGACGTTGTGCTCATATTAAAGTGACATATTAACCTTCCTCATTCGTGCTTCTCATATCATCGATTCCCACTGTATGTGGGATCTGGCAAATTTTTCAGTGTCTTGTGCACTATTCACGCTGCTCGGTCGATCGCGAACACATTTAGGTGGAGGCGAAATGCTAGTGAGCAGTGTATTATTATTATTATTATTATTATTATTATTATTATTATTATTATTATTATTATTATTATTATTATTATTATTATTATTATTATTATTATTAATATTCGGCGTCCTCATTACCATCGATAGTTCACTAAAATCCGTTTGACAGGAAGACCTGGAATCTTTCGAAGAATCGATCTGGTTAGAAATCAGCCTTGAGCGCCCGGACAAATTGTCGATTGGATCTTTCTACTTACCGCCCAGCACGTCCCCTGCCTCGCTTCATGACGTCATGTCTTTCATTGGACATGTGACATCTGCTCATGGTGGGTACAGAATTATTGTTCTTGGTGATTTCATTGCACCTAGAATAGACTGGAGCAACACTTAATTTTTCTAATTACAATCACTCCATTTGGAAAAAGTGCGGCCTGCTCTTAGATTTTGTGGCACTTAATTTCATACTGCAACCTAACACAGTCGTCAATTGCAGAGGCAATGTCTTAGAACTCTGTTTGTCAAACGATCAACCCATTCAGATTTAATGCTCCGACATCTTTTTTTCGTCCTGACAAACTCCACCCACCACTCACCGCAAGATTATCTGTACGTATCAAAACAATGACCACAACAGTCACTTTAACCTATCTCCGCGATTTGCTTTCATGATAGTTGACTACACGGGCTTGTTTCATTACTTGTGATCCGTCGATTGGTAACAGGTCACTGACAAACCAATTGTTAATGACCATGTTCAGCAGTTTAACGGAGCTTGTATTCTATAGCGCGCGAAATTTTATTCCGCAATATCGCCACTGCTTCTGCCCTGAAGATGTAAGTGCACTGAAGCATGAAGATCGCGCATACAAGAAGGCTAAAAGTTCTCTTTCTAGTAAGTGGAAGGAAGACGTCAGCTTTTGTCGGAACTGGACGTGGACGGTGCTGAAAGTGCAGGCTGTCGCGGACTGTTTTGCCTCGCATTTTTCATCCGTTGTTGGGGACTCACTCTATACCACGAAGATCGGACAACAGCCCAAGGCAATTAGCACATCGGTCGCTCGATGAAGAGGTTATCTGCCCATGCATTGGACGCTTGAAATTGTTCTCATCGTGGGGCCCAGATCGAATCCCTTACGCCGCGCTAAAGGCTTATGTAGTAAATTTGCCCCGCCATGCTTTTACAGTATTTAAGTCAAGCTCAAAAACTGATGTTTGTAATGACCGCCCGATTTTTCTACTGTAAGCCACATCGAAGATCTTTTAGTTGGCTTTTCACAGTTCTTACGTGAAAAAATCACGTAATTCATGATTAGTTATGAACGCGGGTTTCTCCCTGGCTGATCTATTAGCACAAATCTTGCTAGTTTCATGACGCAAATCTCCCCACCCATTTCTCAGAGATAACAGGTTGACGTCGTCTACTGTTACTTGAGCAAGGCCATTGACGTAGTCTGCCACTCACCGATTCTGGTTAAACGTGCACACTTTGGTGTTTACTCGTCTGTTGTGAATCTCCTGCATAGCTATCTGCTTAATACATCATGTTATGTTGCCGTAAATGGCCAAGCGTCTTCCTTATCCGAAGTTAGTAGTGAAGTCCCTCAAGGGTCGGTATTAGGCTATCTCTTATTTTTAATTTACGTTAACGATATTTGTTTTTCCAATTAGTTATTCTTATTTCCTGTTGTATGCTGGTGACATCAATATATTTAAGGAAATTTGCTGAGTTAACGACTGTCGCTTGCTGCAGTCAGATTTGTGTACTGTTTCTGATCGAATGGTGTAACAGGAATTACTTGTCTTTGAATACCTCAAGGTCCAAATTCATCAGCATACCTCACAAAACATCCATCATGTCATCTTCATACTTTGACAATACCGTGTTGTTATGTAAGGTTAATGAGATCAGTCATCTTGGTGTTGTTCTTGATAGCATGCTCAATTTTTCTGCTCACGCTAAACGTGCTGTCATGCGAGGCCTTCGTTCTCTCGTCGGTGATTGTAGAATCTCCTGAATATTCAGTTCTCCGACAGGCTTACGCCAGTTGTACACTGCTGTATGTCTTCTGCAACTTGAGTATGCATCTGTGATGTGGAATGCTATTGGTAAATCTGGCAGTAATGCCACTGAGCGAGTCCTGAAAATTTTCAAAAGCATTTACAGCCATGTTTTCGCTAGAAATGACTGTAACACTGCTGGGTTATTGTCAATGCCGACGAAATCGAGCTGACCTGTCATTTCTGTACAAACTAGCTCATGGTGTGATCACCTGCCCATTGCTTCTCAGTTGTGTAAATTTACGAATCCCACGTAAAGACAGAATCGGCCGTTACATGTACCTGCCAACTTTTTCAAACACATCTATCTATCTATCTATCTATCTATCTATCTATCTATCTATCTATCTATCTATCTATCTATCTATCTATCTATCTATCTATCTATCTATCTATCTATCTATCTATCTATCTATCTATCTATCTATCTATCTATCTATCTGTCTGTCTGTCTGTCTGTCTGTCTGTCTGTCTGTCTGTCTGTCTGTCTGTCTGTCTGTCTGTCTGTCTGTCTGTCTGTCTGTCTGTCTATCTATCTATCTATCTATCTATCTATCTATCTATCTATCTATCTATCTATCTATCTATCTATCTATCTATCTATCTATCTATCTATCTATCTATCTATCTATCTATCTATCTATCTATCTATCTATCTGTCTGTCTGTCTGTCTGTCTGTCTGTCTGTCTGTCTGTCTGTCTGTCTGTCTGTCTGTCTGTCTGTCTGTCTGTCTGTCTGTCTGTCTGTCTGTCTGTCTATCTATCTATCTATCTATCTATCTATCTATCTATCTATCTATCTATCTATCTATCTATCTATCTATCTATCTATCTATCTATCTATCTATCTATCTATCTATCTATCTATCTATCTATCTATCTATCTATCTATCTATCTGTCTGTCTATCTATCTATCTATCTATCTATCTATCTATCTATCTATCTATCTATCTATCTATCTATCTATCTATCTATCTATCTATCTATCTATCTATCTATCTATCTATCTATCTGTCTGTCTGTCTATCTATCTATCTATCTATCTATCTATCTATCTATCTATCTATCTATCTATCTATCTATCTATCTATCTGTCTGTCTGTCTGTCTGTCTGTCTGTCTGTCTGTCTGTCTGTCTGTCTGTCTGTCTGTCTGTCTGTCTGTCTGTCTGTCTGTCTGTCTGTCTGTCTGTCTGTCTGTCTGTCTGTCTATCTATCTATCTATCTATCTATCTATCTATCTATCTATCTATCTATCTATCTATCTATCTATCTATCTATCTATCTATCTATCTATCTATCTATCTATCTATCTATCTATCTATCTATCTATCTATCTATCTATCTATCTATCTATCTATCTATCTATCTATCTATCTATCTATCTGTCTATCTATCTATCTATCTATCTATCCGCTTACGTTTGGGTGCTCTCGCGGTCAACCCCTTAACTTGGCGTGAATAAAAATTAGCGTGCGGGAGTAAACTATTTTGACGAATATGATGCGCTGGTCAAGACATCAATAATGTCGAAATCCCGTCGCGTACGTCGTCAAACACTTCCCGCCAGACAGTGGCGCATACCCACGGGCGAATATGTGCTGCTGGTATGTGCCAGCAGCACATACTCGGGTATGTGCAGCAGCACATATGCGGGCATGTGCCACAACTAATTAACGATTAGTATCTACCCAGAAACGACGAGAACACACGTGGGCAATTTGAATGCGCGAGCGTTAAGAAATATTATACATCGGTAGCGTCGACCCGATGAATGCAAAGAATAAATGCCAGGTTCCCAGCTGGAGTCGAGTCCAAGCATTCTGCGTTGCAATGAAACATTTTACCACAGAGCTACGCCAAGTCTCGGAACTACTTTTCAAATAGACGCTAATCTTGGTGAAGTGTCAATAGTAGTTGCAGCTAGGCAGCACTAGCGCTGCCCACCCAATTTCATAAACATTACATATGTACTTCTTTGATAAAGCCACCACGTCGGGTTAACGTCAATTGTGATTAGTTGTCATGCGCTGAAGTTGATTCATGTAGTAGTGTACAGGAAGAGCATCTTTGCGAGCGTTAGTGCTTCATAACAGCTTTTGATGTTGCTAATAGCATGCTAATACGCATGTTACAGGTGGTATTATTGCACAAGAGCAAACAACTGGTTATATAAACATCTGCAACTCTTCAACACATGTTTGTGCCTGCAACATTTGTACATATATTTAGCGTCATTTCATGACGTGGCGCGTAATAAGAAAATTGCAACACGGAGACCTTCCCTCCGCATGTTTTGCATCACGTCGATTCCCAGGTACGTGGGATCTGCCGAATTTTTTTTTCATCCCCCACTTCATGATTATCGTTTTGTGTTTTTATTTCATATTTTGCGTTGATCTTTTTTTGTCTTTGTGTAGTCGCTCTTTTTATTTGATTTTTTTTATCTGAAGACGTTCTGTATTTTATTGTTTATTTTTATAGTTAGATTTTTCTGGAGACCTGCACAAAGACCATATGATTTTTCGCTGGCACGTTAAATGAATAAATGATTGATTGATTATTGGCTGGACCTTCGAAACAGTTTTCTTGCAGTGCCTTTACTACCCACCAGAACATTAAGCTTGAATAGTTGATTGTGTGAATTGCTCATATTTACCTTCATTTCAATGCAAACCATCTTTTGTGGTTCCAGCTCTCTTTCGGCATTAAACAATCGCACCTGACAGCGTCTTGTCAATAACTGCGCGATCTCGTCCTTGCTTGCCGTATGTGTCGATTTACTAATGAATGCACTGAAAGATTTCTGTCGCTCTGTTCTTGCCGTCGTCGCTATGTTTGGTCACTAGTATACGTGTACGTACAGGTCGTCATCTTAATCATCAGCCTGACTACGCCCAGCGCAGGGCTAAGACCTCTCCCACGATCCGCCAATCAACCCGGCTTTGTGCTTTCCGTTGCCACGTTATTCCTGCGTACTTTTTCGACACTTGAAGCGCCTACAGAAAATAATAAGCTATTTTACAGACAATGCATACCATTTGCCCTTTGAGAAAACCACAAAGTGAAAAATAATGTTACTGCTATCAATCCGGAAGTGACGCAATTTTAGAGCTGCGCAGTTCTTCAGGAGGGTCTGTTACTGTTCGTGGCAGTGAAGTTTTGTACGCCGTCCTAGAAGTTGCTGTCACTGCGCGCTTCTGGAAAAGAGTCTTATCCCATCGGCCAATCAAGCGAACTGCTGGCGTAGACCAAAGGCATTTCCGACGGCACATACTACACGAGTCAACCTCCTCATCAGGAATTTAGGCAGTATGAAAATTTCCGGTCCGGTCAAAGGATAACACCGCTTGAATGTAGCGCCCTGACAAGTGTTGTCTCTGCCACAGGCTGCGCGTGTTCTTCGCAGCCGGTGAGCTAAGCCAGCTCTGTTGACCCCGCTATCGAAGATAAGAAAGTGGGGCGTGCACTCATCTTGAAGAAAAAACCGTGTCGTCGACGCCACAAGATCGGGGCTGCCACTCACCTGGTGCATATTGCACTCTGCGATCGCCGCATTCGCATTTGTGGAAACGATCCACACAGGAGGAATTTTTACCTCACGACATTAAGGATGCAAGTACATCGACCGCTAAAAGACACTTGGCTGCTGGCGTGAACGACAACTAACGAGATGGGATGCGCCTCTTGACGTTTGTTTACTGCTCAGTCAATGGCGTGTTCGTGGTGAGCGTCTCTGCGCAGACAAAGGGCGCCGAGGCCGAAGCCGAGCACCGTGTGCTGGCACGTGGTCTTGCAGCGAGGCTTGTCGGGAACATCCGGGGTTGGACGCTTTCACGTTCGGCGAGTTAGTCAAATTTTGTAGGGGCGGCATTTTTAAACCAATAGAAGGGCCGCAGCAGCACTGGCTGCCAATGGAAGTTGACAAGGCGGCTTGCTTGACAACTTGACAGAGTTGGAAAGTGTTTAGAATAGTGGACCACTGCACTTAATTTCCCTAGTTCAAAGTGTTTAGACAGCCGCGTGCCACTGTTGAACGCAATGTGCCACACTTGAAAGGCATATAAGTGGCTGCGAAACCGCTTACGTCCCCCTCGATCCTTACCAAGAAAGGTAGTTCATAAGAGAGCCAGGCCTCCCGCAGTATTCTTGAAAAAATAAGGAAATCCCACGTACCATATAATTCGTACGTCCAGCGTACTAAGGACGCCGCCAGGAGATGGCGTAGGGGTAGCCCAGCCAGCCAGAGCTGCGCTGTTGTCGGAGATCGCGGGGGCACAACCGGTCGGCACGAAATCCAGCGAGCGAGTCATCTCCTGACGCCGACAAGAGCGAGTGGCGCCCCGTCCTCGGACTCCAGCGACCGTTTCCATCTTTCCTATCTCCTCTTTACTTCCGTCGTTCGCTGCCCCTGCGCATCGCTCTCTCCTTCCTCTCTCTCTACATATATCTTATAATCCTATTCTTTAATCCCTCCTTACCCCCATCCCTTGTGAGCTACTGTTGAGTTGTCGCACTCTGGTGCAGACAATTACGGGGCTCACTTTTCTCTTTTTTTTCCTTTAAGAACCACATAAGGACGCCATTGTAGTGGTAAAAAAAAAACAATGTGGTACTTGAAGAGGGAACGACACGTGTGAAACGAGCCAGCTCACGAACGCTTCTATAATGTTTTGTAGCTTTACTGATCTTTCCTTACCGCTCGTACATTTTTTTTTAGTTTCTTCAAATGACGGCGCCCGAAGCATCGCTGGCGCGGTTCCTCCAGCACGTGGTGTTCGGCGCATATTTTGGCCAGCTTTGCAGTTGTTAAACTGGAAAAGTCAGAGAGCTTTATTCTGTGCCACTTTGAGTGAAAAATTATGCTTATGAAAAAAATAAATCTAATAGCAATAAATATTTTGATGCAATGGCGCGATCAAATTTAACGTTACATTTATCCAATCATATGGCGACAACCTTCCGGCGTCATTTCCGCTCTGAGTAGTTCTGGAGAGTGGCACTACGAGTCGTGTAGTCGGAACCGATGTTTTCAAGCGTTAGAGGGAATCTTTAAAGGGCCACTTACCAGGCTCTGTCTTTTTTTTACATCCCCCAAACAAGCTCGCACATTTTATTCCACGCGTGACCAATCTGTTTCCACGCGCAGTGATGTCAACACAGCGATTTGCGACGTCACGCAGCACGCAGCTCGTCGATTGGTCTAAACCAGGTCTCAACAAACAGTAATGAAGGCAACGTCACTGATCGCTAAGCTGACGTCACTGCTCGCGTAAAGAAGTTGGTCAGGCGCATGCGCGAGCTTCTTTGGGGGGTGTCCAAAAAGTCGGAGCCTGTTGACTGGCCCTTGAAGCACTTACTGTGCACAACATGCAGTAATGTCATGCTACTGCATTTTTCCAGCGCTTTAGTACGCGGTGGTAGTCCGAAGGGTCGTCACTGTTCTACACGTTTCTCTGTATTGTTCCCATCAGTGCCGATGCGTACTATCCAATATAAGATTATATCTATATATTTGTGATGAACCATGCGAGAACGGTGTGGTGGAATAGTAGAGAAGGAGGAAGACGAAGACAAACAAAGACGGGAGCACTGACGTTTGCCTGCTCTGAGGGTTTGGCCAAGGTTCGGCCAAGGCGCTCGCACAGAGATCGCCATTGCAGGAGTGGTTCTTCGCGGCGCCACCTGTCGGCAGCAAAGAAAAGAGATATCGCAGTGACGACCCGCTCCCGTGCCGTCCTTTTCGTCGCAGGTGCTTGACCATGAACTACCGTCGTGCTCACTGAATATGAATAAGCATATAAAGAAGGCGTGGTCAACACTATGAGAGATAACTGTAAAAAAAATGTAATTTCCCATACCTCGTCTCACGTGAGCAGGTCTGTGTTTGTATATATACTATATGCGTGGGTCAGAACGTGTAAGTCCGTGTTTTAACACGTGCCTTTTCGTGTTTGAAAGTCCGACGAGGCTGCTGCATCACATGCTGCACAATATTATGCTTCGATGAACAAAAAGCATTTTGTGATGAGTGTACTCAATAGCCACTGGTATTTCATTTTTTTCCGCAATGGCGTGCATGCGAGTACTTCACGTTACTCGTGCTTTTCAAAATTTCAATCTCTGTGTGCTAGGAATAACTGAAGGCTCAGCTATACGCATTCATTCCGAAAGAGACAGAATGTGCCAACGCGAGATGAAAATCAAGGCACAAACAACCGCACAACGACGAAAATAAAAGAAGGCATGGAAACCTATTTGCGCACGCAATATGCGAACCTATCAATATGGCACGTGGTGCAATCTACATGAAAAAAAATTGTGAAGGCATTTCGCTTCATCGTTTAGGTGGTCAAAATTTCCACTACAGCGTCTCTCATATGGTGGTTTTAAAATGTTAAATTCCACATATTTGATCATAGTGAACCTATGGATAATGAGTATATATCTGCAGAAGCCATACTAGCACTACTGCTAAAATTAGATGACGAGAAATCGCCAGGCATAGGCGGTATTCCAAATGCATTTTTAAAGCGGTATGCTTACTGGTATTCTAAATATCTGTCTGTTGTTCAAGAAATCTCTTTCTAATGCGGATCTTACATGCGACTGGAAGTACGCGAAAATCACGCCAATCCCTAAAACAAACTCGCCATCAACTCCGTCATCATATAGACCAATTTTCTTATTATGCACATGCGTGAAGGCACTACTGCACATAATTTTACACATACATCCAGTTTTCTTGAAAACAAAGGCTTAATTGGTTTCTTCCAGAATGACTTTCGCCGTGGTTATTATACAGTCATTCAGCTCATCAAAATTGTTCACGACATAGCAGCGGCCCTAGACATAACCAGGTCGACATTATATTTCTCGACTTCTAAAAGACATTCGACCGAGTCTCTCATCGAAAATTATTATATTTAAAGCCAATACTCATCAACACCACATTGCTAGCTTGGATAGAAGCCTACCTCTCATGTAGACGACAAGTAGAGGCCATTGATAACGAAACTTCGCCTTTCGGGAATCCCGCAAGGCTCTGGTCTTGGTCCTTTATTTTTTCTTGCATACATCACTGTCATCGTTCAGAACATACCCGTTAAAATAATGCTCTTTGCTAATGATTGTATTACATACTGCGAAATTACCACACCCCCAGACCAGATAACATCAAATAAATCTTTGGACCTAATTCAAACATGGTGCACGGACTGGCAAATGACCATCAACAAAAAGAAAACTGTTGCAGTGACAATTACTCGCAAAAAGCACCCTGTAACGTTTTCTTAATGTTTTGATAATGAAACTCTGGAAGTAGTAACTAACTATAAGTATCTAGGAGTTATCATTTCTCACGATCTCAAATGGAATGACCACATTGACTACATACATAGAAATGCGATGAAAAAACTCAGATACTTAAGGAGGCGCTCGAGTAAGTCCTCTTCAGAAGTTAAAATATTAGCCTATAAAACATTTATTCGACCACTCCTGAAATATTGCGCCGCTGTTTGGTATCCATACACAAAAAGAAACATTTCAATATTGGAAAAAATACAGAGGAAATCAGTTAGGTTCATCTTTAATCAATACAGCTAGAAGGCATCAGTCACATCTCTTTTAGAAACCGCTGAGCTCGAAATTTTTGCAAATAGCCAATACCGTGAACGAATGAAGCTATTTTGCCTTCTTTATTATGAACATTTAGGTATCAAAAAGGATACATATCGTTACGTCTACTAGAGGGGTTTATTCAGAGTCGACGTAACGGTCGACTCGGCGGTATACAGCAGTGAACGCACACCAGCGAACTCTTGCCATCAACCGAACGTCCTCTTCTTTTGCCACCACCCTGTTCCCCGCTACACAGGTGCACACACCTAAATTACATATGTGGTAACATTTCCCTCCGCGCAGACGAAGCCTACTGGCCGAGCCAAGCAGTCTCTCGAGGAATAAAGCGCTTCAAACGTGCAACATGGGCAAGTTCAGTTTTTGCAGACCATCGGCCGTTCGAATGGAGACGTGCTATGCGGTAAACTAAATCACTGATACGGTCTACAACAAGATAAGGTCCCACATAGTGTGCTAGCAGTTTCGCGCTCAAACCGTGTTTTCTACTTGGTGTCCACAGCAACACTAGGTCACCGCGATTGTACGTCACGTGTCGGTGTCGGTGGTCAAAATGTGCCTTCGAGCGGTCTTGCGAGGCAAGGGTGGGCAAATAAGCAAGGCGTCTAGCTTCTTCTGCCCGACAGATGATCTCGGATATGCAGGGATTATGGTGGTCCAGACACGGGAAGATGGTATTGAGGGTATGACGAGGTGGTCGAGCATATAGAAGAAAGAAAGGACTGTAGCTGGTAGTTTCATGCTGTGCGGTGTTGAATGCCTATGTGATAAAAGGTAGAATACTGTCACAGTCCTTGTCATCTGATGTGACATACATAGACAGCATGTTCGAGAGAGTTCTGTTCGTTCATTCAGTTAGACCGTTCGTTTGGGGATGATATGGTGTAGAGTGCCAAAACCTTGAAGCCTAGACACGAAGCATCTCTTCCGCCATGTCTGCTGTGAATTGTCGGTCACGGTCACTGATTACAATTTTGGGAGGTCCATGTCGAATAATTACAAAACATAGCATGAAGAAAGACACATCGGCTGCAGTTGCCGATGGTATGGCAGCTGTCTCGCAGTACCGTGGTAAATGGTTGGTGCAGACGACTATTCAGCGATTTCCATCAGAAGACCAGAGAAAGGGCCCAAGGAGGTCAATCTCGACTTGCTCGAATGGAGTTCTAGGGGGCGGCACTGGATGTAATCGCCCTAGAGGAGCACTTCTTGGGCGCTTATGACGTTGACACTTGTTACAGCTAGACATGTATTGTTCCGTCGCCTGGTGCATTTTGGGACAGTCGAATCTTTCTTGAAGACGGTAAAGAGTTTTCGCTGTGCCTATATGACCGGATGTTGGGTCATTATGCATAGCCTGCAAGACATAAACGCGAAGACTCTTTGTAACCACCAGAAGATATCATGAACTGGTGCTGGTGTAGTTCTTTTTGTAAACTAGCCCTTATCGGATGCAGAAGCGCGTAGGTGATGATTTCAGTTTGGTAGCAAGAAGTTGCTGTATGGTGCTGTCCCTTTGTTGCTCATCCTTAAAGGTCTTGGTATCGTGAAATGGTTGGTCCAGTGATGCGATGTAGATGTCGAAGTTGTCCGCGTCACAATCCGTCGTTGAGAGCGGTAGTCACGAAAGAAAATCTGCGTCAGCGTGACGTCGGCCGATTTTATAGGAAACCGTGAAGTCATAGTCTTGTAGATGAAGTGCCCAGCGCGCCAGCCGACCAGATTGGTCACGCATATTGATCAACCAGCAGAGAGAATGATGGTCTGTCATGACGTTAAAGGAGCGAGCGTACAGGTAGGACCGGAAGCGCTGCACTGCGAAGACTACTGCAAGGCATTCTTGCTCTCTGACAGTGTAGTTACGCTCGGACTTGTTGAGCGAGCGACTTGCATATGCTGCGACGTGTTCTTGGTTATCCAAGCGTTGAACCAGGACAGCACCTACACCAATACCGCTGACGTCTGTGTGAATCTCAGTGGGAGCTAGAGGATTGAAGTGTCGAAGAATCGGATGAGATGTCGAAAGAAATTCAACTCCGAAAAAGCAGACTCACATTCCGGGGTCCAGTCAAACTGTGCACCTTTTTGAAGCAGACACGTGAGCGGTTATGCGATATTGGCAAAGCCAGGAATGAATCGGCGAAAGTATGAACAAAGCCCCAAAAAGCTGCGCTGTTCTTCCACAGAGTGAGGTTGCTTAAATGCCTCCACTGCGCCCGTCTTGGCGGGATCCGGTCGTATGCCTTCTTTGTCTACTAAGTTTCCAAGTACGAGTGTTTGGCGCTCTCTAAAACGAAATTTCTTTGAGTTGAGCACCAAGCGTGATTTGCTGAGGCAGTCCAGCACGAAGCCAAGGCATGTGTTGTGCTCACAAAAGGTGCGCCCAAAATTACAACGTCGTCCAAGTCACACATACACACTTCCCACTTCAATCCACGCAGAATGTTGTCCATAAAGTGCTCAAAAGTTGCAGGCGCGTTGCAGAGTCCAAATGGCATCACATTGAATTGAAATATTCCATCTGTTGTGACAAATGCCGTTTTCTCCTTGTCTTCCTTGTGCATTGGAATCTTCCAGTAGCCTGACCTCAAATTCACAGGCGAAACGTAAGAGGCCGATGATAGACAGTCAATAGCATCATCAATTCTCGGGAGTGGGTATACGTCGTTTTTAGTAATGGTGTTGAGACGGTGGTAGTGAACACAAAACCGCCATGTCCCATCCTTCTTCTTCACTAGAATTACTCGAGCGGCCCACGGACTACGTGATTCTTTAATTACATTTTTCTTGAGCATCTTGCAAACCTGTTCATTGATCACTGCGCGTTCCGAAAGCGATACACAATATGGTTTTTGTCGGAGAGGTCTGTGAGATGTCGTGTCGATTCGGTGCTTTATACGAGAAGCAGGGAATGACAGTGGATCTTGCTGAGCGAAATAAAAAAAATACCGGCATGTTTGCGCAGAATACTCGCCAGTTCATTACATTCCTTAGTGCTGAGTGACTTGTCAATCATAGCCATAATGGGGGTGTTCCTGGCATGCAGATTATCGCAATGGGTCTTATCCGGGATTGATTAATATGTGGGGTTTAACGGCCCAAAACCACCATATGATTATGAGAGACGCCGTAGTGGAGGGCTCCGAAAATTTCGTCCACCTGGGGTTATTTAACGTGCACCCAAATCTGAGCACACGGGCCTACAACATTTCCGCCTCCAGCAGAAATGCAGCCGCCGCAGCCGGGATTCGAACCCGCGACCTGCGGGTTAGCAGCCGAGTACCTTAGCCACTAGACCACCGCGGCGGGGCATCTTATCCGTGATAATCGCTGCTTTCTGCAAGGATGGCAAGCGAGAATACTTGGTGTTCACGAATCTCTGCAAGTTTCAGACCCTCCGGCGGCACTGTAGGTTCATCAGAGCAGTTAATCACCCATAAAACAGTATGCCTTTGCGCAACCAATAGCGTGCAATAGAGTATTAAAACTGTCTTCTTTATGCAAATGAGATTCACGGGTTCCACAGTTGCGTCAAATGTTTTCTCGCTTGCAGGTAAACGGACAACAGGGACACATTTTGCAGATGATGGCGGCACAGTTGTGTCCACGGACACGCAAAGAGCACTTTCCTGACAGGGCTAGTTTTCCTTAAACGCAACTGGGATATCGGAATCTACTGTAATTTGTCCTGTGCGGCAATCTAGTGTGACACCACATAGCTTCAAGAAATCAAGTCCCAGAATGACGTCATGCGTAGTATGAGGGAGAACCGCAAACTCTGCAACAAAGTTCTGGCACGCCAAACTAACAGTCACAGTCCAGACACCTACAGGTTGTAACACCTCTCCGCTCACTCCACGAAACGTATCAGGACGGTCCCAACGAAACATAACTTTTCGTCCAAGGAGGCAGGTGAAAACTAAAGTCATCACTGACATGGTTGTACCTGTGTCCACCAACGCCATTGTTGGTACACCATCGATAAGCACTCGAACATTATTTCCAAACATGGAAGCTAACGGAGGTATATCTGTTGAAATCGAAGACTGTCCAGCGACCTCACCTCCACCGGCTGCGCCGGCTAGTTTTCCGTAAGAGGCGAGGAGTGGCGGCGCCGAGGAGGCGGTGATCGGTTGGCGCGAGGGGCAGGCGGTGGTGTCACACTGCGGTCAGAGGCCGGAGATTGGTTTCGTTGCGGTCCTGGGATCTCGTAAGACGCGCTTCCCGGGAATGTCGGTGCTCGGGTAACGTCAGAACGGTTTATATCTCAGTGATGGTCGTACCTTGGCGGCTGCCGGTAGTTGCAATACCTGGAAATCCGTCGTCTTGCCGGTCTGCCACCGACAACAGTCGTCATGGCCCAGAACGAAGGTCAGGAATCAACCGCCTCAACTTCGCGCAGGTCTACGCTGGCTACACCTAGGCATCACTACATGGAACCCCGCCCGTTCGTGGGAATGGCAGGAGAAGATATGGGCGCGTGGCTAATGCATTACAAAAGGGTGAGCCGATACAACCACTGGAACTCTATCGATCGGCTGGATAACGTCGCACTGTTTCTCACGGACACTGCCCTGATGAGGTATGAAAACCATGAAGAATCCTTGACAACATGGGCTCTTTTTGCTCAAGAACTGGAGAAGTGTTTTGGTGACTCCGACACAAAAAAAGAAAAGCGCGGAGCAGACTCTTTCTGGAAGAGCTCAGATTCCTAAAGAAACGTGCACTGCTTATATAGAGGACGTTCTTAAGCTTTGCAAGACTATAAACCCGCAGATGTTTGAAGAAGACAAGGGTCGCACACCTCTTGAAAAGCATAGCGGAAGGCGTTTACAATTATCTGATAGCCAGGGATGACCTCACCTCTGTCTCCGACGTCCAACATCACTGCCACACGTTTGAAAAACTGAATACTCGTCGCATTGCCCAAAAATTTGGTAGGCTTTCAAATGTGACAACGGTCGCCAGCGTCGACGTGAGCCCGCCAACCGACCTTGCCGCTACTATTCAGGCAATAGTGCGTGAAGAGCTGCAGCTACAAGGTGGTGGGGTTGACGAAACTATTCCTCATTCACCTACCAATCCACCCAACTACACGGCGGTTCCATTAGCTCCTTTGCCACCACCCTGTTTCCCACTACACAGGTGCACATACCTAAATTACATATGTGGTAACAATATCTAAAATACTCCCACCGGCGCCCTATTCGGTCCCTTCGTAATAAAAAAGTAACCGAGTTCTCTAACGACACCAACATTTTCCAGTATTCTTTATTCCCGAGAACTGCAACCAATTGGAATTCCCTCTTCTCAGCTGTGGTGGAATGGCTGTCGCTATCATCCTATCTGCAGGCCTTTCAGTACTATGTGTAGCTCTAACATAGTTTTACATGAACCCTGACGCTCTTGTTCTGCCATATGTTTACGTATTCATGTTTTCACTGGTTATTCAAGTATCTTGACGCGTTGCTTGTGTGAATTCGTTCTACTCTTCTTCTTTTGTTACTATTATCGCCACAACGATTCATATGTGTTTGTTGTAACTTTTTTTGTATTCACTTGTACCCACTCCTGCCTAAGGTGTGTACATCAGACCGGCTGTATTGTATTTGAAAATGGGTTTATTGGCGACTGTTTCGACGGTGGTACTACGATGAAACCCGATTGGGAAAGAGCAATGGTCAAGCAGATGCCGGCGATGATCAGCACGAGCCGAGCGAGTGAAGCTCAGCACCCAGTACCCAAGCGGTGGCGATGTTGCTTGCCAACAATGCGTTTTCTTCTTCACAATTTGCCCCCGCCGAAAAAGAGCCATCCTGGCGCCCTAAGAGTCTGGAGGCAGAGGGCTATGATATGGCTTAAGGCGGGCGACGTGGACGATGTCACGTCCACGCCGGCGCATGTCGTCAGATGGGGAAAGTTGTTCAATCAAAAAATTCACCGGCGAGGTTTGCTCCAAAACGCGGTATGGGCCCTCGTACTTTCGAACGAGTTTTGAGGAAAGGCGGGGGTTTGGTAAGGAACAGCCAGATATAAGTGATTCCGGGGAATAGCTGTGGCTTTGTGAAGAGTCGGCGTTGTTTCCTTTCTGGCGCTGCTGTTCTTGTGGCGTAAAGGTGCGTGCGAGTTCACAGCACTCTTTTGCATTTCGGGCAGCTTCGGACACAGATGGGCATTCGGATGCGTCAGGACGGTATGGAAGGAGAGTGTCGATGGTGTGGGATGGTTCGCGTCCATAAAGAAGAAAGAAAGATGAAAATCCAGTGGTAGACTGTGCCGCGGTGTTGTATGCGAACGTGATGAATGGAAGAATGCGATCCAAGTTAGTACGATCGGATGTCAAATACATCGCGAGCATATCGCCAAGAGTGCGGTTAAATCTCTCCGTGAGCCCGTTAGTCTGCGGGTGGTAGGCCGTGGTCTTGCAATGAACAACATGGCATTCAGAAAGCAGAGACGTGACGACTTCTAAAAGGAAAGCTCGACCTCGGTCACTTAGTAGGTGCACCATGTCGTAGTATGAAGCGATGAAGGACGAAGGATGCTACGTCCCGCGCAGTGGCACTTGGAAGGGCGGTGGTCTCAGCGTAGCGTGTTAAATGGTCCACAGCGACTATGATCCACTGATTTTCGTCTGATGTTGTCGGTAGAGGGCCACAGAGATTAATTCCGATCCGATCGAAAGGTTTGGCAGGGCACGGAAGCGGTTGAAGCGCACTGGACGAGTGGAAAGGCGGTGACTTGCGGCATTGGCAGTCAGGGCAGCCCATAACGAATTTTCGAACAAAATTATACATTCCGCGCCAGTAGAAGCGATGGCGAATGCGTTCATAAGTTTTGAAATCTCCGGCATGACCACATTGGGGATCGTCGTGAAAGGAGGCGCAGATTTGTGATCGCAAGCTGCGCGGGACAACCAAAAGCCACTTACGACCTTCAGGGGCGTAGTTGCGTCGGTGTAGCAGCCAATCACGTAAGGCGAAATGAGCAGCTTGACGTCGGAGAGATCGTGGTACCGCAGTGGTTGACGATCCAGAGAGACAGTCAAAAAGGGAAGCGTTCCACGGGTCCTTGTGTTGTTCACTGGTAAAGGAGTCGAGGTCGAGAGATGAGACGGAGTCGGTACCAGTGGTTCCACAGGCCGAGTCGGGAGGTAAAGGCGAACGCGACAGGGCGTCGGCGTCAGAATGCTTGCGTCCGCTGCGATAGATGACGTGAATGTCGTACTACTGGATTTGCAGGGCCCACCGAGCTAGGCGGCCAGAAGGATCCTTCAATGTGGCGAGCCAACAAAGTGCATGGTGGTCCGTTACCAGGTCGAATGGGCGACCGTACAAATAAGGGTGGAACTTGCGAAGCGCCACCACTAGCGCCAAGCACTCTTTTTCAGTGACGCTGTAATTGGCCTCAGCTTTAGTAAGTGTGCGACTCGCATAAGCGACGACGTATTCTGAGTAGCCCGGCTTGCGTTGGGCGAGGACGGCGCCTAGACCAACCCCACTAGCGTCTGTGTGAACTTCCGTTGCAGCTGTTGGGTCGAAATGCCGAAGAATGGGAGGAGATGTTAGCAGACTACCGAGCGTGGCAAACGCAACGTCGCAGTCAGGAGACCAGGATGAAAGGTCTGCGTCACCGCGTAGGAGGTTGGTCAGTGGTGACATGATCGACGTAAAATTTCACACGAAGCGCCGGAAGTACGAGCATAGTCCAACAAAGCTGCGTAATTCTTTCAGTGTAGTAGGTTTCGGGAACTCAGCGACTGCTCGCATATTTGCAGGGTCGGATAGAACACCATGCTTGGACACGATGTGTCCCAAGATGGACAGCTCTCGCGCGGCGAAGTGGCACTTTTTAAGGTTCAGTTTTAGCCAAGTGTTGGTTAAACACGTCAGAATTAGTTGGAGCCGAAGCAGATGTGTAGGAAAATCGAGAGAGAAAACGACAGTGTCATCGAGGTAGCATAGACACACAGACCACTTCAGTCCACGCAGTGTGTTGTCCATGAGTCGTTTAAACGTGGCAGGAGCATTACAAAGCCCAAATGGCATTACGTTAAATTCGTACAGGCCATCTGGTGTAATGAACGCAGTTTTCTGGCGATCAGCTTCTGCCATAGGAACCTGCCAGTATCCCGATCGTAAGTCTGAGAAGGAGAATAATTCGGCTCCTTAGAGGCTGTCAAGGGCGTCGTCGATGCGCGGTAATGGATAGACGTCTTTCCGCGTCACCTTGTTTAATCGCCGGTAGTCGACGCAAAATCGAATCGATCCATCCTTCTTTCGAACTAGAACGACAGGAGATGCCCAAGGACTGTGCGATGGTTAAATGACGTGACAGCGTAGCATCTCTTCGACCTGATCGTTGATGACGTGACGTTCTGCAGCAAAGACACGGTACGGTCTTTGACGCGATGGCTGGTGCGAAGCAGTGTCAATGTAGTGGTGCACTGCGGAAGTCCGACCCAATTGCGGCTGAGAAAAGTCGAATGAATTCGCGAAGTGCTGGAGGAGATTAAGAAGCCCGGTGCGTTCATGTGCACTTAAGGTGTCGGCGATGGAACTCGAGAAGGTGTCACTCGACGAGCATTCCAATGGGGAAAGGGCATGAAGTTCGGTCAAGGCGTTACTGCACGATTTGTCTGGCATGTCAAGAAATAAAGAGGAATCGAGGTACTCCACTCGACCGAGACATTCGCCGGCAAGTAGCGTAAGCGGTGCAGAAAGGTTGTTGTGGACGAAAATATTGCTTCGGCCAGCAGTGACGTCAAGTGTAGCGAAAAGCAAGGAAACGGCTCTGCGGCTCATGAAAATGCCGGAAGGTGTAAACAATTCTGTGGCATTGTTATAGTCATCGCAGCAAACAGGGACAATGGCAAGAGAGGCTGGCGGAATTTCAGTGTCTTCATGCACGACGAGTTTTGGGCACCGCTCAAGAGTTTCGTGCAAAGGTTCGTCAGACAGGTTTGAAAATTGAACTTCAGCGCGTGCGCAGTCGATGACGGCATGATGATGTGACAGGAAGTCCCACCCGAGGATAACGTCATGCGAGCACACCGAAAGGACGATGAACTCGACAACGTATATAGAGTCTTGGATGAATATGCGGGTTGTACAGGTGCCGAGAGGTCGAACTGGTTGTGCACTAGTCGTACGAAGCGATAGTCCAGAGAGCGGCGTGGTCACTTTGCGTAGGGAGCGGCCGAGCTGGGAGGCTATAACAGAAACGGCAGCACCCGTGTCAATGAGTGCAATGGTAGAAACACCATCGACAGATATGGCGACAACGTTAGCAGGTGAAGTGCGAGGACTTGGGCATTTCGACGACGCGGGTCGAAGAAGCGGGTCGGGGACGCATTGGAGACAGAGATCGCCTGCGAGGAGACGGCGAGCGGGGAGAGTGAGTCGGAGGTGGGGGCTGGGGTGACTGAGACTCGGGAAGGTTAGTGTAGCCATACTGCGGTGAGGGGTAAGGAGCAGGTAGGTGCGGGTCATATGGTAACGGCCAAGTAGCGTTGTGTTGCGATTGGAAGCGACGACGACAATATTGTGCCACGTGTCCTGGAGTACCACAGGCGTAGCAGATTGGTCGATTGTCAGCAGTGCGCCAGGAATTGCTGACTCGCGGTGGGGCCCAAGGTGTCGAAAGAGGGGTAGAGTGGGAAGCAAGTGCAGACATGGGGGGCAAATGCTGCTGGCGGGGTCTGCTGCGTATCACCTGGGCATAAGTAAGAGGCGTGGCCACGGGCTGCATAGCCGGCGCATGGGGAGCAGGCATGGCCACAGGCTGCTGGTGGGCAGCGACGGGAACAGCATGAGCTACGGCAATAACGTCGCGGAGTGGGGAGGGCAGACGACAGGACGGCGGCTGCTGCGTGAAGGGAATCAACGACAGCTGCCGAGCTACTTCTTCACGCACAAAGTCTTTGATCTCTTGCAGGGTTGCTGAGTAATCAGGAACAGAAGTAAGACTAGATAGTGAGTCAGTGTGTGAGGAAAATGGCCGAGTCATGGCGCGCTGCTTCCTCAACTCGTCGAAACTTTGACATAAAGTCACAAGTTCCACAACGGCGGCAGGATTGCGCGCCAGGAGCATCTGCAATGCGCCGTCATTTATCACTTTGAGGATGTGTTGAATCTTCTCCGATTCGGGCATGGCGGTGTTCACACGGTTGCAAAGACCAATAATGTCTTCGATGTAACTGGTGAACGATTCAGATGGCTTCTGTGCGCGAGTCCGCAAGCGTTGTTCGGCTCTGGACTTGCGGACAGCGGGTCGGCCGAAAACGTCAGCAAACGACGTTTTGAAGATGGACCACGTCGTAATGTCGTTTTTGTGGTTGTTATACCACATTTCGGCCACGCCAGTGAGGTAAAAAATGACGTAAGTCAACTTGTCCACGTCATCCCACTTGTTATCGCTCACCAGTTCGTAGTTAGCGAACCAGTCTTCCACGCCTGTCTCATCAGCTCCGCTAAAGACCTTGGGCTCTCGCAAACGAAGAACGCCAGGGTTGCTGGGGGATGGAGGGGAAGAGCCAGGTTGCGCGTTGTTGGTAGCCATGATGGGAAGTAGCGTTCGGTTGCGCAGCTCCAGGTTTAGGCGACGGCGAATGGCAGCACCCAGGTTCAGGCGACGGGGAATGTCAGCATCCTCCACCAATTGAAAAGGGGTTTATTGGCGACTGTTTCGACGGTGGTCCTACGATGAAACACGATCGGGAAAGAGCAATGGTCAAGCAGATGCCGGCGATGATCAGCACGAGCCGAGCGAGTGAAAACCAGCACCCAGTACCCAAGCGGTGGCGATGTTGCTTGCCAACGATGCGTTTTCTTGTTCACATAATAAATAAATGAATAAATAAATAATAAATAAATAAATAAATAAAGAAATAAATATCAATCAGCTTCATCTTTGTGCCAGGTAATCAAAGGTTGGCGGGATCTACCCTTCTCCACGACAACTTCAATCATCAGACGTGTTTTGTCATTCCTATATGCTGGTACGAAATTGCACATTCATCAAATTCCGGCGTGCACCTACGCTCTACACAGTGTTCAGATCAGAGGGTGAGCCCCCGGTCAGCGATCTCTTGTGTTGGAATCATCATCGTCAGCCTAACTACGCCCACTGCAGGGCAAAGGCCTTTCCCGTGATCCGCCAATCAACCCGGTCTTTTGCTTTAACTGCCACGTTCTACCTGCGTACTTTTTAATCTCATCGGCCCACCGAACTTTCTATCTCCCCTTCGTGCGTTTGCCTTCTCTGGGAATCCAGTTGGTTACCCTTCATGACCAGCGGTTATCCTGCCTACGTGCTACGTGTCCCGCCATTGTCCACTTCTTCTTGATTTGGACTATGATATCCTTAACACCGGTTTTTCCCTGACCCACTCTGATTTCTTCCTATCAGTTTCCTTCCATCGCTCGCTGCGTTGTCCTCAATTTAAGCTGAACCCGCTTTGTGAGCATTCTGCTCCGTAGGCAAGTAAGTGTTCCAGTAATAACTGCTTAATGCCGTCTGTCCTACGTGCTGTTATGAGCTGTATTCCCGTGAAGTGAGTCGCAGTTTTACGTAGCGGGGGCCGCGAAAGTGGACACCGTGTTTCTCTGAAACTTGGCAGTGCATTCTGCCCAGTTCACAGAGATGTAGGCAATATCTGACGGATGTTAACCGCGGTACGCAACGGACCGCTTCCTGCCGCTTTTGAATACTTCCCTGGCATCCACTCAACTTTGCAAAAAAAGCGCGTTGCGCCACGTCTACGAAGCGTTGCCGCCACTAACCTCGCTACAGTTAACTGTTAGGTGACGCAGTGACACCGAACGAAGTCATGCGCTTCCGTGTCATGAAGAACGCAGCAGCACAGGCAAGATAGTCGCGTGACTTGCGCAGGAAGGTCACGCAGGACGTGAACGATAGAGCGGCACTTCTCCGTCAACAGCCATCATCAATGTGAGCCTGTTTTAGTTCATGTACAAATACCTCTTCCAATGATGTCCCATATTGAGCCCATTCCTTCTAAATGCGAAGCATTTCTTAGCGAACTTCAGCGACTTTTAGCGTATCTATCTATCTAGCCGCCAACGACTTTTAGCTCTCCTGGCCGTTTCGATAATGGTATCGATACCAAACTTGATATGGCATAGCATGACTGTATGAAGAACAACGATTGGCTAGTCATAACATGACAATTATGACATGTATGTCATGAATGTTATGATTTACATTTCATTGTCCTGCAGTTTTTGCGGTGGTTTCATTCACGTTACATGTCGCAAAACTGGTATAGCATGACATGATTGCATGGTGACCACAAGCGACAGACCCTAACATGAAAATCATGATACGTGTCATGCAACAACATGACTACTTGCCACGCTCATGATGCGCTCGCGGCTGTTTCATTAGCGTCACATATCCCAAATTTGGTATTACGGTACGCGAACAGATAGATGGTGAAGGTATGATACTGGTGTAAACATGATAAACATGAGATGCATGTCATGTAACAACATGACTACATGCTACGCTCATGATGCGCTCGCGGCCGTTTCGCTAGCATCACATGTAACGAATTCGGTATTACGCGACGCCAACGGACGACATAGGTAAATGACACATCCAAACATGATAATTACGACAGGAGTGCCATGTAACTATATGATTACATGCCACACTGGTGATGCGCTCGGAGAAGTTTCGCTACCTTCACATATGCCGAATTTGGTATTACGTGACGCCAGTGGATGACGAAGGTATGTGACTGGTGCAAATATAATATTCACGAGATGCGTGTCACGTGAGAACATGGCTACATGCCACCGTGAAGGCGCCAATACATTTCGACATGACGCGGTGCGCGTGCTCGCCGGTGTTCATTTCGTCGCGTCACGCCGGTGTTGCCATGTCTGGCGCCGGTCCTGCCACATACTCGAAGGCACGCGCCGCACTGCGTTGCTTTGACGCATGGGCGTTTCAGCGCCTCAGGCGTCCCTCCGTCATAAAAAACTCCCAAGCATTTCCCCGAGGGTGAACATGGTTAAGTGCGAAAGCACGGGGTGATGCTATGAGGGGTATTGATTAATTCGCACTGTTATATTCATTAATCACACTATGGTGCCTTTATGGTGTAATGGTTCCTGGGCATCGCAATTTGATCACACGGGGGAGTTTACGTTAACTCACAGGCGAATGCCAACGGATTTTAACTTTACTCCCCCTCATAACATCAGCTATCGCGAGCGAGCGAAGGGCGAGGGGGACGCGCGCAGCGGCGTTAAAGATATAGGGCGCGTTACTGACACCGATATCAGCGTCGCGTCCGTGGCTTATCCGGTAGAGCGTCGCGCTGCGGCCCGCCAAGCCCTCTTTCGTTTAAAGATAGAGAGAAGGCTGCGGACGCCGCCGACGGCGGTGGATGGTTTCGGGTCGCTTAAAAAGTGTATTCACACTTAAAAGAGGGAGACGCAGTGTTGTGCGGGTAACGCTTCGGCATAGAGTAAGGTTACTCTAAGGCATCGTCACGAAATGCAGCATGTTGCATTTCGCGCCGGTTGCCGTTGGGCCGTGCCGATGGACGCTGGTCGCGCCTGGCATAGACAGCTCGCGTTTTGCTAACGTAGCGTCGCTGTGCCCAGCGTGCGCGCGCGTCAACGTTACATTGGAGTATATTGGGCCCTTCGTGATGCGCTATCAGCGGTTTCGCTAGCTCCACATATACCAAATTTGGTGCTACGTGACGTCAATGGATGACGAAATATATGACTGGTGCAAACATGATAACCCTGACACGCGTGTCATGTAAGAACATGACAACATACCACGCTCATAGCGCGCTCATGACCGTTTCGCTAGCTCCACATATACTAAATTTGGTATCAGGTGACATGAATAGATGACGAAGGTAAACGACGCATCAAAATATAATAATCATGACACGGAAGACATGTACGGCATCATTTTTCTCCATCTCATAACGTGCTGGTTTTAAAGTGACATATACACCTGTCTCATTCGTGCTTCGCATATCATCAATTCCCACTGTACGTGGGATCTGCCAATTTTAGGGGCGAAGCTCCTTGTAGCCGATGCCCCGCCGCGGGGGTCTAGTGGCTAAGGTACTCGGCTGCTGACCCGCAGGGCGCGGGTTCGTATCCTGGCTGCGGCGGCTGCATTTCCGATGGAGGCGGAAATGTTGTAGGCCCGTGTGCTCAGATTTGGGTGCACGTTAAAGAACCCCAGGTGGTCTAAATTTCCGGAGCCCTCCACTACGGCGTCTCTCATAATCATATAGTGGTTTTGGGACGTTAAACCCCACAAATCTATCAATCCTTGTAGCCGCACCCGTTTGTCCCTCGTAGCTGTTGTAGTGTGTAACAAGTATAACATTTTGACCTCCTAGGTGGTACCGGTGAGAGATTTTTTTCTGTGCGTTGTTGAACAATAAAAAATAGTGCTCTATGTACATGCTAATGGCTGCTAATGGGGAATGAGAGACAGGAGCATTCGGCTTTTAGTTAACCCGCACGCTGCGATCCCCATTAGCAGCCATTGGCATGTACATTGAGCACTATCTGACAAGAAAGGGTTGCTACGTTATACTCGCTGGGAGTAACCTCCTTAGTTCTTTAGTTTTAGAAAGGATTAGCGAGTGTTGAGCCGCAGTGCCATGTATACAATGAACTAGTATATACCGTGAACTCGAGGTGGTAAAAGGTGGGAAGTAGATATGAAGCGCAAGCCGTAAGAAAGTGAAAGCCGAATTCTCCTGTCTCATTTTCCATTAGCGGCCATTGGCATGCACATTGAGCTCAGTGTAGAGCAGCAGGCTAGAGCAAGCTATGGCTCAGGCCGACCTCTCTGCCTTTCTGTAAATAAACTTACCTCCTCCTTACATTGAGCTCTGACAGGAAAAGGTTGCTACGTTATACTCGCTGGGCGTAACCTCCTTGGTTTTAGAAAGGTTTAGCGAGCGTTGGGCCACAGTGCCATGGGTACAGAGAACTAGTATATACCATGCACTCGAGGTGGTTAAAGGTGGGAAGTAGACCCGAAGCGCAAGCCGTAAGGAAGTGTGCGTGTGCCACCTCTAGTTTAGTACTTGGAATGTCCGCCGGATAGTGGTGCTTCTATATGGGGAATATATGATGAAAAGATGCGAGATGGTGGTACTTGGTGTGTTGAATAGATGGACGAACGGACACACACAGATGCATAGATGAACGCATGAACGGACGCAGGTGCGGATGCATGGACGAATGCAGGGACGGACGCACGAACAGACGCACGCACGGATGGGTGGATGGACGCATGGATGGTCACACAGAAGGACGCATGGACGGACGGAAGTAAGAAGAAATGGACGGACGAATGCTTTGCCCCACTCTCCATCATTTACTCCCTGAATATGCTGCCATTTTTTTCCTCCTTGTCGCAAACGTTTGGAGCCTTGAAACTGCTCATACGGTCTAGTATGGTGTGAAGGCTGCGCAGATCGTCCAGCGTAGCAGGAATGAGGAGGTCCTTGGCAGGGACTTTCGCTTTCTTCCAGAAGGCCATAATTTCCATGTTCCTACTAACAATGACAGAGCTTTCGACGACTCGGGGATCTTCGCCACTTATGTGATCAAACAGCACACTATTCTCTGCTTTTACTGTGGCCTAGTAGGTGGAGAGGCCGAGACCCTGCAGGCGCGATACGAGGTCCTCATACGACGACAGCTTATTGCGGCGCTCTTCTTTCACATGCAGTGCTAACGTCTGTCGAATGGCTTCTTCTAGATGGGATGCTTCTAGGCGTTTTTTCTTTTGGTCTGGCCCCTCTCGCTCTGGTGCCTAGTTGCTCAAATAACTTGGGGCATTGGGAAATATTGTTGGTACTGCGTCCGGAGTAAGCCGTGTAGCACCAATAGAAACTTCTGTTATCCTGCCGGTTCTTGGACCCGTATATTTTGTTGTCGTCTTAGGGTACTGCGGCTTGAAATGGAGCTCGCACACCTGAAAACCATGTAAGAAAGCGCTTTAATTATCACAGGCTTTTTGCTCCGCATGCCCTTTATTTACTACGTCATAAAACAAGGAAGGCACTACTGGCATCTAAATTTATCTGTCTTGCAGTATCACATATTTCAAGGAAACAAATTAGGCAAATGTTCCGGCGAGAACGGCGCATAGTACCGCGAACAGGTGCCAACTAGCGGTAAGAAATACAATGTACAAATCAGATGCACGACTCGACTCACAAGCACACCTTCCCGTTTCTCAATCAAGTAATCTTAGGCGTTACAAGAAAATCGCCGTGCTGGCTAGCGAAATAATATTGACACTGAAGGGAAAACGCTTATTTTGAGGATGTACTGCTACGTGCGTTTACTGCTTTATTCCGACGAGTGCGAGGTGTGAGTTGCGTAACGTAGAACGCATTTCTCGCACCGCCTATGAATTCGATTGAGTGGAGCACGCAGGAAGGAAAGGTAAGGAGAGGCCCTGACGTCACTCGTTGTGAAGCCGCGATGAAGCCGGAAGTCAGCCATATTGACTAGGCAAATTCTCCTCTCTTGTTTACATATGAATGCGAAGCAGAAGGCTCCGCTCCCTCTCCGGCTCGGAAAGCACGTGGGCTGCGCAGCGCGTGTGTCGTGACGATCCGAAACCAAAGGAACTGGGCTCATCACTCTGAGCCAGCGGGACACCTTCAGCGAAATCACTTCGTCCGAGTAATAACAGGGAGTAATAACAGGGAGTAATAACAGGGAGTGCTGGTGCAGAGTGTACCAAGCGGAACAGAAAAGGCGTTTTAATACGCACACGCAAGTTGTTACTGTACACACGCAACACGAAACTACGTATGTGCACATGGTCCTCACGGCGTCTTGCTGGGCTCAACAGCGTCGTCCGTTGTCACAAGCAGGAGCACTGCTCAACCGTCACTGACCTGCAAGGCGTTCGTCGTCGTTCAGCTTCGTCATGGTGCACAACGCAATTTCGCTGAACACTAACTGCTTCATCCGCGTCATCCGCCGCACGACACATGAATATGTACTTGTTCTACGCACTGTTGAAACCCCGTGATGGACATATGGATTTGTAAACGTTGCTAAGAGTAATGTAAGAGCCAGGAGAACACTGCGTAACCAACAACGCGGTGCAGAGCACAGATATTGTGCGCCACGGCTCAGCACGAGACCTGTGGAGGCACACATTGCGCCGCCAGCCGCAGCCGCTCACTGCTAGACCAGCTCCACTGCGCAACACGTAACCATAGCAACGCCGCCATTGTGCCTAGTGAATATGGCCGCCATGATGTCATTTCCGCCACATTTTTTACGCCCTGCGCCGGCTGGGCATGCCCTCTCCTTACCTTTCCTTCCTCCGTGGAGTGGAGCGTGAAGGTGCGTCTGCTTTACGCCATCCTTTTGCAACCACGCTGACTACGTCGCGGCAAAACGCGCTCGTCTAAAACGCAAAACCCATGCTGTTTTCATCACTGGTTAGTGGTTCGTAAGGAAAAGGAAGAAGGCACCTAATTTCTGTCTGCCTATAGGCGACACGGCGCAGTGTCTTATAGGGGTGGGGAGAAGGAGGGATAAAAAGAATAGAAGGAAACAGATGAAAAAAGAGAGAGGCAAGCGACGGAAAATAGAAGGAGATAGGAAAGTGGGGATCCGGTCGAAGCAGTCCAAGGGCGGGGCACCACAATGCGAGAGCTGCACGGCGTCAGGAGACCGCGGAGGGCGAACCAGTCGGCGGGAGCCACGCTGGCGTCGGAGATCGCGAGGGCACGATCGTCCAGCTTGAAATCCTGCGAGCGAATCCATCACTGTCTCGGGACGCTACATCATCGCGGTGGTGAGCGTCAGCGATGCTCAGCTAAAAAACTCCCAAGCATTTCACCGAGGGTGAACATGGTTAAGTGCGAATACACGGGGTGATGCTATGAGGGGTATTTATTAATTCGCACTATTATATTTATTAATCACACTATGGTGCCTTTATGGTGTAATGGTTCCTGGGAATCGCAATTTGATCACACGGGGGAGTTTACGTTAACCCACTGGCGAATGCCAACGGATTTTAACTTTACTCCCCCTCACGACCCGCTCTCGACGGGAGACTGAGAGAGAAGGCGGGCGCGCGAGAGAGAGGGGTGCGCGCGCAGCTGCAGCGAGCGAGGAGAGCAGAGGAGCGAGCGAAGGGGGAGGGTGCATAAGGCGCGTTACTGACACCGATATCAGCGTCGCGTCCGTGGCTTATTCGGTAGAGCGTCGCGCTGCGGCCCGCCAAGTCCTCTTTCTTTTAAAGATAGAGAGAAGACTGCGGACGCCACCGACGGCGGTGGATGGTTTGGGGCCGCTTATAAAGTGTATTCGCACTTAAAATTCTCTAATGCCAAGGCTTACCCTAAGTCTGTGCGCACGAGATCGTTACTTTGGGGCAAGAACGCGACATGTATCAGATGGTGCCCTTAGGAATAACTCAGAAGCAGGCATCATGGATGTGCACATACCTTCGGATCACAGAAAGAAAGGATGTCGTCTCAACGAACGGCACGCTCCCATTTCGCCCTTCGGTCGTCCTTTGGAAAGGAGATGACGTGAACCTTCGGTCCGTTGTCATAGTTGCCGCGACACTTGGGCACGCAGCACCGCCCCGTCGTGCTGGTTTGCAGCCGTACACTACGCGAATATCCCGTGCACAAAGCGCATGGCAAATCCATGCCGCAGTTCACAGACACAGACACGGTCTTGTTCACTCGCCAACAGCACCACCAGCAGAACGCGAAAGGGTTCGTGAGGCTTACTAATGCAGCTGTTCCAACGGGATGGACAGGCGTAGGCACGTCTGTGTGGTCAAACACGACGGTCAAGAATGATTGACGTCACAGCCCACAGCTGGAAGAGTGAGTGGGCATGATTTTTTTCTAGGTGGCGTTGGGGCAGCTCGCACACCCGCCTGCTCGTGGCTTCTTCTCGCCAACAGACGGAGAGAAGTGGCGCGAGTGAGATGGTGTCGACGTCAGGAGGGTGCTCGAGCCTTGTGAGTGATGAAGAGGGTGAAGTGAGCGAGAGCTGACACCCTGCGAGCGCGCGGCAGGCCAGGGAGAGAGACGTACCGCGCGTTGCCAGGAGAGCTTGAGCTACTTAGCACCGCTCCAACACCTGCGGCGAGAGGAGCGGTGCGGACGGAAGGACAGCGTTACACAGGCTAGTCAAAGAGTTTCTTGGCATATAAAAAACCAGCATATCCATAGAGGCAATGATGATGATTGGGGGAAGCTTTGGAGGGTTTTATTGGTAAACCGTGAATCGTCCGTCCGTCTGTCTGTGTCTGTCTGTCTGTCTGTCCGTTCGCACCTGCTGAGCGAGTCATAGAACTCAGTAGTCACGTACTAAAACGAGACACAAGAGATGGAAAGACCCACTGCATAGGAGCATCACCCGTAAAAAAAAAAACACAGCATATTCACGGAGTGAATGATGATCAGCGGGCGAAGCGTCCATCAGTCCTTGAGTCCGTCTGTGTGTTGTTGTTTCGGTGCGTCCATGTGTTCGTCCATCAGGGCGCCCGTCTGTTCGTGCGTTTTTCTGTCTGTTTGTCTGCCTGTCCGTCCTCGAGTCCATCCATCTTGTGATCACTTCAAGTACCGCCATGTCGCATCCTTTCATCATATATTCATCATATGTCATCATATACAAGTACCGCCATTCAGCAGATATTCCAAACACTAAACGAGAGGTGGCTACCTACTACTACTACTACTACTACTACTACTACTACTACTACTACTACTACTACTACATACAGGAAGCACGCACGACCCACGGCATAAAGAGCTTCGCCGCTAAAACACTACATGACCGTCACGTACTGGAAGAAGTCTCCTTAATGCATCATGTATTGCCAAACAGAAACATAAAATCAGGCCAGGCGTCAAAAAACGTTAATTAAGCGACGAGTCGGTGTTTGAAAGGCCCACCAATACAAAGCACTCAGACATATTCAATTACCATCAGGGGCAAAACCATCAACAATGTCATCAACTGCGCATCTTCGCGTGTTGCCTTATACGAACGCGTTGCGAGCACGTCGCTGATAGCAAAAGTACAAGCATTCTTCAGCTTTTACATGCATGTTCTGTTTTTCACATGTAACATGTATGATACGCAGAGTGGCTGTTGTACAATGCTGATAGATGCGAAGGGGGCGCTACGGTCGAAAGAACAAAACTGTTTCTCAGGTAACACGAAGAAGAAATGAGTATTTATGCAGGTTGTTGCTCAGTGAAATTGATGAAGGTGATAGCTACTGTTAAGATTATGGAATTTCGTAGCGGTAAAATAAAGTAGAAGTCATTTCCTTCTGCTATATTTGAACATTGATTGGTCTGCATGAACGCCCGCTAACTGGCTCAACGAAGTGCTTCGTCAGTGTTCATGTTGGTATAAGCTCACGTAGCCCTTGCTGATCGCTCAGTGAGGGGCATAAATTGCTTTGCTTTGCTCGTTGCATACAGTTCTTTTAGACACCAGATCGGTCCTTTCAGCAGTGCTGGACGCTGGATGAAACCGTTGCAGGCCAAGGCTACAGGCAGATATACGCATGTTAGGCGTTTGCGACCCCACTACGTAGGCCCAGTCACGGAAGCGTACGGATGGATGGATGGTCAATGGTTACTAAGAATCCTAAGTTACGCGACTGTACTCGGGGACAACTTTCTGTGGCAATGAAGAAAAAGCTATGGGGGCGGAGCTACAGAACTTGTAGTCCTCCGCGAACAAGTCCGGCTCGACTCGCTTTTCGAATGCCAGCCGTGTTCGAATAATACCACTGCATAGAGTTTGCTACGTCTGCTATTTGTGAGTGAACTTCGACACACGCTCCTTCGGCGAGTCTTTGCAATAGCTGCGCGACGAGCAGTCACCCCCCCCCCCCCTAAAAAACAGACGCCATTTTGACTGTGAAGCGTGACGTGCCACGTTTTCAAACGTGCAAAAACGCGAAATGACACTTCATGAAGCAAAATAAATAATAATTTCTCCTTCTCCTTGGTTCTTACAGAGTCTCTGTATGAACAGCATCCCGTAGAAAATAAAGGAATGTTGTTTTTATTATTTTCTCGCGGGAAAGACAGGCGTATTTGTGGGGCTATTTTCTTGAGCGGTGGCACATGACCGTGCACTTTGGTTCCGTAGCGTCCATTGCCATAGAAAGTTGTCCTCGACGCATTGGGCTTCTACCAGCTGGTACCGCATTGGGGCCAGGTAGTCTAAGCCTGACCGCTGCTCTGGAGAGACCAAAGGTTGGGGCTTCTTATAATGGCGGAGCTCCATTTGACTGGGTTCGCTTGATCATCGCCAAGTAAAGAGGGACATCGCCAGAGCATGCAGCAGAAACATTTTCTCTTGGCTATATGAGCTATCGCAAAAGTTGTTCGCCAGTGGCGTGAATCTTGAAGGTGTCCGGGGGGTCCTGTGCCCCCCCACCCCTTAAGATATAGCTGTCGAGCTTCATACTTGCATGGCTTGACTGTCAACTATAGCACACTTTCCACAGAAGAATCAAGTCTGAAATTAGAAACCCTTCCAAAGTACAGAAATATGCTTTCAGTTTCAATTTAAAAATAAACTGTAAAGCATGATGAGCTTTCTGCAATATTCCGGCTTAAATACTTGTGACATGCATCAAATGTTTATTATGCTTAGCTTTAAAATTAAAAATACGCAAATAGTCTATGAATGTCTAGCATTACGTATCGATATACGCCAACAGTTTGTGGGAAGCCTTTGATGATGATGAGTGAAATCGACAGCGGCATTATGATTATGTTAATTTTAAGAAGTCAAAGTAAAACATAAGTGTGCTTTACAAGCAAGTTACAGTGGGAGGTAAGTGAAGGTGTTTAGAACAAAAGATTTAAAGTACCTCCTCAACTGTGAAAGCAGTGTGTCGTGTCAGAAGGTAAAGCTCTTGAAGCGCATAACGTGCTTTCATGTAACCGTTTAACTCGAGTGATATAATAATATGCCCATCACAACGAAACCAGCATACCCTTTCTTCTCCCTGACCAGGCTCGCTTTGTAATTTTTTCGAAGTGTGATTTGAACTTTCATTTCTATAATACTAAACCTATGTTTGCGAAAACGAAATGGCCGTGATTTAGCAAGTTGCGAGCAGCTCCCACATCCTTATGATTATTCTAGATTTACGTCACTGCTTCTGGCTTTCTTTCGTAATGTGAGTGTTCAGATCGAGCTTGTGACTGTTGAATTTCTGCCAGAATAAGCAAAAATGAAAAAAAGGCGACTTTCACAATAGGAGCAGAAATTTTCTTGTCGACACACACCGGTGTAAAATGCAGCGCTTAACAATCAGCGCTGCTAAATTTGTGAGCGCGGGCGCCATTACGGCCGTGGATGCGGCATTAATCGCGAAAACACGTCTACACCTGTAGATTTTAAGTGCCCGTTGAGAAACCCGGTGGGGTCCAACGTAGTCTCATGATCGCACGTTTTTACACGTAATTTCCCTACGACTATCTCGTTCAACCGTGCCGTTCTCTCTCAAAAAAAAAAAAGCAGGAAGCTGATGTGACCACCTAAGGAGAGACGTCAGCAGACGGCTCGTGCAACAGTGCAGGGGCGATGGCTGGCAATGGCCCGTCGTTGTTCTTGACCGCATTCGGCTCTCCTTCGTCTCGCTTCTCCGGATCTTTCTCTAGCGGAAAAAATGAACCGGATAACACCGTGTGACGACACGCATGACGGCTCTCGACGAAGAAATGCCCGCCGGTGCTTAAAGGTTGTGCAGCGAGAGCGCGTCAAGCCGGCGGCCATAATACCACTGCAGCAAGCCATCGTATCGCTTTCTCTTGGCGAGGAAGTCTTGTTTTAATTGTAAAAGTTGGAACCATTCCGTTTTGTGAAGATGGGAGACCAGCGATGCCGACAGCCTCTCCGGCGTTCTTCGCGTAGAGTGAGCAATTGATCCCCGCTCGCCAAAGCACGGCGTTTATTGAAGTGCAGTGACGATGTACTCTGTCGTCTTTTATGAAAGGGAACACGGTAGCCCCTGGATGGTGCTCTGTTGGATTGGATTGGATTTGTGGTCATACCTTTTATTTTTAAAGAAATATACTTTCTTAGTGCGTAGGGAACGTTTTCAGAAGGAAGATAGAGCCGAGAGATAGGACAGAGAGCACACTTACAACCAATTTTATTGCACAGATGGCGGGAATATATATACATTCAAGAGGGTGAGGAGATCATACACAGATGAAAGGACAAATGATGGCGCATGCGCCAGACCACCTTATTCCAACCTTGAAATGGCAACCTAACTGAGAAGATACTCGTATTCATTATCGACAGATTGACGGACGGGGCACTTACACGCTCAGTTCCTGCTTTGCGAATAAAAAAAAAGCTTCATAAAGCTTCAGCTTCAACTGTGACGTTGTACAAGCACGGCTCCTACGCCGATACCACTAGCGTCAGTGTGGACCTCAGTCGGGCAAGATGGATCGAAGTGACGGAACAGTGGTATTGAAGTTAGTACAAAATAAGTTAGGAGAATGCGGCGTCACACTCTGGTGTCCAGTTGGACGTCGCATCCTGTCACAAGATCCTTGTCAGCGGATATATTATCTCCGCAAATCGTGGAACAAAACGACGGAAATATGAGCAGAGACCTACAAATGAGCGAAGTTGTCGTGCGGATTGCGGGCGTTTGAAAGAGCTCACTGCTTCTATCTTGCGAGGATTGGGTCTGACGCCATCCTTATCGACTAAGTGCGCCAGCACCAGAGTTTGACGTTCGCCAAAGCGGCATTTGTTGGAATTCAGAACCAGCCCTGCTTTTTCGATGCTGTCGAGAACAAGACTGAGAGGCATATCTCGAAAAGACCGTCTGGCGACCTCACTTCTATTGGCCGCGGGGGCTAGTTTCCCTGCGACGGAGAGGAATAACGAAGCTGAGGAGATGGCGAGCGACGAGAAAGATTGAATGGCGGTGTCAAACTCCGCTCAGATGCTGGCGAATCGCTGCGTCTGGTCCCGCGTGAAAAACAGTCCTTCGGAAACAAGTTGGTCGTCTGCAGGTCATATGAAGCACTGGGTCTTGTTGGTGAAGGCATTGCTGGTGCCCTTCGTGACAGGCGGCGTTGTTGGCAGCAATACCAGGCGATGTACCCAGTGAAACCACAGTTGTAGCTCACGGGAGGCCCACAGTTATACTATATTCATCGGAACGAATCCTGGGTCACTGCTGTCGGCGAGGAAGTTCGTTATCACGTAAATAACGGGTTTTTTCCACTCTCGAGGATCCCCTGTATTGGTCGTAAGTGTCATCTTGGTAGTAGGGTCGGTGCTGTCCTTGCCGCAGCGAGACGTAGTCTGGTTCAGAGTCCTGAGCATAAGAACGCGGCTGTCCTGGTCGTGATCGAGCGTCATAGGCAGGGGCTCTATCGTAGAGACGTGGCTGATACCGAGGCGCGGCATCAGAATTCTCAATGCCTTCCGCCACTCGGTGCGAGGGGAATGAAGCAACGTGTCGCTCGAACTCTGGTGGCAGGTAGGGAGGATGGGTGCTTGGGTGGTCTTCCCGCGAACAGGCCGCGTTTTTCACGTGCTATTTACCGGATCGTTGACGCAAGATCAAGTGGCAGGTTGTTCTCAATACTTGCGATAGTCGTCACATTGGCCAGCCTGCCGAACTTCGGCGTGACGTGCCTGGTCTTCAGTAGCTCAAACGTGTGGCAATGGCGAATGACATCGGCGACAGATGTCAGGGCGTCTTTCGCGATAAGGAAACTGTGAACATCCTCGGCGATTCTTTTTAGGATGTGCCCGACTTTGTCTTTCTCAGACATTTCGGAGTCAATGATCCTACATAGCTTTATAACTTCCTCAATATAGGTCGTGCAAGTTTAGCCTGGCACTTGCGCGCGTTTCATTAGCGTCTGTTCTGCTCTTCTTTTTTGTTGTGGGTAGCCGAAACGCTCTTTGATCTCAGAAACGAATATGTCCCACGTCGTTAGCGTTAATTGCGATTCTCGTACCACACTAACGCAGTATCCGTCAGAAAGAACGTGACGTACGAAAGCTGAGAAGCGGCATCCCATTTGTTGGCGGTGCTCACCCGTTTGTAATAGATGAGCCAAGCCTCGACGTCTTCATCTGGTCTGCCGGCGAAGGGACGAGCATCTCTGAGTTGTGAAGCCGGACTGGTTGGCGCTGAAGTTGAGAGGGGTCGACGTTCATCTGCGTTGGGGGACATGTCCAGCCCAGATGGATTCGGTGGAAGTCCAGCAAGGCGACGACTCCGTCGAAGAACCTGCGATTCAACCTCCGTCTTCGGGTCTCGATTACCCAGCACGTCCATATAGAAGCACCGCCATATAGAAGCATATTCCTCATATAGAAGCACCGCCATCCAGTGGACATTCCAAGGACTAAACGAGAGGTGGCACACGCACACTTTCTTACGGCTTGCGCTTCGGGTCTACTTCCCACATTTAACCACCTCGAGCTCATGGTATATACTAGTTCACTGTATTCATGGCACTGCGGCGCAACGCTCGCTAAACTTTTCTAAAACCAAGGAGGTTACGCCCAGCGAGTATAACGTAGCAACCTTTTCCTGTCAGATAGTGCTCAATGTACATGCCGATGGCTGCTAATGGGGATCGCAGCGTGCGCGTTAACTAAAAGCCGAATGCTCCTGTTACTCATTTCCCATTAGCAGCCATTGGCATGTACTTTAAGCACTATTTTTATTGCTCAATAACGCACAGAAGCAGTTTCTCACCGGCACCACCTTGGAGGTCCAAATGTTATACTTGTTACACTTTACAACGGCTACGAGGGACGAATGGGTGCCGCTATAAGGAGCTTGGCCCCTAAAAGCAGTTCAATTAGTTATCTTGTGTGTGGTGGCTACCGACGGTGTTCTGACAACCATGGGTGTCCGCTTTTAACGCTCATTTGAAAATCACAGCGCTTTGTTTCATAATACTGCTACCGCTTGTGTCTGCGGCGGGTGTTGTGCTCGGTGCCTCTATATAATCACCTACCCGTGAAAAGGATACTAGCTTTCACAACTATCCTAAAGACCCGAAGCTGAGGAAGAAGTGGATAGCCAAACTGATAAAGGGAAAGCGCCTGATGCCTTCATCGACCATGTGCAGCAAGCACTTCGCTGACAGTGGCTTTTGTTCTATACCCGCCCTAGCCGCCCATCTTCGGTAAGCTTGCAACCGTGTTTCAGTGCCGAGCTCCTTAAAGGGGCCCTAGGACACTTTCGCGACAGCCTTATCTAGCACCGAAACGCGTGTAGCAGTGATTGCTGAGACGAATGCAGCAATAATGATGAAAATTGGTGCGCTGAAAGTGAAGTCATAAGTCCTCAATGTTCGAAACTCGAGCAGACGACGGTAAGAAACGTTCTCTATAGCATTTCACCCATCTCCTTTTCTCTCTGTCCTTCCTCTTTCAATCCTCCTCCTCCTCCTCCTGACGTCAAAGACCGCTTCGAATCTCCGTGATCTTTTCATAAAGATATACTGAAAATGTCACCTCATGGTGGCCTCACACAATACCTCACTACCGCTCTTTTTGACGGCGTCGTCAGCATGGTTACTACGAACCACGTGCGTCTGGTAGCAGACTCTCCCACGGTCACACTGTGTATGATACATTCATACGCTTTGGGCGGGGTCACTTAACTCACGGTTTGCTTGAAAGACGAGGGGGCCTTCACGTGCGCGCGTCGCTGGAGACGCACGCACATGAAGACTTTATATGCAAGACGCGTTGGCAACGCTGGCGCCCACCATGCACGCGTCGCATTTTTGGCTCTCTGAAAATGCGGCATGCGTTTACAACTTTAGTTGCTGGCTGCTGGCATACCATATCCTCGGACGCCGACTGAGTGTGGGGTTCATTGTTCCGAAAATACATCATTTAGAAACAGGAATGATTCCTTTCTGAGAAATCGTAAAAAGGTTTCTACCTGTTTTTAGCATTCACTCGTATGGCCTAGCTTTCACCACATAAGTATTGCATGCTATTTGCCGTGTGAAGCTGAACAAAAACGAATGGTCTCTGGCGTCACGTCACATGACATGACGTCACTTCCCATAACAAAAATAGCCGATGTGGGTTGCCGTAGTCTGAAACCAAGGTAGTTTGTCTCGTGAATTATAATTATAATAGCGTAGATTTCAGCGTAGTAATTTGGCAATACTATCGGCGCTTTCCCCAGAAGAACAGATGAAAAATAAATGCTCAAACAGTGCCGCAAGGCCACTTTAAGCTTTTCGTTATGCCACGACCGTGAACGCATACTCACCCTGCTTGTCTTTGCCACGTTAATCTCTGTGGCCCTTTGAATGGTGCCCGCGATAACTATTTGTTAGATTCTGTTACCCAAGCGACGGCCCTGTGCGATACTAGTACGAACTTTTTCGTGATGCCGCTCTCACTGAACAAACATTAGTCAGGCAAACTGCAGTCATTTTTATCAGCCAGGTGGTGCAATAGGGCGGAACTGACCAAGGCGGTCATGTAGCCTCCCTAGAACTGACCCCCTGCCTGAGTCACACCAAGCTGCCCCTCAAGACTCATCTTACAGCGATAAAACACGGGCTTGTGCCCTGCCTACGCCCATAGTGGCAATCCGAGGACGATTATCTCAAATTTGGTTATTCGATACTGCTTTGCATTTCTAGTAGATGCCATGAACGGTCGATTGACGGCTGAAGCAGCAATTTAAGGAGCTACTCTGCAGTAATTATCTCATGAGTTTGCGAATGCCAGAGTGGCAGAAATCAGTGGTTCCACACATATCCTCGTGTCCATTGTCATTATTGTTGCACTGCAGAAAAAAAATATCCTAAAAAGAAGGGCAGGCGTCCCCTTCTCTTTAGGGTTGTTGTGAAAGCTAAAGTCCTTTTCATGGGTGGACAAAGCACACCGAATCACAGAGCAGTACTTCACCATTGCGCAGCACTCAATCCACACGGGGACGTTGTGTGTCGGGTTCGGAAGTCCACGTGTGGCAGGACCAGAGCCGCGACGATGATACGATACCCATTGACGACCTCGACTGCGTATTTAACAACGTGACCTGCGTCGTACGCCACCGCGCCGTCGATGAGACATCGCGACGTTTCTCCCAAATGCTTGTCGGCCTTCTGGGAGGCTTTTGGTCCAATAGATTGGGTCGCAGCTAAAATGAATTCTTAATTTCACTCGAAAACATTTGTTGCGGGCGTTAGCTTACCCTCGCGAGGTTGTTCGCTTGACAAAGTTCGGACAGGAGCAGGCGATGCGTGCACAGGAGCAGCGGCCGCTGCAGCGTAGTTGAACGCGGAGTCCCCGAGCTATGTCACCCGCGAGAGGGCGTCACTTCAAGATCTCGAGGCCAATTGGCTAGGTTACTGTTCAGCTGGTAGAGTGACTGTCTTTGTCCACGGTTTGATGCCCTGACCAAGACAAAGTTTCGAAGAGGCTCTGCATAATCGACATAAATTTTTTTACAGCTTTTTGCTGTAAACGGATGGTTAGCTTTTTTTCATGCTTAGATGATATGCTCTTCACGTCGAAGCTGCTCGTCGTCGTCCGTTTATGACTCCAAGTTCACATGGTTTCGCTGAGTAGAAGAAATGGCGGGGAGCTTCGGCTAATCTCACATATCTTCTCTCAATTTAAAGCGAACTGCTTTCGTTTAAATCTGCATACGCGTAAGCTATCCCGAGATAAGCTATATGAAAATCGGCAGGCTGAAAAATCTTTTTTCCGTCAGAAGCTGTGTGCGCTGGAGCGACGAGTTTCCTCGAAGAATTCTACGAGGTCGCATGGTTCACTGAAGCGTAATTCCTCGCATCGTAGCGGCCCAGAAGTTGCGAAGCATTGGGCAAGTTCCTGTGCTAGTCGGTCTCCGTCGGGAGCCACACACTTAATGCCAATTACGGCTACTGACCATGCAATGTCATACACGGCCTGCAAAAACTGTTTAGTATTGACGCGTTGTCGGGATCTCTTGCAATCGTGAGCTTTGCATACAACCACTAAGATGGTGTGTCCATCATGAGTTCTTTACAACACAATTAACTCTACTGAAGACCACACAGTTCTTAATGACGTATTCTCACTTTCGCTCTTGATGCAATGCCTGGCAAATGAGTACAAACTTCAGCAAAACTATTTCAATGACATTCACTGGGCGTTTAGCTCCCTCAGTGTTCTCGTATGTATTGAAATATTATGTATTAAATCATTAAAAACTGGATTATCTCTAGCGCACTCTTCGAGTAGCCCCTCAAAAAACCACACTGCTCACTTACAAAACACTAATCCGTCCAGTCCTTTCATATGCATCTATAGTTTGGAATCCATTCGATAAAATCTATACTCAGAACATTTAATCCCCTCAAAATAATGCTAGTTGTTTTTTCCTGCCGTACTTACGATAGAAACTTTTCACCAGCTTCGAATGTCTTTAATCTCATTCTTCTCACGTTGGCAACACGTCGTAACAACAAAGCTTTAATTTGCTACACTGTGCCTGCTCAATTCTGTTGGCTCAACCTTCTCGTAGCCTGCACAATCTTGATTTTTTTCGCCGCTGAACTGATTTGTACGAATTTAGGTACTTTCGTGCAACAGTTGAGCGTACTAGAATGTTTTTCATAGGTTTGTTCAGGCTTTGCCAATAAACATTTTTTGTTTGTTTGTCTGCGCTTGACATGTGAAGTTATCGTTACTCCTGCCATAGCTCATGATTGGCGGTAGTATATCTAATTATAATGAAATAATGAATAAAAACAAAGTACGTATGCGTATTGCGATATTTTATTGCGTGAATTGTTATGAGGTCGCAGCAGCAACAGCCGAATTCGATGGTGAATGTCGTCCACTGGCGCGTACATACGTCTCAGCTTTCTCCCAAAACGAGAAAGAAAACAACCCGCAATTTGAGCTGAACTATAGTTGGTTCATATTCATGCCAAACGCCACGGTCGCTCAACGTTCCAAGTAAACCGTTTCAAGCCCGAGTCGTCTCTACATCACAGCTTAAACAAAGTGGGACACGGCGGTATTGCTGCTTCACAGCAGAGCTGTTCTTATCAAGATTGGTCTTGTGGGTTGCCGTGGTGGTCTAGCGGTTACGGTACGTGCTCGGCTACTGATCTGTAGGTCGCGGGTTCGTTTCCGGCGCTCGCATATTCGTGGAGGCAAAATGACAGAAGCCCGTGTAATGTGCGACGTCGGTACACACTAAAGAACACGAGGTGGACAACATTTCCGGAGCCCTCAACTGAGCGTTCCTCATAGTCATATAGTTGTTTCGGGACATAAAAGCCCTAAAATTATTATTATTTGTCGTCTGTCCTAGATACAGAACTATCCTCACAATGAACTGGCACGCGTTTATATACAACCCAAGTGTGCTGTACAAATGGCTAACAAGACGAGCTCAAACGTGAGGCTCCTGATCTGTGTTTGCCGCCCGTGTGTTCCTTTATTAATATTTGGTGAACCAGTATCTTGAATACTGGAATTTTTTCACAATTTCCGTGGCACATACGCGCTATAATCATCTTGACCATAGCAGCTCTGCTGTTATGTTCAAGTAGTGAAAAAAAAAAGAAGAGAGAAGGCGATGGAAAGGCTGCAGATTTACAGATAATGAAAGACATAGATAGGAACGGAATTAAGGAAAATATGAAGAAGGAGAAAAGGACAAAACGTACAGAGAAAGAAACGGAGTAAAACAGAAAATGACACATTAAAGTATCGTAAAAAATGGGACAGGTGAGAGGGTAAAAGTCAAGCCAGGGCCAGCTGGTGCCCACCAGCCTTCGCACAAGCTGCACCAATAAGCTAGATAAGTAAGCGCTTCAGAGCAGAGAAAGAATGGGTGCGTAATGGACAACTGAAATTTGTTTCGCAAAACACATAAACAATTTTACTCATTGATATACAGACGTGGTGTATGAGGCATTTCTTGGGCCGTTTGTAGGAGACTGGCTGCTTCGTTAACCAAAAACATCACAGCATATCCACGGAGCGCATAATGATGAAAGGGGCGAAGCGTTCATCAGTCCGTCCGCGCTTCCGTGCGTCCGTCTGTGTGACCGTTCGTGCGTCCATCCATCCGTTCATCCACCCGTGCATCCGTCCGTGCATCTGCCTGTCTGTCCGTCTGTGCGTCTGTCCATTTGTCCATTCATCTAGCCAACATTCCAAGTACCGCCATCTCGCATCTTTTCATCATACATTCATTATATAAACGTACCGCCATACAGCGGACATTCCAAGAATTAAACGAGAGGTGGCACGGCCGGACTAAGGAGTGGCACGCGAGCACTCTCTACAGTCTGCGCTTCGTGTTTAGTTCCCACCTTTCACCGCCGCTAGCTGATGGCACTGCGGCGCAACCATCGATTAACCTTGCTAAAACCAAGGAGGTTGGGCCCAGCGAGTTTAACGTAGCAACTTTTTCTGGTCAGATAGAGCTCAAAGTGCGTCCTTCTGTTACAAGATTTTTTTAGTAAGCGTCAAATTCAAGGCAAATTTTATTGGAGATTAAGTCACCGATATTCGTCTAGGCAAGTTAATTCATTAGAAACAATTGTATTTTTAATTTTATTTAACGTGCACTGGTTTCCTCCTCAAGTGAAAAGGGTGCGCGCGGGCCACTTGTATAATCCGCCCGTGGCTACCTACTGCTGCGACGACGACTACGCCCCGCCGCGGTGGTATAGTGGCTAAGGTACTCGGCTGCTGACCCGCAGGTCGCGGGTTCAAGTCCCGGCTGCGGCGGCTGCATTTCCGATGGAGGCGGAAATGTTGTAGGCCCGTGTGCTCAGATTTGGGTGCACGTTAAAGAACCCCAGGTGGTCGAAATTTCCGGAGCCCTCCACTACGGCGTCTCTCATAATCATATGGTGGTTTTGGGACGTTAAACCCCACATATGAATCAATCATCAACGACGACTACATACATCGCGGACGCACGGCTTCGGGAGCTTCGCCCCCAAAATTATGAGGGATCGTTAAGCGCAGGCTCCAATCCATGCTCTCGAGGTGCACGTGCAACTTTGTGGAGAAGGGAAGAAGTGCGTCTACTGGTAATTGTAGCGCGTGCGTGATCCAGCCGTCGATTAATCTACACTAAAAAGAATACCGCTCTCTCTCGCGTAGAACCCCACGCGTGCCAAATCGCCTCGGCACGTAAGTTTTCGTGCTTCTTCCGCTGTTTAGTCGCCGTTCGTGGTGTGCCTTCTCTCGGTTGCACGCCCTGTCACAGTAACTCTACCCGGTAAAGTACGATCGACAGGGCCTCTAGTGCAGAATAATAATATTGTTACGGTGAGATGCCAACGTCACCACCGTTGCAAGTGTCGACGTCCCTCCAACTTCATCCTGTGATCTTGCCTCAATGATCAGGCATATCGTACGCGGAGAATTCGGACGACGTGATGCTGTCGACCCGCCGAGGGCACATGCTAGCAACGCCTCCCCGCCATACGACGCGATGTGTGCTGCCGTTGATGACACGCAATATGATGTGCCCCAATCAAGAGACCAGAGCCCCTAACCGAAAACCTACATCATCGACACGGTTTCCAGAACGCCTCCCACTAACCATTTACAATGGTGTCTGTTTGGGACGATCAAGGGCACATGGCACCTCGTGGAAGGTTTGGCGACGTGCGTGAGGCCCCTGTGAGCTATAACTGTGGTTTCCGTGGACATGTGGCTTGATTCTGGGGTTAGAGGCGTCGCCTCGCCCCCAGCAGCGCTACTACGAGGGATCACCAGCTTCTTCTCGACAAAACAGCTGGCGTGGTAGTATGCGCTCGATGCGGGACGCGTACTTTAGGGACGGCTTCCAGCAAACCACCCACAGTGCTACACATGTGGGACGCAATTTCCACCGGAATTTACGCAACGACTCGCCTTCGTCCGTGTGAAGCTTGACGCCCACCGCAACACGCCGGTTCCGTTCCCCATCTCCTGGTCGACGCGTCACCTCGCCGCCTCCGGCAAACTATAGGTGGTGCGGCCAATGGAGGTGAGGTCGCCGAGCATTTTTCACTACATCCACCTATGCCTCCACCAGTTTTTATGACGCAAAATATGGTCTCCGTGCTTATAAGCGGACTTCCTTCGATGGCTTTGATAGATACTGGAGCAGCTGTTTCAGTGATGGGTCTTAACTTTAAATTGCGGCTTGGACATAAAGTGATGTTTCGCTGGGACAGTTGTGCATCATTTCGTGCAGTGAGCGGGGAGACGCTATGCCCGATCGGTGTGTGTATTGTTAGTGTCACTTTGGGTGACAAGGTGTTCGAGGCTGAATTCGCTGTCCTGACCAGCTCCACCCATGACATCATCTTGGGTATCAATTTTCTACGCGAGTGTGGTGCTACTGTTGATTGCGGTGCTGGCAAGATTATGCTATCGGCATTTACTGACGCTCCCATGCGCTGTCAAGGATCTATCACCGCTCGTGCCAACATCGTTCTCCTCTTCTTCCACGCGCCCCCTCAGTATCGTAGCAATATTAATAATAAAATATACAAAAACTCCCATGCATTTCACCGAGGGTGAACATGGTTAAGTGCGAATGCACGGGGTGATGCTATGAGGGGTATTTATTATTCGCACTATTATATTTCTTAATCACACTATGGTGCCTTTATGGTGTAATAGTTCCTGGGAATCGCTATGTGATCACACGGGAGAGTCTACGTTAACTCACTGGCGAATGCCAGCGAATTTTAACTTTACTCCCCCTCATAGCATCACCCGTGCATTCGCACTTAACCATGTTCACCCTCGGGGAAATGCTTGGAAGTTTTATTACTGATGATGATGACTAAAGTGTAATTAATGAATTTAAGTGTTGTTTGTCATGAAGCATTTGTACACAGATGCGAGGTCGCGGTCCAGCACCTCCTCCAGGAACTTCTTACCGCCACTCTCGAGCTGCTCGCGCGTGATGGAACCAGTGGTCTCGTTGGTGCGAAACATCATGTTGCTTTCCGAAACGTTGTACCGCATCACCTTCGCGGCCATGTATAAGACGTGCTCCGGCGTTGCTCCACGCCGGTCGGTGCGCCGTATCTCGCTGCTGGCCATGGCGAATGGCGTGGAACGCGGACCGATGATCTTGCGAGGCATGCCCATGTATATCGTGGGGAAGGCGAGCTCTTCCGCATACGCATCCATGAAGAGCGCCAGTGGGACGCGGTTCTCACCCGGAGCGAGGGAGCGAGGTGAGCGGAGGAGCGAGCGAAGGGGAAGGGGGAGCGGAGGGGGAGGGGGGCGCAGCGGCGTTAAAGATATAAGGCGCGTTACTGACACCGATATCAGCGTCGCGTCCGTGGCTTATTCGGTAGAGCGTCGCGCTGCGGCCCGCCAAGTCCTCTTTCTTTTAAAGATAGAGAGAAGACTCCGGACGCCGCCGACGGCGGTGGGTGGTTTGGGGTCGCTTATGAAGTGTATTCACACTTAAATATAAGACCATCTCCCCGAAGGCAACCCTCATGGAATACGAAAAAGCAGCGTTGCGCACGGGTGGCATCACCAGTTAAATAGCTCTAACGCGGCGCTGCAGTGAGAGCTGGAAGACTCATTGGGAGCTATGGCTGGCGTAGATCTAGTAGGTGACACGTACACACTTATTTCAACGCGCATGTTAGGCGCGCGTCAGGTATATTGCGCGTGAACCAATGAGTCGGCGGTATAGCGAGCGGCAGTCGCGGCAGGGGCTGTGGGCGAACGGACGAGGTGGCAGCGGCAAGTGCATGGCAGGCGAGGGAGACAGTGACGTCAGCGCGCACTGCGAGGGTTGCTTGACGTCTATGCCTTGCAGCGGCGTGACCTACTGGGCACCACACCAACACCTGCGGCGCTCGGCGCGTTCGTACGGAGGGCAGCGTTACACAGGTAGTCAATAGCTGGCTCACATCTATTAAATATGTAAAGGAAGATACTTTGCAGGCGTAACGTCAGGTTACACCGAATTGCGCATGCGTGTCGCTTCCTCCACTCTCTCCTCTGCTCCGCTTCTCCTCTCTTGCCTCGCAATGCCGATGCACGCAGCGTCTGCTAGCGAGTTTATTGATTGAAAATGGATGGCTGTATATTTGCACGCTTCGCTGGCAAAGGTCGTCGAAACAAGATTGTCTTCAGTGTCAAGATAGAGAATAAAACGTTCATATGACGTTCTGCGTGAGAAGATTGGTGTTAAGGCCCTACGTTAGAGTAACGGCAAATGGTTCCTACGGGAAGTAGCACAACTGTTTTCCAACGCCGCCGGCACCGCTAGCAAGCATGCATTGCGGATAAGCTGAGCTCAGGCCCATTTTGTGTGTTCAGACGCCGCCGCGGCATTGGCGCGAATCATCACTAGTCATGTTCAAGGTGAATGCGGCTGGTCTTTGCGTATTTTCTGAACGCGGTTCATAGATACGTGCGAGTGACTGTGGATCATCTCTATGTGCGCACCAGGTCCGCAGTTCTACCGCCACAGCCAGCGGGATGTTACAATGACTGGGTAAACTGGTAAAATAGGTTTTGCCAGTTTTACCAGCTGCTGAGGGCTTCTTCGTTTATAGTGTACATGCTAAAAGAGAACAGCACTGTTCTTTATTGCGCACTCATATCTGTTCAAACGGAGGCTAATTACTATCTTCATGAGAAGGAAATATATTTATTCGCTACTGACTATCTAAAAGGGCGCGGTTATTGAATTCGCTGAATTTTACAGCGAAAGCTCTTGAGATCACAAGGGCCGATTCTGGAGCCGTAGATGTTCGGAGCCGCCGGTGTCCGTGACCACTATCACACACCAAGAAAGAAAAAAAAACCTACGTAAAAATAGTGTCGCCATTTGAAATCCAACCAGAGCTTTTTAAGTGGCAGTCCAGTACTCTACCGCAAGTTAGAAGTGTGGCAGCTTGGGCTAGTTGGTATGGCATGACGATAGTTATAGCGTGAGAACAAAACGACGACACAGAGACGAGAGGGTTTTGCCAGTTTGTGCCAGTGTTTTTGGCAATGTCCTTCGTGTCCTTCTTGTCTCTGTGTCGTCGTTTTGTTCTCGCGCTATAACCTTCATCTACCGCAAGGCTACGCCGAAATTCAGAGCTGAACTCTTAACTGAGCCCCGCCGTGGTGGTCTAGTGGCTAAGGTACTCGGCTGCTGACCCGCAGGTCGCGGGATCGAATCCTGGCTGTGGCAGCTGCATTTCCGATGGAGGCTGAAACGTTGTAGGCCCGTGTGCTCATATTTGGGTGCACGTTAAAGAACCCCTGGTGGGCGAAATTTCCGGAGTCCTCCACTACGGCGTCTCTCAGAATCCTATGGTGGTTTTGGGACGTTAAACCCCACATATCTATCTAAACTCTTAACTGACTATATCTAGGCTGCATATGTGATAAAAAATTGCGTTTACAAGTGAAATGAACCGTTCTAGAACAGTTAAGTAGCAACCGTGTGTCACCCAATGCGAATAGTGCAAAGAGTACGCCGTTATGCTCCTACGCACTTCAAAAGCCCAATGCATAACTCTTCATTGAGTTACATTCACGAAGAATAATTGAATAATTTCATGTACCGTCAAGGTTACCGAATGTCGGGTTTCACCAGCGTAACGTGAATACTGAATGTTACCGTTCGTTTCCCGTTCAATAATTCCGAAACTTTGCACAATGTGAATGTCAGAAGACAAAAGAAGTTGAGAATGTTCCCTCGGCGCTGTTCACCACACGCTGAGCAAGTGTGTCGTTTTTTTTTTTTTTTGTACGACGCTATATTTATTCAGCTCTTACGTCGCACTTTGTTGGCAATCGGCCAGAAAAGCGGCTTTCAGGCACTGCAAATAGTGCGTGAAGCACGCAAGCCAAGCTATTATGTCAATATGCAACATGGCAAAAAAAAAAAACACGGTAGGTGTGTCACCTGCAAAAATAGAGGGCGCCTTCGCCGCATAGCTAGTTGCTAGTCAGGTAAGATGGAGAACCTATGCGCTACTCTGGACCCGTAGGGACCATATACCGTTACCCTACGTTAAATACGCTGCGTAAGATATGGACGCCATCTAGCAGTGATTTGAAGAAACAAAATTTTTGTAGAACGCAGTCACTGCTAGGTGGCGGCAGCGTGTGGCTTTAGTGAACACCCGCCTTTTGGTCATAGCATCGCATTTCCAGCCCCGCGTTATAAACACTGCTGTCTTCATGATTACGTATCTATGCATTTTAGAAATGGAGTAATACCCTACCTAATGGCCCGTACTGGTGTCGCGCCAAAATATTTGCAATATTAGTTTCTTGATTGACAATACCGGTACGTATCAACGCAAAAACCAGATCAAGATGGCTGGTTGCTTAGGAAGGGGTTACATTTCCGCCATTTTACTGCATCGAGTGACAGAAGCACGAAGGACGACAGACATAGATACACAGAAAGACCAATATTTTTATGTTGCAGTATCCAAAGAAAGACTACTGCTAGTGCTGCACAACCGTTCACTGGCCACCCCGTTTATAGGCAGTGGATCTCCACCTTCAAGGTAGGGCCGGTGGTGGATTTCTCTCGTGCGTTGTTGAACAATAAAACATCCAAACGTGTACGTAAACTAGAAGCGCACTGCGGGTCTCTGTGTCCAAACGGACCTTTCTGTCTCTCATTGGCCATTAGCAATGATTGGCATGTTCCAGTAGAAAACACCGATCCATCACTGCGTGCTTTGCGCCTTCCCAGGTTTCTCTCCTGCGCTACGCCGGGATGACGCCAGTGTCAACGCCACCGCCAGTGTAAGCGTTAGTGCCCGGTGCTTTGCATCTACACACGGTTTTTTTAGCGAAATATGGCGTAATTTTTTAAGGCGCGAAGTTCCCTATGCCGTGGGTCGCGCGCCCGCGATGTATGTAGTAGTAGTAGTAGTAGTAGTAGTAGTAGTAGTAGTAGTAGTAGTAGTAGTAGTAGGTGTAGTAGTAGTGGTCGAAGTAGGAGGTAACCACGTCTAGTTTAGTCCTTGGAATGTCCGCTAGATGGGGTACTTCTATATGATGAATATAAGATGAAAAGATGCGAGATGGCGGTACTTCGAGTGTCCACTAGACGTACGGATGGATGGACGCACGGAAAAACAGACAGACAAGCAGACGGTCGGATGGATGGACGCACAGACGGATGAACGCATGGAACGGACAGACGCGTGGACGGATGGAAGCATGAACGAACGGCCGCAGGCATCGTTGCAGGTGCCATTTGATGCGTGGTGTCGCAATAATGGAAGTAACATTGCGTGTCAGAAGCGTATAATGACAACAGGTGTCACATCCCCTCAATCGTGTAATGAGGGATTGCTGTAACACATCCCGCATATGATAAGAGACTTTGCCATAACTCTACCATCGTCATCAATAAATCGTGCAGCTGCGGTCCGCATATTTTTAGCACATCCGTACTCGGTACTACTTTGTTAGGTCTGAGCACCTTTAAAAAATTCTAGATCCCACCTGTGACACCATCGTATGCGACTCTCGCTCAGCCGCCACTAACTACAGCAAAGGCCGCCTTTCTCTTCAAGCGCTTCGCATGCCCTGCCTGGCACCACACTCCAAAAGAAAACGTGATCACTCTCACATGGATCTACGCTCACGCGGGCCCAGTCCACCCGCGCCTCCCTAACTTCAACGAGATCACCCACTCCCTTGCGCGAGGCCTTGTCGAGGCGCGAGGCCTTGTCGAGGCCCTTGCGCGAGGTGCTGGAGACGAGATGTACACCAGGCACAACCTGATTACCTACAATGATCTAATTGAGAACGTTTACCTCAGATGCCGAGACTTTCCCTCACATCACCCCAAGCTCAACCGGGAACAGGCCACCACTTTGCGACTACTTCAAACAAACACTTGTCCCTCACCTGCCCGCTTTCACCTCATATTTCCGCACGTGTACGCAACCTCCCACTGCCGGTGCTGCGGCGCTCACCCGGCTACGCTTCCGCACATGCTGTGGGAGTGCACGGCACAGTACAGACACACTAACGCCACGACCCTTTCGTCGAAGCTCTATGAGGCTCTGCGGAGCATAGCCCTTTACGACCAAACCTGGGCGACCCAGCACGCCCGTGAGGCAGCGTCGAGGCAAGCCCTTGACGTCCCCTCATGGGAGGCTTAGGCCCGGCCACCTAAACCTGTTGGTTTCTTATAATAAAGTTTATTCCTCCTCCTCCTTTTAAAACTTCACACAAAAAAAGGAAAGAGCTGGCATGTGGCGTTCAAAGAGTCGACTTAACGCTCATCTGTCTTACCTCAGCGCAACCAGGCTTTCGTTTTCCTTGTGTCACTTGAGTCGCGCAGACTTGCCACTCAAGCTATTATTACAAACAATATTAGGGGTTTAACATCTCGAAACCACGGCATCATTGTGAGATACATCGCAATGGAGGCTCCAAAAGTTTCGACCGCCTGAGATTCTCTAAAGGCCAACTCCGGCAATTTTCCGAAATAATGGATCTCAAAAAATACCCTGGGTACGTTCCTTTGCGCGATTCCATCATATATGCCAAATTGCAGGCTTGAGAAATGCGTTGATTGTTTGCAAATAAATTTTTAAGATTACCTCGCAAAAGCTCAGCTCACTTGCCAGAATTATTGGCAACACTGTCTGTGTGACGTAATGTTTAGCATGTCAGCCGAAGTGACGCAGCCGGTGGCATCACCACGTGGGCCCCTACAGCGTTCATTGTGCTGGCCACAAGGCGACGGTGGCCGTGTTGGGCACGGGTATAGCAAGAGAAAGCTTTCTTCCTTCCTCTGTGGTGCTTGGTCGGCGCTTCGCTGGTTTGGCTTTCACAGTTTTCATACTACACGCCTGCGGGACCAGTACACAGCCTCTGGTTCTCACCAAATAGTACGTCATACGCAGACAGGGCGCCCGGTCGGTTTTGCACAGTTTTGCCCATTAAAAATTATTTTCTAATTTTCCGAGCACTTCAGCTTTTGGGATCGTGACACGAGTTTCCCTGGAACATAGAAACACCATTACCTTCACATGGTCGAAAAATCGCCGAAGTTGGCCTATAATGCGCACCTAAACCTGAGCACACGGGCTTCGAACGTTTTCGACCTTCAGGTTAGCAGTCGAGCAATGTAACCACGACACCACCGCGGCGGGGCCACTTCGACTATTATTAGATGTGAAGCATCTCTTTGACTAACCTGTGTAACGCTGTACACACCACTCCCCTCGCTGCAGGTGTTGGAGCAGTGCCAAGTAGCTGACGCCCTCCTAGCTGTGCGCGGTGACGTCTCTCTCTCTCGCATGCCGCGCGCTCGCCGCATGTCCGCTCTCCCTCGCTTCACCCGCTCCACTCCTCGCAACGCGCGAGCCCACTCCTCACGTGGCCATCATCTCACCCGCGCCGCTTCTCGCCCACTGTCAGCGCGCCTCGAGATCTCGATGCGCAAATTGAGGATTTTAGTCTGTCCGGCATTCCGGTGCGCTTTTGCCTCTACCGGTTTGCCGGAGGGTTGTAAGCCGGATAGCGTTGTAACGAACTTAATCTATAATAATCTATATTATTATTGGATTTTAATTATGTGCCATGTAACCATACTGGGGTAAGTGCGCATTATAACAACGAGCTTAAAAGAATTGACCACATGATCATATGATCAAATCAGTTTCACATATGTATGATCATTATGTGAATATGAGCATATCATATGCTCATATGAATCTACATGAGCATATGATTATCATACTGACATGATTCTGATATGCCCTTATAAGTCCATATGAGCACATGATTCTCATACTCACATGACACATACTCACATGAGAACTCATATGAGCGGATCACGAGAACACGCATGCAAATGCAAGCACAAGTAAATATTCAAGACTTGGACATACCAGAATTTTACTGTAGCAGCAGCGTGAAGACTATATATATATACCCCTGGTTTCTGACCACACACCGCGTAGTGGTTAGCAGTCACAGAATTCATAAGATAATTGTTGTTTTCTATCCATCATCATGTTCCCATCTATTTACGTATGTGTGTGACATTACATAGCACGAAATTTCTATTCTAAAGTAGTCAATAAAAATAGAGCTTGCCTAAATTTTGCTTATGATCTCACCATTACAGCAAAATGAACTGCGCCATCTACGACAGATCTAGAATGTAGGTGGCTTAGTAGTTGCCTAGTTAAAAACACTGGGAAAGGTTGCCTGGTTAGTTACGGCTAAAGTTACAACCTGTACTAGGTGGTGGCTAGTAACAGTATGCCGCGAATGTATTAAAATACTCCGAAAACTAGTAAACACACGCGTTTGCTAACTGATTACTAACTTTTTTCTGAGTGTGGGCTCGTGTGCTCAGATTTTGGTGCACATTAAAGAAACCCAGCTGCTCGAACATTTCGGGGCCCTTCACTACGGCGTCTCTCATAATCATATTGTGGTTTTGGCAAGTTAAACCTCCTATATTAACGAGTATTTCATGATGTTGGACATGTGTACCTCTGAAGAGTGCACATTGCTGGCAGTACCACAAGCCCCGAAGTGAGAGCATGATCGTAGCCTTTTTTGTGACAGGAAGCGCCATATCACACACTCCCTAACAAATTCTTCTGAGTACGCTGAGTGCTTTCTTTCGTCTAATTCTATTTGATGCACAAGAAACACGGCCTTTTTCTCTCCTTTCTGTGCATCTGTTGCAATTTTCTTAACACATGCGTGGTGCTTGTTTTCGCGATGATATTGGGACGTGCTTGTCTGTTGTTTCGCTGTGTGTGCGTTAAACATTTCAGTTCCGGTAAGTGTTCAGAACGTATGCAACATTATAGAGGCTTGCTTTAGTGATGGGTTTAACGTCTCAAAACCACCATATGATTGAGACGCCGTAGTGGAGGGCTCCGGAAATTTCGCCCACCTGGGGTTCTTTAACGTGCAATGCCTGTGAGCTTGATGGGCGGTATCACTTCACATTACACACAGCTTCATCGCTGCTGAAGTCGAACGGGTCGATATCCGCCGCCAAAGTGAATTTTATGTTAGTTGCAAAGTTTCACCGGACCTAGAAGGTCACGCGCGTAAGCACTCAGTCGCATTTCGCCACATTCGCACCGTACCTTGCGGCACGTGCACAACTTCCCACCGCCGCTTCAAACAAGACGCGCCTGGACCACTCACATGGCGGTAGAGGCAAAAGCTGCTAGCGCCTCGAGTGGCTGACGTCACGTGCAAGCCTCCTGTAACATTGTCATATTAACACCTGCCTTAAACTCAGCAATTAAAAAGTGATTGACGAGTTGGTGGTAAGTAGTTGCAACAATGTCACTTGAGCTGCACTAAAGCGTTTCCCCTCGACATGGAGGCCGTGTGCAAGAACGACAAGAACTTTGCTGTCATATCATTCTTATACAAAATCTGAATGGCTTGAAAAACCACCCTGTGTAACTTGAACGTGTAGACAAACAAGTGTGGATTCATTTTGAAATGTTGACGGGATCAAAAAGTTATGTCAAACAGGCTGATGCCTAAATGACCACCTGCTCTATAGTGTCCTAATAATGTTTTCAACACGGAGCTAGTGCGCATCAGCATTCATTGCCGTGACTGTGGGCAGGGGCAGATTATCCAGGGTTCAAAGCGTTCGAATGAACCGGGCCCTCCGGTTTTAAGGGGCCCACCAAGGGCCATAAAAAATGGTTGACTTCGTTGTTTTGTTCGGAAAAGTTTTGCATTCCTGCTAGATTTCCCTGATAGAAACATATTATATATTTCACTAACCGATAATGATGCTTCTAAGAAGTTTTTCATTGCATAACGTGCATTATCTTGAAGTCAGTTCACAGTTCTGCAGTATGTGGCAAAAATTAGGGGACCCCAAAACTTTGCCTTGAACGGTTGAACGCGATAGCGACGTCCTGCTTTTATTGTGTTAAACGTTCAACCTCATATACCTCATATATAAACCTCATATAAACCTCATATATATTTCAAACACTTAGTGCGTGAACCCTTTTCGAGTTTGCTATGCACCCACTACGTTGCCGAGTAGGCGCAGTATAGCGTGTGTGTTTTTGTGACCGGCATGAATGCATTAAGATAGCCACATGTTCCAACGCCCGCTGGCAATGGGCGCTTGTACCACGCATCATTGCTGCGAAATTTGGCGTTGATTGGAGGAGCATGTACACTGGACGCATGTATTTGTAAATATATTTAGGTTACTTCCACTGCATTTCCAAGCAGAGGAAATTATCTTGACTTTATTCATAAACAGACGTGTGGCCTTGTGCTTTCTTTAACCCTTTCGGCCCTGGCGGTGTCAATTCACACCACCGCACAACATTTGCCCCTAGGATCTCGGAAACGTAACCAATACTGTTCATTCTTGGGGGCATAGTTCTCGAATGATTCCCACTGCAATCAAGGTAGCAGCCACAAAGAAGAAGAAGCGCGACCGAGGTCTTTCGTGAAGCCGAGGTGCGTAAGTTGAGGCGGGTAAGCGCCATTTTCGGGACGACGTACCGAAGCTGTTTCAGTGAGTATTAGGCTGAAAAGTAAGGCGTTGGTTTTCATTTTGTGTACACCATTGATTGGCAGCAAAAAAGAAGCCATTTTTTTCTTTTCCCAATCACTGGGCCCTAATTACCTAATTTCATGTTACGTTAATTAATCCAAAAATGCTTGTACCAGGGACCCAATTTTTTTTGTATCTGGTCTTTTGAGGTCCTAACTACGAGAAAAACGCGCACAAAAAGTGTATGCAACCAGAATAAATTCAGGGCTTAAAGGGTTAAAGTGCCCCCTTGCGGGTCTCCTGTCAAGGTCACCGTGAGATGCAGCCATTCCAGAGTGTAATATACTGGCAGTCATCGTTATTAAACGAAAATGTAATCCAAAAAAGGCATATCAACGTTTCTATAGGTAGTAACAAGAGAAAAAATGAATTAGTTCCTTCATGGTTAGAAAGGGTAGTAGCCCTGCTTACTCTGAAAAAATGGCCGTAATAATCGTTCCGTGGGGTTTTTTGTGTATTCTAATATATTTACCTGCTCGCCGTCCCATGTGTGATGTTTAACCGGAAATAAAGAAACAAAAAGACGTGTGGCCTTGTGGTAAAACATCCGCTTACCACGCAAACGACCAGGGTTTGATCCCCACTGTGACCCGTGTTTTTTATTATTTATTTTATTTGCATCGTTCTCGATTTTTAGGTCATGCATAAGATGATGATTTTGCGCTCACAACTAATGACGCCGATGCCGGAATTTCTAGGAAACGAGCTTTTAGAGCTATCGCGTTAAAATACATTTCACTCGCCCAAGACCATGCATCGGGTAGAGGGAAGGAGCTGATCCAGCGTATCGACACACAGCGTAGTCTGTCGAAGATTTTAGCAGCTCCGGTGCACCACGCAATGCGAATGCGCATAGAGAGTAGTTCCTGTTTGAAATATCCTCTTAATGCACTGAATGAAAATATGCGCTATGAAGCTGACGCATATTAAACGCTCCGAAGAGGTTTAGAGTAAATATGACTTTTGTTCCTTGCAGCCAAATCTAAAAAGCGTCGAGTGTCAAGCATGACCAGACGGCAAAGCGAGAAAGAAAGACGGTGGGGGCCCCCCTTGCTTTTTTTAACGGGGCCCTCCGCACTGTTAATCCGGCCCTGACTGCGGGTGCACACCGTTTTTCAATCAGAGCGAAGTAATGGCGAGGCTGAGTTAACTCGCGAAGGTATCGAAACCGAGTTGATACAAAAGCGTATTGCGATTTCGAATAATCGAAGGCTGGGCTTGATAGCATACGTGGTGTTGCTCGACGATGATGTGGCAATAATGCGAGCCTCACACCCTTTTCCTTGCCTTGTTGTGCCTTTAGATTGGCGTACAGTTGGAAGTCATCGCTCGTTGCTTATGCTGTTTCGTTCGAAACCCCGCTTAGTGTGATTCATGCGGCGGCGGCGGCGTAGCTTATCGGTGAATGACGGATGGCGACAATGGTCATTAGGCGTGTTTTCGACCTTGCTCTTTGGCTTTCGGTGTTTGCCTAGCTGCGCAGTGGACGACAAGGACGGCCGCCGTCTCGTGTGGTCTGCACACGTGACCTGCAGTCGGCCGAGCCACTCGTGACGCGAAGGTCGCACGCTTTCGAGAGCCGGCCTCTTCGCACGCCGAGATACGCCATTACGCTGAACGAGAAGCTCGAATGACGTTCTCTCGATCGAGTCCCGCGAAGCGACGGTGCCCGAGGAACTCGGCGATGCCCGTTGTGGGCAGAAAGTCATTTCGGCTGCACAGAGGCGGGGGCCATCATGGATGCTCGGCAGCGCGCACTTATTCGCTAATTAGGCACGAAATAAAAATATAAATATATTGCAACAAAATTAAAAATACTTTGGAACTTGAAATGCCTCAGTAAGAATTAAAAAGACATCCAATGATTTATTCCTTTGCTATCTTATTTTCGTCTTTGTATAGCGTCATATATTTTAATACACCTACGACGGCCGATTCCTACAATATGATAGAACGACCCGTACAAATGTTTAATTATTTCGATGGATGCGACAGTAATTCAGACTGCGTGCGTGTGTAGGTGGCGTCACTGATGGCCCTGGCAATGCTCCTTACGCAAACGTTCCGTAGTCTACGACTTCCCTCATAAATGCGCACTCGGGCGACGTCTGCTGACAACGTGAAGAACGTTATTAATTCGATGTAAACGTTTCCTCAATGCTATCTGGATCATCAGTGCTTTACAGATCTCGGTAAATATTCCCTCCGCGTGCCTCGTAATTTTACCGCCTCTGCACATTGACGACTCATAGCCCATGGTGGCGTGTGGTGAATTATGTACTTCGGATGACGAAGCGTTTTTCAGTTGTTCCACATCTTCGCAAGAAAAAGAAAGGTTTATTTCCTGCTAAAATATCTCATCTAAAACCGTGCCGATCTAGCGACAGCAATGCCTGCTGGCGGCGTAAAAGGGGCCCGATTTGTGCGCGGGCCGACGTAGGCGAACGTGCCGATGAAAATGAACATTCGCCACGCGTTGGAGAAATCGGTTTCTTCTAAAGAATTTGGCCTGCATGTGCTTCATTTCTTGAACCAAGCGTTAAGTTACGAGAGTAAACTCTTCTCGTAACGCTGCTCGTGTGCACATCTTGCCAGGAAGTCGACTACGTTTAAAGAGTAACATGTGCTCTGACAGCAGTCACGTTCGACCTAAAGGGTCAGTATTATTGAAGCGAAGTATACTCTTTACTGTGCGATGATATGAATATCATACGTGACTTTCGTTAGTGATTCTTTCAAAGTCGAGCCAAATTTGGATGCAGCTTGAACGAAAAAAGGGCATTTTTAAGGGGATTTCGTTAGACACAACCAAATTATTCTAATGAACGCTCAGGTAACAGAAATAAACCTGTGGACTACCGATCATTAACTGTAGCATAGTAATAACGACGCTAATTTAAATGAACTAGGGCGGACAAAAAAATCACCCTTTCCGTTGGCGGGAAAACGTGTTTTAGTCCATTTTTGCTAATTTCAATTTACGTCGTTCACTTAATCGGCAACTATCGATGGCCCATAAGTTTTCCCTGACCTAATTGTTCATTTATTCAAGTGGTTGTGCTTTGCCTAATTAAACTTTCGCGAAAAGTTGAAATGGCAGCTCACGAGACCTCCATGTTGTGTATGAGCAGAATGATTTTATTTTTCGGCGTCACACTGACAGAAAAGAGCCTTGACGAGTCCACGAAGCAGACGATGTGCTCGTGGAATTCGCCCACTCGGTTCACGCTGCGGCACAAAAGAGCAAAGTTAGTGAGTGCTCATGCGTACACAGGTGCTTCTGGCAATGTGCGAAGCTACATGATAATTCTGAGGTGTTTACTTTGATGCTGCAATCAGGACGAGCACAAAGATCGGCAAGGGAAAGCTACACGTATTTTCTTAATACTTTAGGGCAAGTAAATAAAGTTTTTCATCCACCCGGCCAAGTGTTCCTACCATCGATTGCTTTTGCTTATTTTTCTTTTTGTTCTAACAGTTTTTTCTGA